>NC_065590.1:74197385-74501366 GCF_024542745.1 Macaca thibetana thibetana | reverse complement strand
CTCTTAAGGCCTATAATTAAGCTGGAAGGGGAGGGAAGAAATGGAGGGCACAGAATCTCAGGATATGGTCCTGTGTGGGAAAAGAACATGTAAATGGATGAATGAAATTGGCTTCTGATAAGTCCAAGAAAGGGAGCTGCCCGAAGGGACCCTGAATCCAGGATATAAGCTTCCTGAGAATAGAGGGGTAAAAAATATGCAACGACTAGCTTATAGGTAAGTGGGATAAGAGTGGGACAAGTAACACACGATATAAAGTAACCTTTACTAGTGATACTAAAAAAAAGCCCTAGAAAGTTACAGAAAAGTGAAAAGTGGGTAATAATAAAGGAATGTATTAATGGGATGAAGTAAAATATACTCGCATAAAGCACACTTTCAAAGACACTAAATAATGACTTTAGTCAGATTCCCAAGGAGGAACGAACTTAAGTTCTTTGGACAAGGTCAGATTATGATGATTGAATTCATGCTTTAGTTTTCCCTGTGATAACACTCTGCGTACATCTTAACATCCTTACACAGCATTTTCCAAATTTGCTGAATGGCGGGGGGTGGTTAAAATATAGATCTTCAGCCTAGCCCCCAGAGATTCAGGGTCAGCGTGTTGGTGATGATTATGGGCATGTTTGGGAAAGGCTGCTTTAAGTAGAGGTAGCCTGTCATTCTTTAGCATCTCCAGATGTTTTTCTCTCTCCCCAAGTACACATAGAACAGAGGCCAAATGGGTATGCACCAAGCTCTGGGGTACAGTGCTGTGATTTAATGGATGAATGCCAGCAGGAACCTTTAAGGTGTTATTGAGGGCCAACTATCTGGGACCAGTTGAAATTGAGCTCACTTAGAACAGATGCCTTGCATTTGACTGACACTTACTCAGGAAAGTAGTAGCTAATTATTATTAGACTCAGCTCCTCTCTCCCTCCCCTCCCCTCCCCTCCCCTTCCTTTCCTTTCCTTTTCTTCTTTCTTTGTCTTGCTCTATCATTCAGGCTGGAGTGCAGTAGCATAATCATAGCTCACTGCAGGCTCAACCTCCTGGCCTCAAGTGATCCTTCTGCCTTGGCCTCCCAAAGTGTTATGATTGCCACCAGCTGGCATACATAAACTTTTTTTTTTAGAAAGGATAATACTAAGAGTTTAAAACATTCACTCAGGTTTTAATAATAAATAAATATTTGTTATTCTTTGCCCTTATAAAATTTGCAGATTGTAAACAGGTCGACTTGTGCTTTCATGAAGACACTAATGTCTTAAGACACCAAGCAGAGTCCCTTGAAGAAGTTTTGGGAGAAAATTGGAGGTAGATGGGCTGTAGGGAAGGCAGAAGAGCTTGTACTTTTACTAATCCTAAGGCAGAAGTTATCAAATATGGCTTGTGGATCCCTGGGGGTCCTTAGGCCATTTCAGAGTGTCCATAGGTCAAAACCATCTTCATAATAAGGGCGCTGAGATATTGTTTGCTTTTTCACTGTGTTGATATTTGCATATTGGTCCAGAAGCAGTGGGAGGGCGGGGGAGTCAAACTCCTGGCCCGTTTGTCAAAATCAAGGTAGGGGCACCGGACTAGGGACACCAGACTGTGTTAGTAGTCACTGAATGCTTCACCACCACAGTTTTTTTTTTAAATTTTTTAAAAGACGGTTGTGTTTACAAATGTTTTTGATGAAGCAGTATTATTTTGTCGTCTTTACCCTCAAGAACATGCCTTTTTAAAATTCTATGTGATAAAATGGAAAGTGCTTACAAAAAACTTGTGCCACTTGCTAAAGTACAATGGTTGTCTCAGGAAGAAACTTTTCCCCATGCAACATTATTTTTGCTTGAAAGGACTATTGACAGATGAACTGGTTATTCAGACTTGGGTATTTGGTGGAAATTCCCCAAAAAATAAATGAAGTAAGTGCATCACTTCAAGGAAAATAATTGACAATATTTATTACTGTATTAGTCTGTTTTCATGCTGCTGATAAAGACATAGCCAAGACTGGGTAATTTATACGGGAAAAGGGGTTTAATGGACTTAGAGTTCCATGTGGCCAAGGAGGCCTCACAATCTGGGTGGAAGGCAAGGAGGAGCAAGTCACATCTTACGTGGATGGCAGCAGACAAAGAGAGAGCTTATACAGGGAAACTACTCTTTATAAAACCATCAGATCTTGTGAAACTTATTCACTATCATGAGAACAGCACAGGAAAGAGTTGCCCCCATGATTCAGTTACCTCCCACTGGGTCCCTCCCACAACCTGTGGGAATTCAAGATGACATTTGAGTGGGGACACAGACAAATCATATTATTTCACCTCTGGCCCCTTCAAATCTCATGTCCTCACATTTCAAAATCAATCATGCCTTCCCAACAGTCCCCCAAAGTCTTAACTCATTTCAGCATTAACTCAAAAGTCCACATTCCAAAGTCTCATCCAACACAAGGCCTAAGAACACATAGGCCCTTCTGCCTATGAGCCTTAAAATCAAAAGCAAGTTAGTTACATCCTAGATACAATGGGATACAGGCATTGGGTAAATACAGCCATTCCAAATGGGAGAAATCGGCCAAAATAAAGGGGCTGTGGGCCCCATGCAAGTCTGAAATCCAGCAGGGCAGTCAAATCTGAAAGCTCCAAAATGATCTCCTTTGACTCCATGTCACACATCCAGTTCATACTAATGGAAGAGGTGGGTTCTCATGGTCTTGGACAGCTCTGCTCCTGTAACTTTGTAGGGTACAGCTTCCCTCCTGGCTGCTTTCATGGGCTGGCATTGAGAGTCTACAGCTTTTCCAAGCACACAGTGCAAGTTGTCAGTGGATCTACCATTCTGGGGTCTGGAGGATGGTGGCCCTTTTCTCACAGCTCCACTAGGCAGTGCCTCAGTAGGGACTCTGTGTGGTGGCTCTGACCCTACATTTCCCTTCCACACTGCCCTAGCTGAGGTTCTTCATGACAGCCTGCCCCTGCAGCAAACTTCTCCCTGACACAGGCATTTCCACGCATCTTCTGAAATCTAGGTGGAGGTTCTGAAACCCAAGTTCTTGACTTCTGTGCACTGGCAGGCTCAACACTAATAGAAGCTGCCAAGGCTTGAGGCTTGCACCCTCTGAAGCCATGGCTCAGGCTCTACATTGGCCTCTTTCAGCCACAGCTGGAATGGCTGGGACATAGGGCAGCAAGTCCCTAGGCTGCACACAGAACAGGGACCCTGGGCCCGGCCCACAAAACCACTTTTTCCTCCCAGGCCTCTGGACCTGTTATGGGAGTGGCTGCTGCGAACACCCCTGATTCCCTGGAGACATTTTCCCCATAGTCTTGGGGATTAACATTCAGCTCCTGGTTACTTATGCCAATGTCTGCACCTGGCTTGAATATCTCCTCAGAAAATGGGATTTTCTTTTCTATCGCATTGTCAGGCTGCAAATTTTCTGAACTTTTATGCTCTGCTTCCCTTATAAAACTGAATGCCTTTAACAGCATCCAAGTCACCTCTTGAATGCCTTGCTACTTAGAAGTTTCTTCCACCAGATACCCTAAATCATCTCTCTCAAGTTCAAGGTTCCACACATCTCTAGGGCAGGGGCAAAACGCCTTCAGTCTCTGTGCTAAAACCTAACAAGAGTCACCTTTGCTCTAGTTCCCAACAAGTTCCTCATCTCCATCTGAGACCACCTCAGCCTGGATTTCATTGTCCATATCATTATCAGCATTTTGGTCAAAGCCATTCAACAAGTCTGTAGGGAGTTCCAAACTTTCCCACATTTTCCTGTCTTCTTCTAAGTCCTCCATACTGTTCCAACCTCTGCCTATTGCCCAGTTCCAAAGTTGCTTCCACACTTTTGGGTATCTTTCCAGCAGCACCCCACTCTACTGGTACCAATTTACTCTATTAGTCTGTTTTCATGCTGCTGATAAAGACATGCCCAAGACTGGGTAATTTACATAGGAAAACGGGGTTTAATGGACTTACAGTTTCACATGGCTGGGGAGGCCTCACAATCGTGGTGGAAGGCAAGGAGCAGCAAGTCACATCTTACATGGATGGCAGCAGGCAAAGAAAGAGAGCTTGCGTGGGGGAACTCCACTTTATAAAACCATCAGATCTCATGAGATTTATTCACTGTCACGAGAACAGCACAGGAAGGACTTGCCCCCACGATTCAGTGACCTCCCACCAGGTGCCTCCTACAACATATGGGAATTCAAGATGAGATTTGGGTGGGAACATAGCCAAACCGTATCAGTTACCAATGATGAAATTTTGAACTTCCAAGAAAAAAATGAGAGTTTTGGAAAACCTCTGTCTGCAACTGTGAACTTCATACCTTCCCAATATTTCAAATATTGAGACAAGATTTTTCTGATGAGATTGATGGTGATATTAATGCATGTAGTTTTAAAAATTTTTACAAAATATGTCAACATTGGGAAGGTCAGCTCATTTTCAAAAAAACCAGTGCATGATGTTACATAATTAGTGTTCAGCATCAAGATTGACCAGTGAGTACTTTTTTGTTTGTTTTCAGACCAGTGGATTTTGGTATAACAGAGTATTTAATGTAACAAAGAAAGGTTCATTGATAGGATTTCAAATTCCACATTACAAATAACCTTTAAGAAACCAGCATCAGTTGAATTTTGGTGTAGTATCAAATAATAATATCCACAATTACCTGAAAAAGCTACTAACATACTCTTCCCCTTTTCAATTACCTATCTGTGTGAGGACAGATTTTCTCCATAAACTTCAAGCAAAATATTATATTGCAACAGATTGACTGCAGAAGCAGATCTGAGAATCCAGCTATTATCTATTATGCCATACATTAAAGAGATTTGCAAAATCGTCAAGACAGTGCCACTCTTTTCAAGACTTTTGTTTTGTTTTGTTTTGGAAAAGGTAGTTATTTTTCATAAAAGCATGCTATTTTTGTTAATGTCATAGATTTATTTTCTTTTTAAATGAATTAATGAACATCTAAATTTTCCTGTTTTTATTTCTAATATGATAAATATTGATAGATTATAACTCACAGAAAGAAAAGCTTCGAGTCCCTCAATAATTTGTATGATTTTAAAGGGGTCTTGGAAACAGAGGGTTGAACTGCTGACCCAAGGTGTGACTGATTAAGGGGACGGCTGCATGATAGCCATCTTGGCCTCCTGAGAGGACTGCCTCTTAATGTTCATCTTTTCAGCCTGTAATCACCAAAAGGTGATCTAGGTTCTCCCATCTCCTATTAGTAGACCCAGATCCTACCAACCCACACCCTAAAGTCTGTCGTTTCTGGGGTAGAAGCAATAACTGAGCATCTCCTTGATCAGGCCACACCCTCTCTCCCATATTTTTGGATTTATGTGTAAATAAGATAGTTAGATAGAGTTTTTAGTATTTTTCCAATGAGAAGCTGCTTTCAATTTTCACAGATCTGACATTGATCATGTAGTTTTACAGAAGGTTTTAATGAAGTTGCCAGCTGTGGTCTTTGGAGTCTGACAGGCTCGCCTATTTCATGGCCTTATGACTTCGGGCAAGTCATTTTTATCTCTCAGAGCAACAGTGTTCTATGTATGAGGAAAGGCTGGGTTCACAATAAGTTTAATGATAGTGTTGATACTTACTAGGTGTGTTAGCAGTTTTAATTGTTATTCTCCCTGTTCTCATTGGCGATTTTCTTGGGCTTGGAGGTTTGAGATGGCAATGAGCTTGACTAGTCTGTTTGTAAATCACAGCTGAATTGACTGCAGACTCCTGTTAGAGAAAGCTGTTCAGCTCACCTGTTGGATTATGTACATATTTTTATAATAAAGTCCATCTTCTTATACACACACACACACAAAGATTGCACAGCAAAGCCAATATAAAGTGATTTGGCATATGATCAGTCACAACTTTTAGATTATCAGCTAATTTCTACCTGGCTCTTCAGAAAGCCGATGAACACGTAGATGTCATGCTCGTGAGAATGAATAGCTTTCAGGAAAAGGGTAGGTCCTTTGGGACTATCTCTACTCTTTTGAAGACGTGTGCCATACTTTTAGATGAGAACACATAAATAAGTCTAAATCATACCAGACGTTATTCAAAATTGTCCTTTTATACTCCATCATTCTCCATGTGCTAATTTTAAAATGTAATTTTGATCTTCTGTAGTTTTTCTGGGAAATTCCTTCTCTGTTGAAAACAGAGCATTGAAAGGAGAGGTACATCATTGCTTTCTTGGATTTTATTCCCCATTCCTTAGAGATATCCCTTGACCTGTGATACTGTGGCTCCTGGAAGATTTGGGAATTGTTATTGCATGCGGTTAGGGGGTCTTTATGCACAATCACATATTCTCAAAGGACACCGAAAGTATAAATGCCTTTAGGTGGAGTTAGGGAGTAAATGGCATTAAAAAGGAGTCTTAAAACTTGAAAACAGTCTCATGTCACAGTAGTCCATGCAACATGAAGTCACCTCTGGTATATCCAACCCCTACTCTGGACCGTGCCCCAGGGGGCTCCTCACTCTCTGCTTGTTACCTTTTCCATTTATTCACAGCTCTTCAGTCATCCGCCTAGACTCTGTCTTGCTTCAGACTGCCCTTAATTATTGGTTTAGGGCATATTTGCTTCTCCCCCTCTCTCCATTTTTGACATTATCATCTTTCCTTAAAGACCACCTCCTCATACCACTTTTTACTTATGACTAAGTCCTATGATTTTCAGGTGTAAAATTAGTGAAATTTAGAAACCGGAAAGAGAACATGGGTAAGTGAAAGGGTAGGACACACTGCTTTAGAGACCATTTACCTAAATTTCTGGGCGTGTGTGAAAATTTGCGAGGTACTTCTTTCTCATGGAGCACATTGTTTATGTTCAAATTCATGCACATAAATACCTCAGTAGTAGTGAGGCTTCACTTGCATTCAGTCCCATTCTCACAGTACCTGACGTTCTTCCATTGTCTTCTTCCAGACTATTTGGGCACATGGTTTGCTTCTCATGAATGTACCTAATACTTGTGTTCAGCTTAAAATTAATCAACAGATCTTCTGAAATGCTTGAAGTAAAAGAAAATACTCTTTTGATAAAGCTATACTCCTAGACCGTTGGAAATACAAGTATTGTTTAAAAAAGTCATCTCATAGATAAGTGCCATTGTAGTTAAACTACTTGCTTGCTGGGGATAGAACAAAGACATAATCCAAGTGGCTTCACTTGCCATCACTGATATTTTTCCATTTACTGTGCCTGTAAAGGACTCCAGTTTGGTTGATATGATGGAATTATTTCAGATTGAGTTGCTAGAAATAATCCTGCTCTGAAAAACCTAGAGATGCACTATAACAATGTCCCTGTCTTTTTAGCGAATTAGCAAATAAAAAAAGAGTACTTTGGATCCAGTAGAGGAAATAGGCAAATAAACAGTACACCTATCAAGACTTCTTACTTTTTTTTTTTTTTTTTTCCTTGAGACGGAGTCTCACTCTGTCGCCCAGGCTGGAGTGCAGTGGCGTGATCTTGACTCACTGCAGCCTCTGCCTCCCGGGTTCAAGAAATTCTCCTGCCTCAGCCTCCTAAGTAGCTGGGATTACAGGCCTGCACCACCACACCCGGCTGATCATTTTTAGTAGAGATGGGGTTTCACCATGTTGGCCAGGTTGGTCTAGAGCTCCTCACCTTAAGTGATCCATCCACCTCGGCCTCCCGAAGTGCTGGGATTACAGGGGTGAGCCATCGCGCCTGGCCAAGCCTTAACTTTTGTATATTAATTTAATGTTCTTAGTTTTCATTGATAGTTAAATTTTATGTAGATGGTTGTCATGCCTAAGGTAGGAAGAAATATTTTCTGTGCAGGAGTGAAAATAGCCTAGAGTTCCGTTTTGTGTGTATTTGTGGGGTTTTTTTTGCATTTTTGTTTCTTTGTTTGTTTTTTGAGACAGAGTCTCACTCTGTTGCCTAGGTTGCAGTGCATTGGTGCAATCACGGCTCATTGCAACCTCCGCCTCCTGGGCTCAAGTCATTCTCATGCCTCAGCCTCAGCTGCGATTACAGGCATGCACCACCATGCCCAGCTAATTTTTGTATTTTTAGTAAACACGGGATTTCACTATGTTGGCTAGGCTGGTCTCGAATTCCTGATCCATCTGCCTCAGCCTCCCAAAGTGCTGGGATTACAGGCGTGAGCCACTGCGCCTGGCCCCTTTTTTTCCTTCTGAGACAGGGCTTTGCTCTGTCACCCAGGCAGGAGTGCAGTGGCACAAACATAGCTCACTGCAGCCGTGACCTCCCTGGGCTCAAGTGATTCTCCTGCATCAGCCTCCTAAGTAGCTGGACCCATGGGTCCATGCCACCAACCCTGGCTATTTTTAAAAGATTTTTTGTGGAGATGTGGTCTTACCATGTTGCCCAGACCGGTCTTGAACTCCAGGGCTCGAGTGATCCTCCTACTTTGGCCTCCCAAAGTGCTTGGGGTGGCACCCAACCTAGAATTCTGTTTTTGATCTTTATCATGCATATAGCTTAATCAGGTTTTTGTATGGGGGCTTATTCATGGTATCCAGGTCAAATGAGTGTTGGTTCTCTGCACTGTCTTCAGTGGGCTTTGCCATTTTGGAGAGTATCCGAGAGTTATAAGAGACACTTAGATACTCTGAGATCATCCAAAAGTATCTGCGAGTATCTGAAATACATAATAAATGTGTTTATTAGTAAATGAGGAAATATTTACTGAGTACCTCTTATGCTTTAGCTAGTTGCAGTAACTACAGCCAACAACATGAGTTTTTTGAAAATAAATTTTTTGCATGTTGTTAGGTGTTAGTAACAGTAAATTATATAATGTTGCTTTTGTTTTTATTATTAATAGAGAGCATTAGTTATTTTTTCTTTCCAAAAAAAAACTGTATTGATAAAAATGTGTTCCTTCTCTATGAAGTAATTTGTTCCCCTTTTATGAAGTAACTCAGTGATCTCTTTATTTATGTATTGTAACCATATGTATACAGCCAGAAGTTATTCTTCTCTACCCTCCCTCCCACAACTAAACAGCTTTGGGCAGCAGCATGCAATCTTTTTGCTATTAAGTTTCTGTGAAGTAAGGCCAAAAAGCTTTAAACATATTTTGACCAAGATGGTCTAGGAGTCTGGTTATGTCTCAGTTTGCTCTGACTGACTTGACTGAATAACATCTTGGATTGTCAATGAAGTTTTGTGTAATGTATGCTTTTTCACACTTGAGCTCATACTACAAGATATTCTTAGGCTGATAAATGTATCTCCCACCCAGTGTAAAATAGAGAACTCTCAATTTAGGAGAAACCTCCCTGCTCAGAAACTGGTCTCCCTGTCTTAGATTTTTACCAGGACATGGTAGATTCCTGTCCTTTTTTTTCTTCGGAGGCTTGGACTTGCTACCTTTTTTACTATTTTTTGAAATTTTCCATTTAAAAAATTAATTTTGTGAAAATTTTAAACAGTTTCCAAATTACCAAAAAAGTTGCAAGAACAGTGCAACTGTCTTATGCATCCCGAAGTTTTGGAGAGTAAGTTGCCAACATGGTGCTTCATTGTCCTCAAATGTGACAAGGACATTCTCCTACATAACCCAGTATGTGTAATAAAATCAGAAAATTAACATTGACTTCTTACTACCATCTAATCCTCATAAGAGAGGTCTGTGAAAACTAGTCAACTGGCAAAAAAGATAAAATTTTAGTACTGCATTGTAGAAAAAAGATCTTGATAATTCTCAGTTGAGAGAAGGTGTAAGTGTATAATATCAGAAAAATATGAACACTTAATGTAAACTGAATGACAAATGAAGAGGCAAGAGAAAATGATCATGATAATGGGGCTGCTGTCCACATGTTTCTCTAGCAATCTCACAATGTGTCTTCCTTCACTTTGATGCTGATCTCTTCTATGACGGATCACTTGACCACTGGATAGCGCTAGCCTTTGACTTTGCAGTTGGCCCTGGTACCTCGTCTCAGAGTCAGCTATTTTGGTCTTGTTGGTTTGCTTTTTGATGTAGCTTCTGAGAGTTTAGTTATTCAGTACCACTGTAGACATTTCAGTACATCAGAGGGATTCTTTCATGTATGTGGGTTGCAGCTGCCCACTGCACTATACAGATGGTCTCACCTGAGTGAGTGTCCAGCCGTATTGCTCTGTTGCTGAAGAGGGAGAGGATTTGCTCTCTGTGATCAAATAGGCTACTTTTTTCTTTAATTTTATTCCTGAGCAAATAATCCTAAAGAGAATTCTTCATATAATTTTTCTCTGATTTATATTATAAAGTGCCATTGTCAAAGTGGCATTATGTTGTGAAATAGATATGCTAAAGAACAGTTCTTCATAGAAGAAGTAAAAAAGCTTATCAATAAGGCTAGTTCTTTGAAAGAACTATTATAGGAAATGAAAACTTTTTCTGGTAAGTTTTTATTGTACATGTTTATGTAAATGTGGATTAGGTTTAAAGTTTTTTGAACATTTAAAGAAATTCAAGAAAAAATTCACACATCCTATCACCTTATCAAAATGACTTAAGTTCTTTATTGTTTATATGTGCATTTGTATAACTATTACAGTAAGGACTTATTTATATTATAAGTTATACATATAGATTCTGATTGTGATATATGTTCTTTAAGGCTCTTGCAGACCAATTTGAAGATAAAACTACATCTGTATTGGAACGCCTAAAGATTTTCTATTGCTGTCAAGTACCACCTCACTGGGCCATTCAGGTAGTTTTGTTGTTTGTCATTGGGTATGGAAAATACTTGGCATTAGAAAGGTAAATGCATTATAAATTGATGATTTCAATTTATGTTTGAATTTTCAAATATTTTGCTGATATAATAAATGTATCTACCTGGGAATTGCTAACTACTTCAAATTGCTATTTTGATTAAAGTGATATTAGACTCATAAAACATTTTTAAAAGAATTTAAAACTGTATGAAATAGAATCCTAGAAATTAAATTATAGGAGAATCATAAGTGCTTGCATTTTCAAAGTAACTTTTTTTTAAGGGATGAGGGCTTGCTTTATTGTCCAGGTTGGAGTGCAGTGGCAATTCACAGGCGTGATCATTGTGCATTACAGCCTTGAACCCCTGGGCTGAAGCAATCACTCCTGCCTCAGCCTCCTGAGCAGCTGAGACTACAGATGTGCACTACCATACCTGACTTTGAAATAATTTCTTATACTAAAATTATTTTAAGGACTTTCTACCAAAGGAGGAACCTTTTAACCAAGTTGCTTACAAAAAGCAAAAGAAAGCATTTATTTGGTATACTTTATGTTGTGAGATACACATGACTACTCTCTTCTTCCTGAGGGTATGAGAATACCTACTGTAGCTCCTAATCCACATGCTGAGGTGGGGATTCTGGCCCCTTGTCTACATGGTTCTCCTGTATTATAGGTGTAACTCCCTATTTTGTAAAATTTTAGCACTGAAAATAACTTAGACACCTGGTCCAGTTTCTTAATGTTACAGAGAAGAAATTGAGGCTCAGTGCAATTAGCTTTCCAGTGTTGATCACACAAGTGTACGTGAACTAGGTTTCTAATTTCCTCACATTTAGTCTACTTTACCTCTTTTCCTTAGCTTTTCATTGGGTTGTAATTATATCAGCTAATAACAACCAACTTTTACTGCATACTTAGTATGATGCATACATTTTATTCTGTATTCCACACATATTCTCTTATTTTATTGCAACAATTTTTAAAAATACCTGTTTTACACGTGAGGAAGCTAAGTCGCAGAGAGGTTGAGTGGAGTCAGATGGAGCCAGCCAGGGGATTACAGATGATTTATCTACTATTGCCATTTTAATCAGTTTTCTGTCTTCTCTATCATGGATCATACACATAGGTAGTGAGTTAGAAACATAAATGCCAACCCACCATCCAATTGTTCAAAATCCCTATTGTAAGACTTCTTAGAGTAGGTTATATTCTTAAACACAGGGTGAACTCGGAGGTTTATTATGCGTTGGAGTTCAGTTTACATATTGAAGGAACCTCAATAAAACATAGACAAGTAAAAAAGCTTTATGATATCTCAAAAGGAATAGCTTCTTCATTAAGAATGTGTTAACAGCTGGAATTTTTTAGTGTGTTTTTGACTCTGATCTGTGAAATTTGTTAGGTGCTTTATATTATGTGGTTTGGTGGATAAACATTTCAGAATGAGCTGTTATGACAAAATGTATCTATTGTGGGTGTTGCTTTTTATCTTTTTCTGAACAGAAACATTAGGAAACTTAAATACTGTTCAAACTGAATTTAGGCCAAATGCTTATCTGCTTAGCAAGCTGTGGATTTCAGAATCTTCAGGCAGTTAGATAAGGATCCTTTTTCATTAGGAAGTTAATTACTTTTTCTGGCATCATGGGGACTAACCATATCTTTGTATATTATTTTAAAGATTGAGAAATAACAGAACAGTTTATTATAAAAAGAGAATTAGTCTCTACTTTGCTACTAGCTAGCCATATCATCTTGGATGTCATCAACTTTCTTGATCTGTTAAATGAAGATGTACTGCTCACTGCATAAGCACTAAGATTTATTCCAGCTCTCACATGCTATGGGCAGTTTTTGAAAATGTCCAATTATATTCTCTAAAATAGCCAAATTCTCCTGTATTTCATGGGTTACTGATGTATTGGACCATTCTCATTATTTACTTTGATAATCTGTAGCTTATAATTTTTAGGTATATTTCATTTACTTTCTGATATTGTCAGTCCCAGATTTTCTGGGCTTAACTCTTAAATATGTATTGAATTTTCAGAGTAGTAAAAGTATACTTACGAGAGAGCAGCACAGCTCTCTCTAATATGAAACTATACCTTATTCTAACCTTACCTACTTTTTTAAACCTTTAAATTTTTTTTTTACCATTTGTGCAGGTGTTAACACTTACAAACCATAATATATTTATTTTTAAATATGTTTAACCTTCACTGACCTTAACTCAGCTTGCTCTCTTTTTAGTCTGCCAGGGACTGGGAAATTAGGAAGCTAAGTTTGTTAGAATGTGCTTGAAATAAAAGTAGCTTTGAGTGAGAAAGAGCTAGATATGATGCCCTTCTGAATAAAATTCAGCAGGGCTAATGCATAGATTTTATGTCATCTCTATTGACTGCTCAGAGTTTTAAAAATTAATTTATTGGATCTCAGCCTCATCAGTTGAGATTGTTGTATACAGACTGTCTAGGTAAAAAAGAAATACTGATTTTTGCTTTTTAAGTTCTTAGAAAAAAATTGGATATATTTAGTATTTTCAACAGTTTCTACATTGTTCTTTAATTCCTTATACCCTATAAAGAGGCTTGTTTTCTAAAGTAAAGGTATGTATTGAATTATTACAAACTTCTAAGTAGTAGAGATTCTAGAAATTATACATTTATTACAATAAGCAGACCCCTAAAAAGGCAGATTAGGTATACTTGGAAGTGAAACAGGAATCTCTCTTTACACCAAGAAGTATTAATTATTTCAACTTGATTTTTCTAGCGCCAACTTGCAAGTTTGCTCTTTGAGTTGGGATGTACCAGTTCAGCCCTTCAGATATTTGAAAAGCTAGAAATGTGGGAAGATGTTGTCATTTGTTATGAAAGAGCCGGGCAGCATGGAAAGGTACGTAATAGTCAAATCTGATGTACTGGTGAGAGCCTTCCCTCTGGGAGCATCTTCTCACTTGTTTTGTTTTTCAAGCCCACTTTTGCCAGTGTTCACTAATATTGCTTTTTTTCACTTTTTTCCAGAAAACTTTTAAATGTTTTCTCTGATTTCCATTGGGACAGATTATTTTATGTGTATGCGTGGTGGTATGTGTATAGAAGAGAAAAGTGGACTGAGTTTGGGATTTGACATGTAAGAGACTAACAAGAGCTTTGAAGACGTGGCATTTTCGTTTCTTTCCTTTACTCACCTTCTCCCGTAGGATGACTTCAAAGTGAAATATTTGGAATTATTTTAATGATCACTGGGTTGCCTGATGATCAGATGCTGTGGGCCTCAAGGGAGGTTACCTAGGAGAGAGAGTGGGAGCAGTTGGCTTGGTCTGTAAAAGAAAATCCAAAGGGGTGATGACCCCTCTAGAGGCAGAAGAGTTGTCAAGTGTGTAATGCACATTTAATTCCACCCTGAAATTGGGTCAGGAGGGAAAATGTTGCAATATTTGCATCTGTTATTAATCAGTTGTTTTTTCCCCTCATACATAAACAGAATTTTAAGAAGCATAAGGGGCTCTGCGTTGTAAGTCACTTTAAAAACTGACACATTGAAATCATATGTTAAATTTTGGATTAAAAATTCAAAAGACTTAAGTTGACTACACAGGCAAGCAGAGTAAAGCCCACAAATTAGATCATTTATACCTACAGTCAACCTTTTGCCATCACCCTAAAAAAGAGCAATAGTGGTTCAAGCATGTGTTTTTCTTAAATACCTTCCTAAGTATATCTATTTTAGATTAATAGTGAAAGTTGCATTTCTTTCACTAATCGATTAATGGCAGTGGAGGTCTTTGAATTGTATTGACTTAAGGAGAAACCAGAATAAGAACAAAGCTTTACTGTGGAAGATTATCGACTGGGCATGGTGGTTCACACTTGTAATCCTAACACCTCGAGAAGCTGAGGTGGGAAGATCGCTTGAACCCAAGAGTTCAAGACCAGCCTGGGCAACCAAGTGAGACCCCATCTCTACAAAAAAAAAAAAAAAATTAAAAAATTAAAAATTAGCTGGGTGTGATAGTGCATGCCTGTAATCCTAGCTACTTGGGAGACTGAGGGGGGATGATCACTTGAGCCTGGGAGGTTAAGGCTACAGTGAGTTGTGATCACACCACGGCACTGCAGCCTCTATGACAGAGCAAGACCCTATCTCAAAAAAAGATTGATAGAGTTATAATATTTTTATCCTGGAAAAGAACCCGACAAACATCCATTCTAGCTCCCTTCTTCTGTAAATAAGGAAAGGTTTCCCTTATGATTTGCTTCAGATCACAAGCTGGTTATTGACTACTTGTAAGGTAGTATGGCATGGTGGCTAAAAGCATAGCCTCTGGTCTCTGGCTGCTGGTAGTCAAATGCCAGCCTTGCTTCATGCTAGCTTTGTGATGTTGGGCAAGTTGCTTTCATCTTCCTTGTCTTAGTTTCCTCATCTGGAAGCACTTAATCTATTTGCTTTATAGGTTTTTGTGAGATAATGTGTGTAAAGTACATACAGTGGTGTTTACCTCATAATGTGACATGAGTGCTTGCTGCCATTACTTGCTATGATTCTATGAGATGTTTTTTCTTCATATTTTAATGTCTCTAAAATTGGAATGTATTTAACAATTGATGGCATCTTCCTTTTGCTCTAAGTCAGGTGACTGTCCTGTCAGGTTGTCCATACCCATGCATGTGAAAGCTAATTATAGCTACATTTAGGCCACCATTTCAGTTGAGTTGTGGACACGGTGTCAGCACTACATATGTTGTGTTTAATTGCCATTTAAAATATCTTCAAAAGGATTTCATTATGATTTGGCACTGAAACAAAAAGTTATTGAATACAGAGAAAAAGAAAACCAAAGTAGAGAAATGAAAATTTGGTGTTACTGAAAGAAACATTTGCCCCTGGGTAAATCATCCCAATTCCATTTACTTTTCTTTAAAAGCAGCAACCAAGTGCTTTATGGGAGCCAAGAAAGAAGGATACCCAAAAGTAGATGAAGCTTTGTTTTGTACTGAGATGTATAAAGAAAGGTTGTCATTTAAAATGTCAAGCAACGTATTGAAGGCAGGAAGAATTGCCAAATTTTTCTGAATAGATTGAAAAAAATCAAAGCAAACAAGAGGCATTAGGTTATGAATTAAAACCATTTTTTCTTTCATTGACAGAGTTTGTCTTACAACTGATAGCATCTCAAATTTAATGAAATATAGTAATGTATTTCTTCGGCGACTTAAATATCTTTTTAGTGCCCATTGTCTGACACTAAAGTAGTACTCAGATGTTTGTTTAACAAAGGAATGAGTGGATGAATGAATATCTTGACTTCCAGTCTGATGTAGTTCCCGCTGCATCATTCTTTACTGTGCTAGTCTTTTTACATTGGCCAGGAAATAAGTAATAACTTTATATAAAAATATGGTAGTTTCTGAAATAGTAATATTTGAAATAAGCAAGTTGGTAAATCACAAATACTCAAAACATATTTTAGAATATTAATTTAATTATTTTTAGAAAGTGTGGAAAGATGAGACTTTCCTTAATTGCAGGAGAAAAAACATAATGAATCCATCCCCTTCAGAGAAGGGATTTGACTATGTCTCCCTAAGCAGTTGTGATGATTATTATTTTTTTAAATGTGTACATGACCTTGTAAGAATTGTCTGTAATAGGCTGGGTGCTGTGGCTCACGCCTGTAATCCCAGCACTTTGGGAGGCCGAGGCAGGTGAATCACGAGGTCAGGAGACCATGACCATCCTGGCCAACATGGGGAAACCCCGTCTCTACTAAAAATGCAAAAAATTAGCCGCGCGTGGTGGCAGATGCCTGTAGTCCCAACTACTGGGGAGACTGAGGCGGGAGAATGGCGTGAATCCAGGAGGCGGAGCTTGCAGTGAGCCGAGATCGTGCCACTGCACTCCAGCCTGGTGACAGAGCGAGACTCCGTCTCAAAAAAAAAAAAAAAAAAAAAAAAAAAGAATTGTCTGTAATAATGACAAATGCTTCTGTTTCTAAATCCTCTAGAAAATGTGCATATTTACAATTTTAGACATGTATAGTCATCTACTTTGTCTTAAGTTTTTTGTGAGTTTTAGCCAAACACCCCCCAAAATCTTGATCTTAAAAGTTGATTTTAGTATTTTATTTAACCCATAAAAGACCTCCTTTACCTGTTTTTCTTATGCTATATTTGCAGATTTTTTTAACCACAGACCCTAAAAAGTTTTGCCATAATTTAGAAGCAAATGTTTTATTTCTAAAACAGCTGATATTCTTTTGGTCATGTGCCAGTAGTTGTCACCACATTTTGATTTAACTAGAAGTCTGTGAAATTGTAATCCTTGCATTTAATGCTCAATTGGCATAATTTATTTTTGAAAGGTGAATTTGGAGAAATGTTTAATTCTAATTATTTTGTTCTGGTGCTCATGTTTACGCCCTGCTGTTGTAGGGTATTAGAAATTCTGGCTTAGAAACAACCCGCATACATTCTTGTTATTTAATGACCACAGGCAAAATAGCTAAGATTAATTTTGCTCGACGTTGGTATCAGAACTGGTTTTCACCTGTTAGTATTTAGTATTTAAAGGTTATCTGACCCACTTATAGCAATTTCCCCTAGCTGATGGATGTATTCTTACTTTGTTGAGCAAATTTGATTCTAAATGAGAGACAAAGGCTGAGGGTGAGTGGTTAGGGATAGATAAGGGTTGGGACCTCTCTTGTTTTCTCTTGTTTCTAGGAACCAAGGCTTCCCTGAGATTACATGGTCATATCTTTTATTATGCTGCATTTGCAGATCATTGTAATCATGGACTCTTAAAAAGTTTTCCTTTAAATTGCAAGTTAACGTTGTATTTCTAAAACAGCTGAGACTTTTTTAGCAGTTGGTTTGAATTTCCTGTTTTGGGGGCTTTTTTTTTTTTCCCTTGTATCCTAGAGATTCTTTATACAGTTTAAAAGATTTTCCCAGAAGTTCTTTCCCCACACTATAACCAGAACAGTCTTCCTAAAGACAAATTTGCCGTGTCATTCTCACCCCAAGTAACTTCTCTCCGTTTCCAGGGTTAAGTCTGAGCTGTTTCGAATGAGTGGCTTACAGACAACTTTATTTATCTATCTATCTATCTATCTATCTATCTATCTATCTATCTATTTATTTATTTATTATTTAGAGATGGAGTTTCGCTCTTGTCGCCCAGGCTGGAGTGCAGTGGCATGGTCTTAGCTCACTGCAACCTCCACCTCCTGGGTTCAAGCGATTCTCTTGCCTCAGCCTCCCGAGTAGCTGGGATTACAGGTGTGTGGCCCACACCTGGCTGATTTTTGTATTTTTAGTAGAGATGAGGGTTCATCGTGTTGGCCAGGCTGGTCTCGAACTCCTGACGTCAGGTGATCCGCCCGCCTTGGCCTCCCAAAGTGCTGGGATTACAGGTGTGAGCCATCGCGCCCAGCCTCACTTTATGATCTGGCTCCTGTTTCCGTTGCCAAATGCATTTTCTCCTTCCTCTTTTACCCTGCTTCATACTTACTCTGTCATCCAGGTTGCACCTGAAGTTCCAGCAGAACTTTAATAACTTGAATGAAACTACTTGTAAGTTCTTGATTTTGCAGCACCATCTCACCTCAGACCTTTGTAATTGTTGTTGTCTGTCTAGAACGTTTGTCTTCCTTCAGCTAACTGCTACTTAATCTTTAGGAGATTGCTGTCTACAGAGAGCCTTCCCAGATACTTTCCTCCCACATTTTGTGGTGCTGTCCACCTGTGTACTCCTATAGCACCCAAACTACTCTGGTACCCCATTTGTTGGTTCATCTGATCTACTAAATGTAACCTGCTTAAGAACCAGACCCGTGTCTATTAAAATAAACAGCTGTTGGCCAGGCGTGGTGGCTCACGCCTGTAATCCCAGCACATTGGTAGGCTGAGGCGGGCAGATCGCGAGGTCAGGAGATGGAGGCCATCCTGGCTAACACGGTGAAACTCTGTCTCTACTAAAAATACAAAAAAAAAAAAAAAATTAACCAGGCATGGTGGCACGCGCCTGTAGTCCCAGCTACTCGGGAGGCTGAGGCAGGAGAATCACTTGAACCTGGGAGGTGGAGGTTGCAGTGAGCCGAGATCGCGCCACTGCACTCCAGCCTGTGTGACAGAGTGACAATACATTTAAAAAAAAAAAAAAAAAACGAAAAACAAAAAACAGCTGTTGCCCCAAAACCTAGCAAAGTTCTGGCATGTAGCAAGAAGTCAATCATATTTGCTGGATGAGTAACTAGTAAGTGATCACTGAATAGTTATCTCATTGAAGCAATCTCCATGTAGGACACTCCTTATGAATATCTGCAGGTGGCAGAAGATACCTCTCCAACCACTGCTTTACTCTTCTCTCTCCAAAAACAAATTATGAGATTCCTCTGCTCCCATTTGAACCTTCTAACTTTAGGAGTAGAAATAGGAGCAAACCGTCAAGAATTTTGATTCTTGCTCAGTAAATGCTAAGGACACTGTGAGCATATTATTATGTAATGCTATATTTTGAGTGCCTTATATGTACCGCATTCTTTATATAATTATTTTATAATTGTCATATGCTATTCATAACAACCCACAAAATATGGGTTGTTTTTGTCGCTTTACTGATTAGCATTACTAAGTGGCAGTTTTGGAATATGAGCTCAGACCTTTCTTTCCTTTAAAGCCGGTACCCCTTTCCCCACACCTGCCTCCTGTCATGGTTATTATTAATCCCTTAAAAATTGGATATTAGCTTTGTAAGTTAAAACCTGTTGTGCTCACTTGATTGAGAAAAATAGGCAAAATAATTGAAAATATAAATTGGTAATGCAAATAAGAGATGATCAACTAATTGAATAATAAGGCCTGTTTTTAATTACTCTCTTTCATATTGGACCTTGAGTATTTATGTTGGCAAGTAACTTTTAAAAAATCAACCCAGAGCATGGTGTTGTCACACATATAACTGTGAAAAACAATTAGTGAACATTTGGCTCCATGAGAGAGTAAGTGGGAGTAGGCACCACCACACAGAAGTCTAGCTGGGAGTGTCTGACGGGTGGGGCAAAGCGTTTTGCACTTGTCAGCTCTCAGTTGCTGCTCATAGAATAAGAATTTAGACTAGGAGTAAATTGCCATTCTGCTAAAAGGGTTGTTCTTGGTAAGAGTGAAACGTGCTTTGGAGTTCTGTCAGCTGTGCCCCTTTCATCTTTATGTACTATATTGAGGACGTAGAGCACCTTTCAGTGGTCAGTCTCCCTGTTGAGAACCAGCCTCTTCAATAGAATCAGAATCCATTTTTGCTCTCTGCTTCAAGGTAGAAGGCTAGAATTAGACTATGGCCAATGTTTTGTGAGTCCCATGTGTGCCTTTTTTTTTTTAATCCTAAAGCTGTTGTCAAGAGGCCAAATCTGGCTAATTGGGGAACCTTAAGTTCTTAGCCTGCCTTTTCTCCATTCCCCTGGAGCAAACCTGTGTTTATTAAGCCTAATTTTGCTCTTTATGTAGTCCTCAAAGATGCTCTTCATAGTTGGAATCATTTCTGGGTCTAGAGCTTGTTTTTTTCCCCTTCATTTTTTATGTGGAGGGCTTCCTATAGTTGTTGATCTGCCAGTTTCGCTTCCTAATATACTGACCAGATGCAAGATCAGGTAAGAACCACTCTTATCACACATTAGAATTTTAATTCTTTCCGCTAATTCACAAAGTTTAGGCACAGATCACAGCCAAAAAGGGTAGTTTGTTTTGATCATTCCTTCTCACTCAAGTATGAAAAATTTTCCTGAAATATTTTGTCTACCTTTTCACTGGAGGCTTAGCTTCATTTTTCACCCATATTCTTTACCCCAAACCCAAGGCTTCACCTCTGACAGAATGCTTCCTGGAATCCTAGTAGTGCTTAGGGTAGGATCTTCCCTCCCGCAAATCTCAAATTTCCCACATAGCAACTTGTAGAAAACCATATCATCATAAATATAAATGAGCCCCAATATGGCAGGTTTTCAATATATTAGTTCCTTTGCTTGCACATATCTGAAATTCTCAGTTTTCAGCACTGGACTGTTTGATCAGAAAATACACCACCAGGATGGGGAACCCCTCAAATACCCAAAATCCCCTTTCAGGCCATCAATTTTGCTCCTCTGTGTTTATAGTCCTAAGAAGTGTTGCTTCCTAGTTATCACTATTTGGTTAGAAGGGCATGTGAAATTCAGATTCTGTTATATGACATCTCTATTTACTAGGATAAATTTTTGTTAGATCTGTCCTAATTTAGTCATATGGTGATACTCAGTATTGATTTTAGCTAGAGCGTGTTACCTAAAGGAGTTCTCCCGTTGTTCCCAAATGGGAAGGATCTTTTATGTTTCTGTTTAGAATCTGAAGGACCTTAGAAAATACCATTAGCCCTTTGTGACTTTAGTATTATTTCCAGTTGAGTTCATCCGACGTTTATAGACTACCTACTGTTTGCTGGATAAGGATATTCCAAAGATGACTAGTAGACAAAGCTTACTCCCAACACAGTTATAGTCTGATATGATAGATACACATGAGCGAATATTTTAGTATGACAGTGCTAAGATAAAAGTATATACAGATTCCAAATTCTATGTGGCTCTCATATTTCTAGCTACATATTTCTTTCTCTGCTGTCCTGTTCTAAAGCAATGATCCCCTTGGTTTGTATCTTGCATAGATTCCTTTCTGTGATTTCTAGGGCTCCTGTGATTTTCCACACTTTTAATAAAAAATCCAATGTTTGGTTGAAATTAGCCTAATGTGGAAAAATTTAGTTTTGATCTTCTACTGTCAGTAATTTTTTTCTCTTTGACCTCACTTTCTTGCTTCTTCTTGGCCAAATTCTGTAATCATCTATTTAAATAGTTGATAACGGCAATTTTTCTGTTTTTGGAGAAACTACACAGTTGACCAGTGTGATTATTTATGGAAAATATTAATGTTCCTCGAAGCTCTTTCAAGTCCCCTTTTCCTAGAGGTAGGGCAACCTCAAGTGTCTTGCTTTCCAGTCTGGTTTTCTAATGGAAGGAGTTGAGGAAGAAGATAAACAGTTTAGGGCTTACTGCTTCGTTCAGCCTCTCTGAGGTAGGTAAGCCAAAAATGAAGAACAAACTCTCAAAATGTTAGTTTAACTTGTTCGTGGTCATTCATTTAGTAAGTAGATTTGACATTTGAACTATCTGATTAAAAGCACGTACATCCATGGCCGGTCGAGGTGGCTCCCGCCTGTAATCCCAACACTTAGGAAGGCGGATCACAATGTCAGGAGTTTGAGACCATCCCACTAACATGGTGAAACCCCATCTCTACTAAAAATACAAAAATTAGCTGGGCATGGTGGTGGGCACCTGTAATCTCAGCTACTCAGGAGGCTGAGGCAGGAGAATCGTTTGAGCCTGGGAGGTGGAGTTTGCAGTGGGCCAAGATCATGCCAGCCTGGGTGACAGGGTGAGACTTCGTCTCGGAAAAAAAAAAAAAAAAAAGCACATATATCCTCACAGATCTTCTTGTAGTTGGAAGTCTATAAACTTGATTATGCAACACAATTTTTAAAGCAATATGTTAAAACTCTTTTGATTGTAAAATAATTAACACATACTAGCTTAGGCAAAAAAGGAAGTTTTATTGGTTCTTACAACTGAAAATTCTAGTAGACTTCGCATGAGAGCTCCTGCAGGGGCTCAGATGATATCATCAGGACTTTGTAGCTCTCTCCCTGAGGCAGACGTCATGGCCACAGGAAACCCAAGTTAGTAATCTCAGTGGAAAAATATAGTCAATTCCACATCTCTAAAGAAAGATCCAGTGGAAGACTGAAGGGCTTGAGTCATGTGCCTTCTGCCCTCTCATCTGATAGGAACTACCTGGACCACGCATGGAGTGGGTTTTCCTCAGGGAAGAGGAGTTCAATTTTCAGAAGATCAGGGAAGGGATGCTAAACAGGAAAAAAGCAACTGTGATGTCCACTGTGGGGTGGGAGTTTAATGACCTAAATCTGAAGTTGCAAACTGGCAGCTTATGGGTGAATATAGGCCAGAGAGGCAGTTTGTTTGCCTTACACAGTGTTTTGAAATAAATAAATAAATACATACATAAATATTTTAAGGATATCTCACCTAAAAAAATTCTAGATTTCTTGGCCTCTCTTAAAGAATTGAAAGATGTGGAAACACTGAGCGGCCAGAGTCCCACATCGGTGTCCTAACTGGCTGGAGCTAAGCAGTGACTCTTTCCTTAGGATGCTCATCTACCAGCCCACTACATTCATCTCAAAAATTGGCATGCATCTCTGGGCAATTTAGGGTATGACCCTTACTCTAAATAGTGCAGGTTTCCCTGGTCAAGTAAACAGCGTGTTATTCTGGTTATAATCACAGGTTCTGCTTAAGTCTCGGCCAACTTAGCTTTATGCTGAGACTCACTACTTACGCATAGTCATTGCCGGAAAAAAGTATTAAAATTAATAATTAGTTATGTGGGATTACAACAGATTGTTGAAACAGCTTAGATTTGTATGTATGTCGGTGGGTAATGATCTTTGGAGTTTGCATCTGACAAGATTTGTCCAAGCGCTGCAGGTTCATGGCAATCAGTTGCCCATTTAAATATGTTTTTGTTTGTTTGGGGAATGTATTTTTATTATTTTTAATAGACATTTAGATGGAAAGTTTCTTGCATCGTATAATAATGCACATCTGGCCGGGCACAGTGGCTCACACCTGTAATCCCAGCACACTTTGAGAGGCCGAGGCGGGTGGATCACCTGAGGTCAGGAGTTTGAAACCAGCCTGGCCAACATGGCGAAACCCCGACTCTACTAAAAATACAAAAAATTCGCTGGGCGTGGCAGCACATGCCTGTAATCCCAGCTACTTGGGAGGCTGAGGCAGGAGAATTGCTTGAACCTGAGGGGCAGAGGTTGCAGTGAGCTGAGATTGCGCCATTGCACTCCAGTCTTGGCAACAAGAGTGAAACTCCATCTCAAAAAAAAAAAAAAGCACATCTGTATATTCCCGTGGGGAAATAGTAACCCATAGCCAGAAATTCTAAAGCTTTTGCATTCTGTGAAGATTTCTGGCCATTCACATTGTGATATTGCAGAAGTGATGTTATGTAGGCCCTGGTACTTTATTTATGTTCACTGGGCACATCTTTTGTAGCTCATTATTTGGTCATAAATTATGTAAATTGAGTGGATAAGTGGAGGAAGACAGAGAAAACAGAACATTTTGGAAAGTGTGAAGAAGAATGAGGAATGCAATATGACTAGCTGAAGAAAGGAAATACTGCAAGCATTGCCCTTGGGAAAGATAATTTTGTTGGCAGAAAGAAGAGGTATACGATCTCAAGGAGAAAGAATTAACTTATCTAACACAAAAACGTGGGATAGAATTTGAGGAAAGAAGAAGTCAGTTCAGACCAAACAGGGTGACTGCTCTGGTGTTTCTCACCTTCTCTGGAAAACTACACACTCTGGCCCTTCAGACCCATCCTGCAGTGAATAGAATATCCGGAACTGATACTGTTGGGTAGCAACAAGTTACACACCATCCACCATGTTCCTCATTCTTAAAAGAGTGTGGTAGCTGGGAATTGGTGGAGGAAATATATGAAATCCTGAGTACCCTAGCATTTCCAAATGTGAAGATTTTCCTGCTTATGATGTCATTTTTCATTTGTATACAGATGCTTCTTGACTTACAATGGGGTTACCTCCCAACAAACCCAAGTTGAAAATAATTATAAATATAAAAAGCATTTAATACAACTAACTTACTGAACGTCATAGTTTATCCTAGTCTACCTTAAATGTGCTCAAAACACATTAGCTTAAACTTGGGCAAAATAATGTAACACAAAACCTGTTTTGTAATAAAGTGTTCTGTATCTTATGCAGTTTAAAGTGAAAAGCAGAATGATTTTTTGAGTGCTTGATATACAGTGCCTACCAAATGTGTATTGCTTTTTTACCTTTGTAAATTTAAAAAATTGTCAGACCATTGTAAGTTGGGAACTGTTTATATTTATTTTGTCTTCTTTGCAATGGTTGCAGAATACTAGGTATTAGACTCTGGTAAATCTTCACAATCTATAATATGGTATAGTTTGAAGTAGAATAAATATTTGTAGAGTGGTGTTTTTAAACAAGCAGATTCTTTGAGAGTGTGATTTGATGTCTGAGCCTTGGATCCTATTTTCAGTGTAGGATACCTGGGGAGTATAGTATTTCCCTGTAATCCTTTTTATTTCTGTTAGATTGATAGTAATGTCTCCTCTTTTCTTTCTAATTTTAGTAATTTGATTTTAAAGATTTAACTTTTGGTTTTTTTACTTTCTCTATTATTTTTTGATCCTCTTTTTTTTAAATTTATACCCTAATTTTTATTTCCTTTCTTCTGCTTGCTTTGGGTTTAGTTTGCTGTTCTTTTTCTAGTGACTTTTGGCGGAAGGTTAGATTATTGATTTGAAAAATTTTTTTTCAATATAGGCATTTATAGGTATAAATTTCCATTGAATCAGGCTTTTGCTACATCCCATAAGTTTCAGCATATTTTGGTTTTGTTTTTATTAATCTCAAAGTGTTTTTAATTTTGTTGTAATTTCATTTCATTGATTATTTAAGAGTATATTGTTTAATTTCCACATAATACCTTTTGTTATTGATTTTGAATTTTATCCCAATTGTGGTTGGAGAACATACTTTGTATGACTTCCGTCTTTTGTCTCAACATTTGTTGAGACTTGTTTTGTGGCCTATCATATAGTATATCCTGGAGAATGTTTATATGCACTTGACAAGAATGTGTATTCTGCTGTTGGCTAGAGTGTTCTTTAAATGTCTGTTAGGTCTAGTTGGTTTATAGCATTATTCAAGTCTTCTACTTACATCTTTTGTGTAGTTATTCTGTCCATTTTTAAAAGTTAGGTATTGACATCTCCAAATACTATTGTTCGATTATTTATTTTTCTTTTTAGTTCTTTCAGTTTTTGCTTCATGCAATTTGGAGTTCTTTTAGTGGCACATGTATTTGTGATTCTTACATCTTTCTTGATGGAATGAACATTTTATCATAAAAATATGCCTTTGTTCTAACAATTCTTTTTTTTTTTTCTTTTGAGGTGGAGTCTTGCCCTGTTACCCAGGCTGGAGTGCAGTGGTGTGATCTCGGCTCACTGCAGCCTCTGCCTCCCGGGTTTCAGCGATTCTCCTGCTCAGCCTCATGGGTAGCTGGGATTACAGGCGCACGCCACCATGCCCGGCTAATTTTTGTATTTTTAGTGGAGACGGGGTTTCACCGTGTTGGCCAGACTGGTCGCAAACTCCTGACCTCAGGAGATCCGCCTGCTTCAGCCTCCCAAAGTGCTGGGATTATAGGCATGAGCCACCGTCCCTGGCCTGAGTTATATTCTTAATGCCTGTACTGGGGATTACTTAAAATAGTTGATTTTAAGTGTTCGTTTAGTAAGTCTAATATCTGGGCATCCTCAGGGATAGTTTCTGTTGATTACCTTTTCCCTGTATAAACATACTGTCTTGTTTCTTTGTATTTGTTTGCCCCAACTGTTATTTACCACCTCAGGCAACTACAAAATTAATCAGTCATTTCTAGTTGTTTTTTGAAAGGCTTTTCACTGGGCAAGCTTAGAATTAGGTCAAATAAAGACAGTCTTGCAAGTGACCTTTTCCAGGGAACCACTAGACTGGGCATATGATGACAGTTTTCCGGGAATGCAGTTTTAAAAGTATTTCAAATCCATTCTGCCCCCTCCAGTGGCTGCCAGGCCACTAGTTATCACGATGATTGCCGGCTCTTGGTTTTCAAGGCTACTACAGAACTGGAGAAGAGGGGGTTGGAATGGAACAAGTTGAAATGCCATGAAGCTTGCTCTTCTTACCAAGATTTAGCCGTTTCTCTTGAATAAATGCTTCCTGTATTATTGCAAGTCTTTGGTTAATTTTCAGAGTTCTAAAAACGTTGGTTCTGACACTTTGGGCCAGTTTTCTGGTTATTTTATAGTGGAGGGAATTTTCAGATGTCCTTATACTGTTATGTCCACCTGTGGAATAGTGTTGAACCTAGAATCAAGTTCCTGCTTTTTAACTTAGTGTTCTTTGGGTTGTGGGTGACCAATTGACTAAGAAATCTAAGCTTTATTTCCTTCTCTCAAAAATGGGCATGTTAATGTATACTACTTGGAATTATTGTAGGGATTACTGCATTTAAGAACGAACTGGATAAAAACTAACCTATATATTACTACCAAATGGAAGAATACATAAGTTTAAAAGGTAGAAGTAGGAAAAAAAAAAAGATTTTATCACTTAGGCCTGTTTTATGGAAGCAGAGCCACTTTGAGTATTTTAGAGAATAAGGGGCTTACTAAAGGAGTTGAATCTTAACACACATGTGAGAAGAGCTAGGGAAATGAAGGTATGGAAGAGGGAATCAGAAGATCAGGGCAAGAATCATTGACTAGTTCACTTGACACATTGGCACAAGTGGGTAAGTCAGAACTTAAGGGAAATCCAAGAAGCCAAATACTTTCAGCCATTGAAATGGGATCATGAAGCAGGGGCTTGTGGAGGGATCTATGGAAAGCCGTTATATCTATATAGCTATTAACCCTGTGAGTCCACACAGCAAATGTCTCATGGGGGCCTGAGGTTGCTGTAGGTCAGCAGAGCCAGCAGTTGGAAGGACAAGGTAGACACACAGAGCATGGGATCTGGGATCTGCAGAACATCTCCACATCTTGTTTGTTACCATATTAGACCATGACAACTTTCCAAGAGTAAAGGCTGTTGCTTTACTTCTGCCTTTCAAATCCTTAATAGGTTCTCCCATGATGAACTCTAACATGAAATCAGAAGGAAAAGGGATTTTAGGAAACAGTTTCCAGTTTAAGCAAGTTGACATAGCGTAATCCAGTACATATGACTATGCAAGGGTTTAGTTGTTTAACTTGGGAATTTACTTATTTGGAAAGTTGCAACATACTAGCAGGTACAGATTATTCCATAGACTGTGTTACATAAAGAAGGGTTTCTGACATGGGGAAACTTTTTAAAAGTTTCTTCAAATGGAATATAAGATATTAAAGCATTCTTACAACATATAACATTAAATATTTAATTTAACAAACCTTGATTTGTTTAATAGATGAGTTCCTTAGAGGCGATATATCAAATGGATTTTTATAAATTCAAGATTTCCCTAAGTATTAATATCAACTATATGATAATTTTTAATTGGTTTTCAGTTGACATTGGCACAGAAGTTTTTTAAATCTTAGTTTGTGTTCTATTAGCATGATGTCATCAAGGCCATGGAATGTTGAGACAATCAAGTTCCTTGCAGATTAAATTATATCATAAAGTCCATGTTGTTCTGAGGCAAGATAGGACAAGTGTTCTTCTCTCTGTGCTGGTAAAAGGCTGCTACATCTGGTGTTGTCTGGTTATTGTGTAGAGAAAAGAACATTTGCTGTATCAGTACCCTGCTTCCCATGTAATGATTTATTCCAGCAGAGATTATGTCCAGAACAGTAGCTGTAATCAGAGCCACCACTATGTTAAGTTTATCATAATCCATGACATTTTCCAGGACCCATTTTTGTTCTGCTCAGTTTAAATGGGTAGGTTAAACCACACACACACACACACACACACACACACACACAGACACACACACACACACAC
This sequence comes from Macaca thibetana thibetana, assembly GCF_024542745.1. Taxonomy (NCBI): domain Eukaryota; kingdom Metazoa; phylum Chordata; class Mammalia; order Primates; family Cercopithecidae; genus Macaca; species Macaca thibetana. The sequence continues at coordinate 74,472,899 of NC_065590.1, read as the reverse complement.
ACACACACACGTTTTTGATAATGGCACCAATCTCTGGTTTACTAGATATGCAGTGTTGCTTTGAGTTTACTCTTTTAATGAGAAGAGTACACTTCAGGGGCTTTTGCTTGGCCCTTTATACTGTAGTAGCACTTACTAGAGGATCTGCTGGTTGCTTAATATATCTAATTCACTGTACATTTACAGTGGAGGGAAGAGAAGGGAACTAGAGAAATCACCACCAGGTAGATTCAGAAACTTACTGGGCCTACCATGGGATGGATAGACTTTCATTAACCCAACCACTCATCATGATGATATTCTAAGTCCCAAAGGGTTAACATTAAGAGCTAACCCTAAGAAGATGGGGTATTTCTATTTCCCCAGGATACAATTATTTGGCAAATATTTATGTTTACTTCTTGGGAAAATGCTAGAGAAGAGCTATGATATATCCTTGTTATGTTATTCCAGAGTCCTTCCTGAATGGTATTGGCTTCTTGTTTATTTTTTGTAAAAGGCTGTGAGTCTTTGAAGTGACTCAAAGATAGGAACTGGGTGAGAGACAATGTCTTAGCATGGAGACTCAGGTCAGGCATCTGGTCTCCAAACCTAGAATTTTTTTAATTTAATGTCATACATATCAAGTTTGAACTTCATCAGCTGCCCATCTAGTTTGGAACTGAAGTTTCAGGATCAGTCAGTCACTACTCAAGTAAGATCCATGCTAGTCCAACCTAATTATCTAATTATCACTCTGGCCATGCTTATTGCAAATAACTGTGCTCATCATGCTTCTAGGTTCAGTGCTATCAGCAAGTCTCTCCCACCCTGGGTTCTAATTACCCCCATTAAAATCAAGAAACCCTTTTCAACAAAGGACCTCCATGCTTTTCCCCAGCTTACACGGAACATCTACCATAGCACTTTTCAAAAATGCTGGTTCTCCCATTTAAAATGTAAAAGGAATATCCTCTTGGCCTTGTTGGGGACATAGTTAGGGGTAGATGAGCAGGTTGCAAGTGATAAATTGACAACAGCCTTTTTGTTCTAAGTTGTTGGATGCCTTCCTGTACATTACACAAAGGAATTTCTGGCATCTCAACTTTGTTTAGTTTTGGCCACATTTGAGTCCAGATTTTAGTCAAGCAGTTGAGCAAATAATTTAGAACCATCCCCAGCTGCTTGAGTTAGCACTGCGAATCAAAAATTTCTGATGAATATCTTAATTCAGCCTGATTTAATTTATGATCCTTTTTCTTTCTGGTCTAGCATGGTTAGAATCTCTTTTACCATATGGTCCCAAGGTTTTCCCTCTGTAAATTAACAAAATGAACTGTTCTTTTTGCATGTTGGTTTATTTTTATGTCTGGAGGCAATGAGGGATGGAAGGGTACAGTCATTATGGTGTCTTTAAGCAAAGTAGCACTAGTCTTATTAGATACACTCTGCTGGTATAGGAAACTTAGTAGATTTGGGTAATTTCTGTTATTTAAATCCTTCCAAATGTCTCCATTTAAATCCTTGGATCCTTCTCTTTCATAATCAGTGCCCTTTTCTGCTCCTGGCCAGGATGAAGTAACTGGTACTAGACTTACCCTTTCTTTAAACAATGGTTGCAGTTCCTATTGCTGTGTAACAAACCTACGCAAAACTTAGTGGCTTAAAACAACAGCAATCATTGTTTCTCTCTCATGGTTTCTGTAGAACAGGAATTTAGGAAGGGTTTGACTGAGCAGTGGTCTGGCATCACTCATGTAGTTGCAATCAGATGGTGGCGGGTCTCGGACACTTGGAGACTGGCTGAACAGCTGTCTTCATCTAATGTCAGGGCCTCTCAGTGGGATTTCTACACATGAATTAGCTAGGGCTTCTTCACAGCATGGTGACTGCAGGGAGTAGGGCTACTTACCGAGCAGCTCAGGACTCCAAGGAGGATTCCAAGAGAACCACACAGAGGCTGATTGGCCTGTTATACGCCAGCTTTGAAAGTCGCATAGTGTCACTTTTACCATAGTCCCACGCTCACCCAGAGCAATCGCTAAAGAGTATAAAATGATGTATAACTGAAAGCCAATAGAGAAAATAAAATGGAAGACTAAAGCATACTCGATTAATCCAATCAAATACCCTAACTTTTTTTTTTTTTTTTGGAGACAGAGTGTCTCTCTGTCACCCAGGCTAGAGTGCAGTGGCTTGATCACAGGTCACTGCAACTTCTGCCTCCCACTCTGCCTCCCAGGCTCAAGTGGTTCTCTTGCCTCAGCTTTCTGAGTAGCTGGGATTACAGGTGTGTGCCACCATGCCCAGCTAATTTTTGTATCGTTAGTAGAGACAGGGTTTCACTATGGTGGCCAGGCTGGCCTTGAACTCCTGGCCTCAAATGATCCACCCACATTGGCCTCCATTACAGGCTTGAGCCACCGCGTCGAGCCCAAATGCCCTAACATTCACATAGAACTAGTGAAACTGGGCCGGGCACGGTGGCTCACACCTGTATCCCAGCCCTCTGAGAGGCTAAGGTGGGCAGATCACTTGAGATCAGGAGTTTGAGACCAGCCTGGCCAACATGGCGAAATTCCCTCTCTACTGAAAAATACAAAAATTAGCTGGATGTGGTGGTACATGCCTGTAATCCCAGCTACTCGGGAGGCTGAGGCTGGAGAATTGCTTGAACCCGGGAGGCGGAGGTTGCAGTGAGCCGAGGTCATGCCAGTGCACTCCAGCCTGGGTGACAGAAGCAAGACTCCATCTCAAAAATAAAAATAAAACAAAAAATAAAAATAAATAAAAAATAAAAGAACTAATAAAACTGAATTCATTCTACATTTTAATTCAGCTATCCTATAGGAGCAGTATCTACCTACTTTTGATTTTGGCTATACCAGGTTGGTAGCTGCAGGGGAAAATAAATTCTTCTAGATAATCATAGAAATTCCCTGGTTCTCTGACCTGGGGGATTTAAAACACTGAATGTCATTTGCTTTCTTTGAGCTGTCTAGTGAACTTGGAAACAGCCAACTTACCTCACAGTTGTTGTATTCCCTCATAATCTCCTATCACTCAATACACAAAGCCATGCATTAGGTAGGTGTCTTAGTTCCGTTACCACACATGATAACTTAAGTAATTCTTTCATCACGGGATATCATGGACTACCAGTGTTTCACCCCCTCATGATCACTGCAGCCTCTCTGTCTTCAAACCCAACCAGATCAGATACCAATCACATATTTCCATTTGCCCTAGGAGTACATTGCCTGAAATGATTCCTATACCCAGTTACTATAATGGTCATTGTTTAATTACAGACCACTACAGTACACTGTAACTGGCTAAAGCTCAAAGAAATTTATTAGGTGAATTGGCTTCCAGAATTTCTAGGGTGATGTGGGTACCATACCGTCAATACCTGGCTGTCAAGAGATATGCCTTCAATCACGTGGTAAGATGATTTCAGCAAAAATTCTGCTGCGGCTACAGTCTGTGGTTGAATACGTCTCTTTATAGGTGACTAGAGTTATAGTTAGATACTTTAATAGCTATTGTATTGTGTTTGAAGAGAGGAATTACATGGATTATATTCTAAAACTTTATGTTTATTTTGCCTATTTGGGACTTAGCATTATTTTTTCTTAGAAACTGTTTTATAAATTCCAGTTTCACTTTTAGATTAGGTCTAAAAGCATACATAACCTGTACTATATCAGAAATGCAGAGGAGCCAACATCCAAAGACACTTTTAGAAGCACAGTCTTCTTTTAAAAGATTTCACAAACATTAGACTGCTTAAGGAGTAAAGATATGCCCATCTAAAGAAAATCAAACGTACAGACTTTCGGATTGCCAACTGATGTATGTTAGGGGCTTTAAAGTCTCATTTTAGCTACTAAAGGATGGCTTTCCTAGATATGTACATCCATTTTGGCAATGGCTATCTTAGCATCCTTGGCAGCACCACTGCTGTTTACGTGAAGATGTGTGTATGAGGATGCAAAGTAGACCTGCTACTGTGCTGCTTGCTCTATGTTGAAATTTATCAGAAGTGGGGTGGTGGACATGGCGGTGGGAGGGAGTTGAGGAGTGGTGGCAACAAGTACACAATTAGCCTGAGTGATGAGGTAGCTCCAAACTGTGGACATACGAGAATAATGCCGAAGTCTGTGCAGTGTATTGAGGATGACTTTTAATTTCTAAAGTGAATGGGCTGTCTGGAATCAGATAGGTCTAGCATGAGCAAGTGTTATCTGTGAGGTAGGATGTAGTTTGATTAAGAGGTACGTTTTAAGCAGTGCCTATTAAGTTGTATGTAAATGTATATACAATTTAATAGACATTGCTAAAAATCCCTCCTTTATAAATTCCTCAGTGACCCCAGGCTCCCTAACCATACCATTTTGAAAAAGGAGAAACATGCTTTTCATTGCCTTTGGGTAGAGGTGAATGAAAGAGACTGCTGTAAAATATGGTCACAGTGGCGACACCTGGCGCAGGTAATGGGTCCACCTGATACCATGAAGTAAACCTCTCTTCGGTGCATTTCCTTGAGGACCCCAGAGGGCCAGTGAAGCAGTGTTCCCCTTTTATTCCTCCTTCCTTTCTTTTACTTGCACCTTAGAGGCATACCTCTTTTTGTTGCGTTTCACTTTATTGCACCTCACAGATACTGCGCTTTTTACAAATGGAAGGTTTGTGACAACCCTGTGTCAAACAAGTCTGTCAGCACCATTTTTCCAACCACATGTGCTTACTTCATATCTCTGTGTCAGCATTTTTTAGCAATTAAGCTGTGCACATTTTTTTTTTTAGACATAATGCTATTGCATACTTAACAGACTACAGTATAGTATAAAAACAACTTTTTTTTTTTTTTTTGGAGTCAGAGTTTCACTCTTGTTGTCCAGGCTGGAGTGCAATGGCACAGTCTTGGCTCACTGCAACCTCCACCTCCTGGGTTCAAGTGATTCTCCTGCCTCAGCCTCCCACCCAATAAACTGGGATTACAGGCAGGCAACTGCCACCATGCCCGGCTAATTTTTGTATTTTAGTAGAGACAGGGTTTCATCATGTTGGCCAGGCTGGTCTTGAACTCCCGACGTCAGGTGATCCACCCGCCTCAGCTTCCCAAAATTCTGGGATTCCAGGCGTGAGCCACCATGTCCGGCCAAAAACAAATTATATATATCCTAGAAACCAAAAACTTTGTGACTTGCTTTATTGCAATATTCACTTTATTGCGGTGGTCTGGAACCAAACCTGAAATATCTCTGAGGTATGCCTGTATTTATTTTGTATTGGTCCTCTTACTCAACCTGTGTCCTTGATGTGTGAAATAAGAAATCTCAAACGTTGAAAATAAAAATTTGGATTGTGTGAGATTAAAGATGTGTATTTGCTAAAAAAAAAAAAAATAGCAGTTAGTCGCTCTTAAGCAATTTCATTGTTTCTATTGTTTCTAGGCAGAAGAGATCCTTAGACAAGAGTTGGAGAAAAAAGAAACACCAAGTTTATACTGCTTGCTTGGAGACGTCCTTGGAGACCATTCTTGCTATGACAAAGCCTGGGAGTTGTCCCGGTACCGCAGTGCTCGTGCGCAGCGCTCCAAAGCCCTCCTTCATCTTCGGAACAAGGAGTTTCAAGAGTGTGTAGAGTGCTTCGAACGCTCGGTTAAGATTAATCCCATGCAGGTTAGACAACTCAGAACCCCCTGCTGCTCTCAGTGCTTGTGCTGTTCTTTGGATTTGATCTTACAGAATGAGTATCCATTTTCTAACCTGATAACTGGTGAGTTTGTTTTTGACAGCTAAGAACTTAGTCTCTAATAGACTTCTTGCTTGTTGTAAACTTGCTTGTTGCAAAAAGTGGATAGGTATGTTTTTTTTTAATTCACTTTCTATTACTTTAACTTTGTTTCATTTTGTTATTTTTTCCCCTTCATTGTCCTTAACTATTGACATACAACTATTAAAATTAGGTACAGTTTTGAGCAGATACGTTAGGAAGAAAATGAACAAGAGTCAAAATTGCAGACAGCATAGGGCTTTGCAAGTATTTGCTGAAATCAGTAATGAAAGAAAAACCTTTATATAAATAGGATAATGTATAGAATGGATTCTTGATCATTTTAAGAAAAACGTGTATTTATATATACAAATAACTTTAAATGTTAAAAAGTTTTTAAAGGTTTGAAAAAACAATACAAAAGGGTCTGGATCTTTAAACTAAGTGACATGATAAATCCACAGGAGTGGACCTAATTTTGAGGGAAGAGAGATTAACCTTATTTTGTGCTTAATGATATTCAGTTATCAGAATGTCTTATTATTAGAAATGGTCATTTTTTCTACCAAACTTTATTTATAACTGCCTTCCCATTTCACCAATCAAAGGCATGTATAACCGTCAATCATGGCTCTTGAAAAACATGCACACTGATTTGCCGTAATCACCAGTTAAAATACTAACTTATAATTAGTGGCTAATGTTCACCAAGCACTTACTGTGAGCCAGGTAACTCATTAAACATTTTGCTAGTATTCGAATCCAGATGGTCTGATTCCAGAGCCTACACTATCTTTTTTTCTTTAATTGTGGTAAAAAACATAGAAAAATTACCATCTTAACCATTTTTAAAAGTACAGTTCAGGGCCAGGCGTGGTGGCTCACGTCTATAATCCCAGCACTTTGGGAGGCCGAGGGATCACTTGAGCTCAGGAGTTTGAGACCAGCCTGGGCAACACAGTGAGACCTCATCTCTGAAAAAAATAAATAAAATTAAATGAAAGTACAGTTCAGTAGTGTTAAGTACATTCCCATTGTTGGGCAACCAATCTCCAGAACTTTTTCATCCTGTAAAACCAAAACTCTATTCTCATTAAACAACTCCCTATTTCCCCTTCGGTCCCCATCCTGGCACCTGCAACCACCATTTGCTTTCTCTCTTATGATTTTAGCTGGGTAACTATCTTATGATTTTTACTAGGTAACTCGTAAAAGTGGAATCATACAATATTTGTCCTTTTGAGACCGACTTATTTCACTTAGCATGATGTCCTGAAGGTTCCTTCATGTTGTAGCATGTGTCAGAACGTCCTGCCTTTTTAAGGCTGAATAATATTCCATTCTGTGTACATACTTCTTTTTGTTTACCCATTCATCTGTTGATGGATACTCGGCTTGCTTCCACCTCTTGACTATTGTGAGTAGTGCTGCTATGAACATGGGTGTGCAGAAATTGTCATTTTTGAACTGGATAACTGAGGGAATGCCTTTTACATTGAAGAAAATCAGAAGTGCGTTTTTTAAAATGACGGATTGAGCTAATCGCTTACTTTCTGTACTCTGGATGGTAAATATAATTAGAACTTTCCAAATCAGGTAAAAAGCCTGGAGAAGAGAGTAGGACAGCTGTAAGTACAGAATATCAGCAGAAACTAATGGGTGTATTTGACAGCAAGGATGCTTAGAGTGTACTAAGGAATTGTTTTTTGTTGACAGTTGGCTCTAACTCAGTGGTTGTCAACTGGGGATGATTTTGTCCCCCAGAGGACATCTGGCAACTTACGTAGTCATTTTTGGTTTCGGCAATGGGGAAGTGTGGGGATATGCTACTGACATCTAGTGGGTAGAGACCAGGGATGCTGCTAAACATCCCATAATACACAGCACAGCCCCCTACAATAAAAATTATCTGGCCTATCATGTCAGTAGTGCCATGGTTGAGAAACCCTCCTCTAACTTGATTATCACTCTATTTTTTTTGGTGGGGAGTGAGGGGTTGGTTTTTGGTTTTTGGTAGAAGGGAGAACTCACTCAATATTGTTTTTAAAATTTTACTTTTCTGAAAAACTGTATCATATCCTTGCATATCTTGGAAGCTTCTGCCTAAAGTTTACCCTAACTGCGATTGCCTTATGACTGGATTAAGTGAGTTCCCTCCCTTAGCCTGCCACAATCTCAGTTAAATCAGTGCCAGGCACCTCACAGACATGAATTGTTCTCTGCAGCCCACAGTCTGTTGTCAACATGTTAGCATTATCCTTTTCCTTCTGCCTCACTGGCAGCTCCTTCTCAGGCTCCCTTGCTGGTTCCTAAAGGCTTAGTCCTTGGACCTTGTCTTTGTCTGCACTTACTTCCTTGATTTCATCTAGTGCTGGAGCTTTAAGTTCCAACTATACACTGACAGCTTCCCAGATTTTATCTCCACTCCTGTCTTCTCCCCTGAACTCGACGCCAGTACTTAACTGCTTACCCAATCTCCCCATTCCTCACTCCAACCTAGCATTTCCAGTATCTGAAGTGTTCTCCCCATTCCATAATCCCTCTTCCTCCCAAGCTTATCCTCATCCCTATAAATAGCAACCCCATCCAACCTTGGAGTCATGCTTAATTCCTCTTTCCCTTATACCCCACATCTAATCAATCAGCAAGTCCTAGCAGATCTGCCTTCAAAATATGTCCAGAATCAGACTGCTTCTTACCACTTCCTGTCATCCTGGTCCAAATCCCCATTGTCTTGCACCTGATTAATTGTGTTACCTCCTGCCTTTCTTCTTGCCCATCTGCCTATTCTCAAAGGGCATCCACATTTATCTTTCAAACTCAGGTCAGATATGGTAATACCCAGTCTCTTAATGGTTCTCAAGACTTTCCCCAGCATCTAGCTCCCGGCACTTCTTCTCCCTCCTTCCTCCAGTTCTCCCTTTTTCTCACCCCACATTGCCCTCTTTGTTCTCTGAATATGCCAGGCACATTCCTGCCTCCGGGTCTTCCTCTTGCTCTTCCTCTGCCTGGAATGTCCTTCTTCCAGATATCTCATTCAAGTCTGCTGGAAGGTCACTTTCTAGGAGGGGCCTTCCATGATCTTTCTATTTAAAATCATACTCCCACCTTATATTCCTAATTTTCCTTCCCTGCTTTATTTTTTTCCATAGCACTTATATATAGCTTACCTCTTTAAAAAAGTTCTGTTTTGTCTTCACTAGAATGCAAGTCCCATGAAGATGGTAATTTTCATCTGTATGGTTCGTTTACATTTTCCTAGTGCCTGCAGAAGTGCCTTGTACATATTAAATATTCAACAAATATTTGTTAAATGGGTGAATAAATAGTATCTTCAACTACTTTTTTTCAGTCAGATATATTCTAATTGTCTGCCCTGCACATAGCACTGAGCCAAAGAATGAAGACATAGCAGCAGGTCAGCAGATAGTCCCATTTGTACCCTGGCAATCTAGTGAAGCAAACACAGACAGAGCTAGCTAACAATAATGATGCGTCAAAGAAATACCTAGCAATTTATATGTAAAGCACTAGTTATATAGAGGCCAAAGAGAACATTTCTATCTTTGGTAGACAATGAAGAGAGGATGTTGGAGTTAGCTTTGAAAGACAGGTAGGAGGGAGACCAAGACGGGCAGATCACGAGGTCAGGAGATTGAGACCACCCTGGCTAACCCAGTGAAACCCCGTCTCTACTAAAAAATACAAACAGACAAACAAAAAAACTAGCCAGGCGAGGTGGCGGGCGCCTGCAGTCCCAGCTACTCGGGAGGCTGAGGCAGGAGAATGGCGTGAACCCGGGAGGCGGAGCTTGCAGTGAGCTGAGATCCGGCCACTGCACTCCAGCCTGGGTGACAGAGAGAGACTCCGTCTCAAAAAAAAAAAAAAAAAAAAAAAAAAAAGACAGGTAGGACTTGAATAGGCAAAGAGGGGAGAGGTTGGGGCATTCTAGGCAAGTGAAGAGTATGAGCAAAGCTCTAGAAACACAGAAAGAAGTGTGTGTGTGTGTGTGTGTGTGTGTGTGTATTTGCAGGGGGAACAGAGGTTTGGTGAAGAGGTTAGTTTTTTAGGGTGGAAGGAAGTTATAGTGGGAACCCTAGACTGGAGCCAGGTTGTGAAACATCTTCAATGTGAGTCTAAACCATTGGGTTTTTTATTTGACAGATAGAGAGCCATTAAAGGGTTGATTTCTTTGGAGATTTGTTTTAAATGAAGGAATGTGGTGTGTAAAGAGGTAATTCAGGAATATTGTTTTGGCAACACTGGCTGTGGGAGATTCTAGATGGAGGCTGAGTTAAGAGACTGTAGCAATAGTTTAGTTTTTTGGGTTTTTTGTTTGTTTGTTTGTTTGTTTGTTTGTTTTTTGAGACAGAGTCTCGCTCTGTCACCCAGGCTGGAGTGCAGTGGTGCAATCTCAGCTCACTGCAACCTCCGCCTCCCAGGTTCAAGCGATTCTCCTGCCTCAGCCTCCCAAGTAGCTGGGAATACAGGCATGTGCCACCATGCCCAGCTAATTTTTGTATTTTACTAGAGACGGGGTTTCACCAGATTGGTCAGGATGGTCTTGAACTCCTGACCTTGTGATCTGCCCGCCTCGGCCTCACTAAGTGCTGGGATTACAGGCGTGAGCCACTTCCCCCAGCCCAATAGCCTAGTTTTTAGCCATGGCAATTCTCAGTGTGGGAGGGGCAATAGGAAGGAAGGGATGAAGAGAGGGAAGTCACACGGGAGAACTTGACAGGGCTTGCTGGTCTCATTATATAATTTAGAATTAATTATTTACATAGACAAAGAAATGACAATTGCTCAAAGCAGAGTCACAGTATAAACAGATGTTATGTGAGAATATTTTAGAGCTTCTCATATGGATCCAATTCAGGCAGGCAGTAAACCATGCCAAAATATGCAGGCATTGGTTGCTGTAATTGTATAGAACTACTACAAGATGCAAACTTGAACACTATAGACTCATTTTAACTTGTGAACCAAGTTTGAACTGTCTGGAGGGAGAAAGCATATATGCTTTGTTGTCTCCTTTAAGACTGGTAATAAAAGGAAAATAGAAAAATGGAATTAAAAAAATTCTATCCTCTTTTTTAGACATATCCAAAGATTTAGGTTAAATAACAAAATTTAGACAAACCAAAAGTGGTATTTGAATGGCTTTTGCACATCTTAATAACTTTCTGAAATCAAATTGGTATAAGAATAGTTGTATCTGGAAAGGGTTAGGAGGAAAAAAGGCTATTGTTCATCTTTTAGATTTAAGCACATTTTAAAGTGAGAGCTTAAATAAAAACAAAGAACTATAAAGTGAGTGAGAGCTCAAGTTTAAAAAATGAGAGCTCCTATGCAAAATAGAGGGGTTTGGTCTTATATCAGGGATGGGATGCAAAACTAAATACACTGTCTATGGTGCATTCATTAGAGAACCAAAAGACATGTACCACTTATATTTATGCTTTGGAGATTGCTAGCTGTTGTTCACTTATACCCACTTGTTTCATTTTTGCAAGTGACTTCTGAAACTACTTAAATTCAGCCTTAGGCTTCTGAGGTTTGTGGGATAGTGAAAGCTGAAGAAAGTGAGAGCGAAATCTGACCAAATCTCCCAGGCACAATTTCCCAGGCAGAAGCTAGAATTAAAATATACGTTCTTATTCCTGTTCTTAGGTAGTTATTCTTCCTGTTATACTCTACTTTTATGCAAAAAAGTAAAAAACAAAAGAAATTGCTCAGCTATCAAACCAGTGCGTGTAGCACTGAAAAAGAGAAATATTATGTCCTATCAATTTTTCCATCTCCCACTTAACACACATACATTTTTCCTTTACTTTTGTCAGTCTCTTCTACCTCTTTAAAAATTTATTTTCCTTAACCTCCTCCTCAATCAACCAGTCATTCGCCTTTGTGAGATTATATGATATTGCGGACAGTATATGTACAAGCATACCACAGAGATACTGTAGATTCAGTTCCAGGCCACTGCAGTAAAGCGAATATTGTAATAAAGCAAGTCATGCGAAGTTTTTGGTTTCCCAGTGCACATAAAAGTTGAGTTTATGCTGTAGTCTGTTAAGTGTGCAATACCATTATGTCTGAAAAAAAAAAAAAAAACCCTACATACCTTAATTTAAAACTGCTTTATTGCCCCAAAAAAAAAAAAAAAAAAAAAAAAAAAAGTTAATGACCATCTGAGCCTTCAGTGAGTTATCATCTTTTTGCTGGTAGAAGGTCTCGTCTCGGTGTTGATGGCTGCTGACTGATCAGTGTGGTGGTTACTAAAGGCTGGAGTAGCTGTGGCAATTCCTTAAAATAAGAACAGTGAAGTTTACCGCATAGATTGACTCCTCCTTTCATGCCAGATTTCTCTGTAGCATGCAATGGTGTTTGATAGCTCTTTAGCCACAGTAGAACTCCTTTCAAAATTGGAGTCAGTCTTCTCCAACCCTGCTGCTACTTTATCAGTCAAGTTTATGTAATGTTCTCAATCCTTGTCATTTCAACAATGTTTACAACATCTTCACAAGGAACAAAGTCCATCTCAAGGAACCACTTTCTTTATTCACGCATAAGAGGCAACTTCTCATATCTTCAAGTTTTATCATGAGATTGTGGCAATTCAACCACATCTTCAGGCTCCCTTCTAATTATAGTTCTCTATTTCTGCCACATGTGCAGTGACCGTCTCCACTGAAATCTCAAACCCCTTAAAGTCATCCATGAAAATTGGAATCAGCTTCTTCCAAACTCCTATTAATGTTGATGTTCTGACCTCCTCCCATGAATCAGGAATGTTCTCAATGGTGAACATTAGAATGGTGAATCCTTTCCAGAAGATTTTCAATTTGCTTTGCCCAGAACCGTTAGAGGAATCACTATGTATGGCAGCTATATACCCTTATGAAATGTATTTCTCAAATAATAAAACTTGAAAGTCTAAAGTACTCCTTGTTCCATGGGCTGCAGAGTGGTTGTTGTGTTAGCAAGCATGAAAACATTAGTCTCCTTGTACATCTTCATCAGAGCTCTTGTGTGACCAGGTGCTATGTCAGTGATCAGTAATATGATCAGTAATATTTTGAAAGGAATCTTTTTTTTTTTTTTTTTTTTTTTTTTTTTTTTTTAGCAGTAAGTCTACACAATGGGCTTAAAATATTCAGTAAACCATGCTGTAAACAGAAGTATTGTCATCCGGGCTTCATTGTTCCACTTACAGTCCTCAGGCCGAGTAGGTTTAGCCTAATTCTTTAGGGCTGTGGGATTTTCAGATGATGAGTGAGCATTGGCTTCAGCCTAAAGTCACCAGGTGTATTAGCCCCTAATAGGAGAGTCAGCCTGTCCTTTGAAGTAAAGAATTGACTTCTCTCTAGCTATGAAAGTTCTGGATGACATCTTCTTCCAAAGAAGGTTGTTTTGTCTTCCTAGAAAATCTGTTTAGTGTAGCCACCTTCATCAGTGATCTTAGCCAGATCTCCTGGATAACTTGCTGCAGTTTCTCCATCAGTACTTGCTGTTTCATTGTGTGCTTTTATGTTATGGGGATGGCTTCTTTCCTTAAACCTCATGAACCATCCCTACTAGATTCAAACTTTCTTCTGCAGCTTCTCCACCTTTCTCAGCCTTCACAGAATTGAAGAGAATTAGGGCCTAGTTCTGAATTAGGTTTTGACTGAAGAGAATGTTATGACTGGTTTGAACTATCTTGACCACTCAGACTTTCTCCATATCAACAATAAGGCCATTTCACTTTCTTATCACTTTTGTATTCCCTGGAGTAGCACTTTTAATTTCCTTCAAGAACTTTTCCTTTACATTCATAACTTGGTTAACAGTTTGGTGCAGGAGGCCTAGCTTTCGGCCTATCTCAGCTTTCGACATGCCTTTCTCACTAAACTTAATCATTTCTAGCTTTCTTTTCATTTTAATTGATACTGTAGTTATACATATTTATGGAGTACAATTTTCTGTTACAGGACAGGTATATGTTGTATTATGATCAAATCAGGGTATTTAGCATGAGATCACCTTATACATTTATCATTTCTTTTGGTGAGGACATTCAAAAGCCTCTCTTCTAGTTCTTTTGTGATCCGCAGTCCCTAATTCTTTCTAGCTTTTGATTTAAAGTGGGGGATGTGTGACTCTTCTTTTACTTGAACACTGAGAGGCACTGTAGGGTTATTAATTGTCTAATTTCAATATTGTTCTGTCTCAGGGAGGCAGGAGGCCTGAGATGAGGGAGAAGATAGGAAAGCAGCTGGTCAGTGGAGTAGTCAGAACACACACAGCATTTATCAATTGAGTTCACTGTCCTGTATGTGTGCAGTTTGTGGTGCCCCCAAACAATTGCAATAGTAGCATCAAAGATCACTGCTTGCAGATCACCATAACAAACGTAATAATAATGAAAAAGTTTGAAATATTGTGAGAGTTACCAAAATGTGACAGAGACATGAAGTAAACATACAGTGTTGGGAAAATGGCTGATCTTGTTTTACTTGTATTTCCCTACGCCACCTCATATTGCTTTATTATTTATTTATTTATTTGTATATTTATTTTTGCAACAGGGTCTCACTCTGTCACTCAGGCTGGAGTGCAGTGGTGCACTTTCTGCTCACTACAGCCTTCATCTCCCGGGTTCAAGCAATCCTGCTGCCTCAGCCACCTGAGAAGCTGGGACTATAGGCATGCACCACCACGCCCAGCTAATTTTTGTATTTTTTGCAGAGACAAAGTTTAATTATGTTACTCAGGCTGGTCTCTAACTCCTGGGCTCAAACGATCTGCCCCCCTTGAACTTACGAAGTGTTGGGATTATAGGCATGAGCCACCATGCCTGGCCTCATATCATTTTAAAGAAAATCCCATACATCAAATAATTTCATTTAAAAAATTTTGAGTATATTTTTCTAAGAAATAGGCAATTTTTAAAAACTGTAATACCATTGCACTTAAAACATCAGTAATAATTTGTAAGAAACTTTTAATTGAGTTTCTGATTTTAATTAAGTAAATTTATATCCTTTACTAGAACAGAATGTAATAGAGGCCCAAAATTTAGCAGCATCTAAATCTAGTGAAACATTACAAAGAGTCGTAAATAGAGACAACATATTTGATAGATTTTGTCTTGTTAAAAATATTTGTTGAAGAAAAATACCCTAAATGGAAGCCAAAAGATACTAAGTAAATATTTTTAAGTTTTAATATTAACAAGGCTAGAATTAAGAATATGTTCTATTTAGCAGAAGTTGCCCTGAGCTTACCAGCTACATCAGTATACTTAGAAATAATATTTTCAATTAAAATGATTATGTCCCCTAGAAAAGAGTCAATAAAACTTTCAACAATTTAAAATGTATAAACAATGAATGTGACAATTAACAATAAAGAACAACTTTGAAGTAGCAGGTAATCTTAGGAAAAAATAAAAAACACTAAGATCATATTGAAAAAAAATATTCATTAGTAAAATTTCAGTGACATGGTATTAGCATCAAATATGAGTAAAATACTGATTAAAACACATGAATGTCTACTCAGAATAATTAATTTTAATTCTGTAATAGATTATGGAAATATACAAAATTATAATTGTACAGCTTGATTAATGCTCCTTTATTATTTTTTAATGTTCACATAATCAGGATTAAAGTTTTTTACTTTAATATAGTTTTATTTTTCAATAAATTTTATTTTTGAAAATAATTTTTGAATAGAATCATTTTATAAGTCTCCTGATGGAGTAAAACCAATTTACTGATCAACAGTTTGTTGGTTGATAAATATTTTTTAAAACCATATAATTTAAATTATTTTCTTTAGTTCTCTGGTTCACTTTCAGAAGTGATGCAGTTTGGATGTTATATTATGTGGTTGCCTAACTAAGCATTATCAAGTACTTGTATATCAGATATGGATGTGGTCATGAATTGTGCTATGTCAACCTATCAACAGAGAACAGAGAGTTTCTGCCAGGAAATGATAATGGACAGAAGTAGTTTCCAAAGGGCCTTAAATGCCCTGTATCAGGATTATCTAACCCTGTGGATGTGGGAGCCTTTGTGGTTTTGAATTAAAAAGTGATATGACAAAAGTGGTATTATGGGAAGTTTAAATAAGGAATGAATATCATGGGTGAGTTATCAGTGGCTTGAGTGGTGAGCATGGAAAAGATAGAACGACTGAAGCCTCATTACAGAGGAAATTTTCTGGGACTTGCACATTGGGCTGGCAGTATTGAGGGAGATGTTGGAATCAGAGAGGAGGCCAGTTTTCTCAATTGTCTGATTAAAAAGGAAAAATATCTCTATTGATAGTTATAGGGAATTTAGGAGGAAGGGAAAGTATCTTTTGCCAGCAAGGTGATGTGGTTTTGGATGTTGAATATGAGGAGATGGTGCTGTATTGTAGCAGAAATGGTTGCTAGTCCATTGGAGATGAAAGCCCTAGTGAAGCCCAACAGTGAGGCCTGACCGTGCAGATGGGGCTTTTCTGTGGAAGTTAGTTGAAGCCATGAAAGTGAGTTCTTCACAGAAAACTGTGATGGAAGAGAGTAACAGGCAATGTCCTGAGCTTTGGGCATCTCCTGCAGTTGGAAGAAGATAGGAGAAATGGCACCGGTAAAATAGGTCTCAGAGTACATCAGTCTTGGTCAGAGGGATAGAAGGAAACCCCAGCAAGGGGTTCATGGCACCTAAAACAAGAGCAAATGTCAGTGAGTTATGTCACATGTAATGATGAAGTCCAGAGGGCTACGAAGAGGTCATTGGATTTGGAGCCCACTAATGATGTTCAAAAACAGATTCAGGAGATTAAAGGGTGAGTGATAGATGAAGAAATGGAGATATAATCTGTAGACTGTTCATTTTAGGAGCACATCAGAGAGATGAGAGACAAATGTAGAGTTTTGTACTCAAAGGGGCAGAAAAGTCAGGTAAAACATTTCAAGATACTGGAGTCCTTTACATGGAGGAAGGCAGAAATGAAAGATTCCAGTGGATAAAGGAGAAATGGAATGTTGTAAGGAGAGAGGGGAGATAAATAGGGAATATCATTCTAGGGGAGAGTGGAATGAGGAGAAGACATGAAGGTATTAGCTTTGGAAATAAGGAATAGTATTAAAAATAAGACTGGAAAATGAGAACATTAACATAATAGCTATTTCTATTCATCAAGCATCTATATTCTAAGCTCTTAGGTAAGTATGAACTCTTTGTAAACCATTGAGGTATTGAGGGGGATACAGGAGAGTTGTGTTAAGACACAGACTCCTGCCCTCCAGGGGTTTATATAGGTTAAATGGAGAGAGGAGACATAAATAGCATTGTGTGTAACTAAGGAGTTGAATGAATAGGCAACATGCTTTGGGTGCCTGGCGATGCTTTTGGGTGGCCTTGTAAATAAGGATGTGAATGGTCAGAAAAAGCCTGATGGAAGTGAATGTTGGTATGAACTACCAGGAATGGTTGGGATTTGGATAGGTGGAAAAAATTGAGAAAATGTGTTTCAAGGAAGGAAACTAGCAGATGTAAAAACCAACGCTGCAGAGAGCAGTTTCTTGGTAACTATTAGTTTTGACGGTTTATATTTTATTCAGTTATAATAGTGAAAATAGCAACTAATGCTGAGTATTTACTCAGTGCCAGGTACTGTTCTAGAAGCATTTTCCATTTATTTTTAATTCTCTGCAGTCACTGAGGTACTTACTGTTTTTACCCTACTTTCATAAAAGAAGAAATAGAGGGTTAAGTAATTTGTACTAGATTTTACAATTTATGAGGGATGGGGCTGGGATTTCAACCTGAGCTTTCTGATTCCAGAGCTCTTGCTCTTAACCTCTTCACAATTTTGCCCTGGAGGATATCATAGCATGCTAGGAAGTAATGGCATATTTGGTCGAGGTCAAGTTATAAAAAGCCCTGAATACTAGGCTGTCAGGTTTGAACTTTTTTCATCCTTTAATGAAGAACCATCGGGGCTTTCATCAGAAGCAAAGTGAGGTTATAAGATTGATATTTTGGAACCATCCATCACGTGTTAGTGAGTGACTCTCTTTGAGACCACGGATTTAACAGAGCTGACCTTTCCAAGTGCTATTGTTTTACTTAATAAGACCAGACTTCTACGATACAGTACTCTGGCATTTTAATCATCTTGGTGGTTTGTACATGCTGCTCTTCCTTGATTTCACTTTTTCTTTCATTTTAGCTTTGGAAAGGATAAAATATTTTTATCTGAAATGGATTTATATAGTTTTTGTTTTGGACTTATGTTATTTGTGGTGGGAAGACTCAAGGAGGTTGGAACTCACATTCCAAGAGAGAGGACAGGATGAACATGTGTGAATAATATGTACAGAAAACAGACATTCTTTCCTTTTTATTCCTCCCTTCTCATATTGGTAAGCAGTACAGAATGAAAGTCTTAAGGTGTAACTTGCATAACTGCCAAGAAATGTGAGTGCTGTGATAACATCTGGGCTGTAGCTGTGACTGATGCATAGTGGGGAGGCTGAAAGCTTTGCTACCATAGACCTGATTCTGAATTCTGGTAATCTCGAGGAAGATAACAAAGGCAAATCTCTTCGTCTTTCTGAGCTTTTAAATAATGGAGTTTACAATCTCTACCTGGATTTGCTGCTGAGAAAATTAGAGCCAATATTTGTTAGGTGTCTAACATATTTCCTGGCCCATAGTAAGTTCATAATAATAGATGTTACATAGTGGTTCTTTACTTTTCTGCCTGTTGCACTGTAGAAAAACCATTGCTGCCCCATTATCTGTAGGCTAAAATTAGGGAGATATATCTAACAGGAGACTCTCACATGCAGATGACATATAAACACCTATGTTACCTTGCATTGTGAATTATTTGAAAAGACTGGGCAAATATAAAGACCAGTGGTAACCAAATCTAGGTCAAGAATTAAGAGAAGGGCATTCAATAATTAATAGCCTAGAGTAAAAGAAAAATTATGTATAAAATTTAGTTGATCCTTTAGTTTAAGGGAAGACAATAAAATAGAAGAAATTACTCCTTTGGAGAGACCAGGAAGCTGGCAGGTTAAGGTTTGTATTTCCTCGTGGAAGGAGAACTTAGAATTTAGTGAATGAGAAACTTGGTTATGAAAGAGTTGGCGGTGCACATTAGGAAAAAAAATGAGCATTAAGCATCATTTTAGGAAAAGCTACTACCAGACACCGTTGATGTCACTCTTGGATTTGACTGTGGTCATTTCCTGTTTAATGATTCTACATTCAACAACTCATCTGCGTTTGGGGTCATAGAAATGAGGCAGGGGTACAGAAAGAGTGGAGAGTGGGGTGTGGCTTTAGGATTAGATTATTCTACATTAACCTTTATTATATGTGACAGAACAATTCAAAGCAGTTGATCCTTTGAGGGAAATCAGCCGAAAGTGTGAATACTGATTATTGATTATGTAGAAACTTTCAGGAGTAAGGGAGCTTCAGTAGTAGGCTCATAAGTAGCACCTATTTAAGATGCCTTAAATAACCCTTGTAAAAATTAACTTTTTAATTATAAAAGTTATCTGTGCCAATTATCTAGTGGTGCTTAGTCTTTGCTAACCCTCAGGGTAGCAAACTTTAATTTTTATTTTAATTATTAAGGTTTAATAAGTATTACAGTCACTGTCTTCAGCACACATATTTCACACTTGGATGAAGGAACTATTGTGTGGCTTTAAGCCAGTTATTTCCTTTGTAAGCATCATTTTCCTCTAGATCTCTTTTGAATTGATTTCTAAGGTCTCTAATTGAACTGATTCCCTTCTAGTTCTTCAAACCTGCTGATTCTAAATACCAGACGATCCCTGACTTATGATAGTTCCACTTAATAACTTTTTTACTTTATGATGGTATAAAAATGATACACTTTCAGTGGAAACTATGCTTAGAGTTCCCATATACCTATTCTGTTGACAACTTTCAGTATAGTAGTCAATAAATTCCATGAGATATTCTACACTTTTTAAAAAATAAAATAGGCTTTGTGCTAGACGGTTTTCTCCATCTGTAGTCTAATGTAAGTGTTCTGAGCATGTTTAAGGTATGCTAGGTGAAGCTATTAGGTTCAGCAAATCAAGTGAATTTAATGCATTTTTGACTTAACAATATTTTCATTTTACGATGGATTTATCAGGACATAACCCTCTCATAAGTTGAAGTGCTTCTGTATTCCATTCTATTGTCAGTGTCCTTATTGTGCCACTAGATGGCAAGAGTGTACCTTCAAACCCAGTCCCCTCTGGGTTTTCAGAATCTGGGGCATCTGAAGAACTCAGGAATTTTAGTCTAGTCCACCCCTGCTCATTTCACACTCGGGGAACTGAGACACGCAGGTTAAGTGACATAGCCAGGGTCGTTTAACAGTTACCCAGAGCCGCTTGAATCCCAGTCATCTTTCTCCTCTGTCACACTCTAGGGGGCTTTGTGAGGGAAATTCAGAGAAACCATGCTCTCAAGCTTTTGAATTCTTTGTGAATTATTTTTAAAATAATTTAAAGCCGTTGGTTAAGTACAAGTATTATCACATTCAAAATAAAAAGTTGGCCTGCTTTTGTGTTTCTATATTGGCTCCCTGAGAGATAAACGCTAGACAGTCAGCTTTTAAAGGTTATTACCTGCCTACGGCCAACTTGCCTTCACGATTTGCCCTGGAAATAAGGTCTGCAGAAAGCTCAACCAGGGCCTCTCTGTCAGGTGATTATCTCCCTCCATTCTTGCCCCGTCCTGTGGCCACCCATTTTTCTAGGTCTTCTTTTGTCCACCTGACTAGCCCAATCAAGAGAGCCTTTGTGGGGGAAGAGATATGCTCCTGGTTCTTCAACAATTATCTTCTGGGTTTCTCCAGCACATGTTAACTGCCATATTTCCCCCCTCTCTCTTTATTGGTGACAAGAATGGTATTGCCTTAAATCATGGCTTGTGTATGGGCAGAATGGTGTTGTCAGAGACAGACAGGATGTGGTCTTTGGAGTCACACTGACTGTGTCGAACCTCTCCTCTGTCCATGACTGACTCTGACTCTTTGTCGCCTCTCTTAGGAGAGTAAGATTGACCACCTTGCAGGGTGGGTGTGAGGAACGCATGAGTAATGTGTGGAAAGCTCATGGTGTCAGTGCTTGGCACACATAGCAGATGCTCATTAAGAGCTAATTATTTTGGTCGTTATTGTAAAGAGAGGAACAGGAGTAACTATAGTATATGAAAGAAGCTCAAGGGAGGGTCTCAGCCAAAGGAGCTAGTTTTTTATTGGAGAAAGAAGGGAAGGATGCAAGATATTCCAGGGCCCATGTCAGTGTTTTAGAGAAATAGTATAACTGTGTTAATATGGTAGCCACTAGTCATGTGTGACAATGGACACTCGAAATGTGACTAGTTGAAATTGATCCATGCTGTGTTGAATTCACATCAGATTTCAAAGACTTGGTGTGAAAAAGTGGTTATAAAATATCTCAATAACTTTGTATAGTAATAATATATTGAAGTAATCGCATACTGGATATGTAGAGTTAAATAAAATGTTATGAAAATAAACTTCACCCTTTCTTTTACCCTTTTTTTTTTTCTTTTTTTGAGACGGAGTATCACTTTGTAGCCCAGGCCAGAATGCAGTGGCGTGATTGTGGCTCACTGCAACCTCCGCCTCCCGGTTCAAGTGATTCTCCCGCCTCAGTCTCCTGAGTAGCTGGGATTACAGACGCACACCTGCTAATTTTTCTGTATCTTTAGTAGAGACAGAGTTTTACCATGTTGGCCAGGCTGGTCTTGAACTCCTGACCTCACTTGAGTGGTCTGCCTACCTCAGCCTCCCAAAGTGCAGGGATTACAGGCGTGGACCACCTTCTTTTGACTTTTTGAAATGTAGAAAATATAATGAGGCTACTAGCATGATATTTTTATCTGATAGCACTGGACTAGAAGGTAGGTATTTTTGTACCCAAACATATACAACTCTGTTCTAAGGAATCGCGAGAGATTTTCTTGAAGCTTCTTTTGATTTTGTTTTTCTTTTTTTGAAAAGCAAAAAAAAAAAAAAAAAGCTTGAAGCTTCTTTTGATTTTGTTTTTCTTTTATGTTCTTAAGAGTATGACTATTCTGAACTGAGATGCCTGTCACTATTGGTAATAGCAGTTTAAGTAATAGTTTAAAAAGAAAAAAGTAAAAGAGGCACCAAATATTATCTGTAGTCCCCCACATTCTGAAGACCTCAAAAAAGAAAAGCCATTGGATGATTTCAAAGAACACCACCATGTGCAAAACTCGTCTTCCTTCATGTTATCAGTAGATAAAACCTAGCAGTTAATGATCCTAGGATTTTTCCTTCAAATGCAGAGTATTAAAACACTGCAAAAATAACCAAAAGTAAAACGAAAAGAGAACCATAATACTTTATGTTAAATTAAGTCATCTGTCTGATTTTCATTAAATTTGTTTTGGTTTTAAAGACACTGGTTATAAAACATTCAGTAGTTTTAAAAATTAAAAATAAAAGATAACCTCATCCCCAATCTGTTTTAGAGCTAGAAGAATAATTGCTAATTTTGGACATTTGCAACCTTTGTAAATCTTCTTAGATGGATTGAGAAATGAAGTTTTTATTTAGATTTTGAATTTACATGTGTTTTTGTTTGTTTGTTTTTGAGATGGAGTCTCACTCTGTAGCCCAGGCTGGAGTGCAGTGGCGCCATCTCAGCTCATTGCAAGCTCCGCCTCCCAGGTTCACGCCATTCTCCTGCCTCATCCTCCCGATATGCTGGGACTACAGGCTCCTGCCACCATGCCTGGCTAATTTTTTTGTATTTTTAGTAGAGATGGGGTTTCACTGTGTTAGCCGTGATAGTCTTGATCTCCTGACCTCGTGGTCCGCCCGCCTCGGCCTCCCAAAGTGCTGGGATTACAGGTGTGAGCCACTGCGCCTGGCCACACGTGTGGTTTTTATAACAACACATGGGAAATAGTGTTTGTTCTTTGCTGGTGCAGAAAACAAGCAGAGCACATGCATTTTGAGGACCTTGAAGTCAGTTCTCATTGTTCTTGATTTCGTCGCAAAATAAGAATCACTTATTCCAAGTATACTTGATACCATAATTCTTTGTATCTAAGATGCCATCAGTTGTAAGAAGTACCTTTAAGTACCACTTTATATATAAAAAAAAAATTGTTGCCAATAAAACTGACAAGCTATTGGTTTTTCAGATATATCTGTATTTCAGAAATGTTAAATGGTGGGGGGAAGAGTGTACTTTAACATTGATGAAATATAATACACAGACTTTTTTTTTTTTTTTTGAGATGGAATCTTGCTTTGTCGCCCAGACTGGAGTGCAGTAGCACGATCTCGGCTCACTGCAACTTCCGCCTCCTGGGTTCAAGAAATTCTCCTGCCTCAGCCTCCTGAGTAGCTGGGACTACAGGCGTGTGCTACCATGCCTGGCTAATTTTTTAAATATTTTTAGTAGAGACAGGGTTTCACCATGTTGGCCAGGATGGTCTCGATCTCCTGACCTCATGATCTGCGTGCCTCGGCTTTCCAAAGTGCTGGGGATTATAGGCGTGAGCCACTGTGCCCGGCCAGTACACAGATTTTGAAACTTTTTACTTGGTTGGAGTTTAGAGAGCTTGTTTTATATGTTAGCATCAGACTTTAGTTTCTCTCAGAATGTATCATGTTCAGCAAGTGTGGTTTGATGCATTGAAGCTCTTTTCATTTAATTCTATTAAAAAAAAAAAAAAAAAGATGAAAGCAAAGTGGTGAGCTCATTTTTAGGTTGTTGAAAGTCCCATGATTCAGAAAAGTGAACTTCTAACTTTTAGTTTCAACCTAGTACCTCTGCTTCTCCCCGCTCCCGCTAGACATATATCCATCCTCTTTTCAGTGATTACCTGTCCCTGTCCCTCTAACAAAATCTGTTCTCCATAAAGGCTCCTGATAACAGTTATTTATAGCCTCTTGTAAATTCATGGCAAAGTGTTAAATGGCCCAAGTCTGCTTGCTTTCTAAGCTTTATCTCTAATTACTGGCTAAAAATCTTTATCTGCTTAAAGAACTTTCAGGCCTCTGCTAGCCATATGGAACAGGTTTTGTGGGAATGGCTGAAGGAGGAGTGATGTAGAGGCAGCCTCCTGCTCTGCCTCTGTGGAAGGCTGTGGATAGATAACAGAGCACCTTGTTTTCTTTCCTACCCTGAACTGTTCAGGCAAATCTGACAGCTGGCTCAGTGACTTTCTGGAACTCAGTAAGAAAGGAGACTTCAATCTGCTTATAAAGTTGGCTTTGCTGACTGTCTGGAAGGAAAACAACTCATAATAGCTGCATTTCTGACTAATTCCATTGAATTTTTGTTAATTTTTTGTTTTTTGTCTTTGTTTTGTTTTGTTTTGTTTTGTTTCATTTTGTTTGAGATGGAGTCTCGCTCTGTCACCCAGCCTGGCATGTAGTAGTGCAATGTCAGCTCACTACAGCCTCCACCTCCTAGGTTCAAGTGGTTCTCCTACCTCTGCCTCCCCAGTAGCTGGGATTACAGGTGCACACCACCACGTCCGGCTAATTTTTGTATTTTTAGTTGAGACGGGGGCTTCACCATGTTGGTCAGGCTGGTTTTGAACTCCTGACCTCAAGTGATCCACCCACTTTGGCCTCCCAAAGTGCTGGGATTACAGGCGTGAGCCACCACACCCAGCCAAATTTTTGTTAGTTTTATCTCCCTTTTGACAGAGGCTATCAAATTTTAAGGAAACCTTATGATGTACAGATTTTGTTTTTTGTAATCTGTATAGCTACCTCCTATTTTATCTGTTTTCTAAATCTCAGTGTTTACAAATCTAATTGGCTTAGGTCATACTTTACATTTTGAGTAACTATTTGATAATCCAGATTCGGAATCTCCTTTTTCTAAATTATTTTCAGGCATGCCTAAAGCAGATATATGCTAGGGCAGTTTGGCTCCTGGTTAAGCTGCAGAAGCTCTTGTGGTCTAGTTTGAAGATGAAAAAAGAAATTTCTTTTTTTGAGTTTGTAGTACATTCATCAGTTGTGAATCTGCTGATATGTTGTGTATGGTGGTCCCTCAGAATGCATGGGGGATTGCTTCCAGGCCCCACCCCCAACACCGATACCAAAATCCATGATGCTCAAGTCCGTTGTATAAAATACTGTAGTATTTGCGTGTGACTTATGTACATCCTCCTGTAAACTTTCAGTCATCTCTTGATTACTTATGGTACCTAACACAGTGCAAACACTGTGTAATTTGTATTGATAGGGAATAATTACAAGAAAAAAAATGTTTGTACATATTCAGTAGAGTTGCAATCATCCAGTTTTTTTTTTTTCTTCAATATTTTCATTCTGCAACTGATTGAACCCACAGTTGTGGAACCCACAGATAAAGAGGGCCAACACGCCCAGTAAGGAGTTCGGTTAGCACAAAGTATGGACTTTTCCCGCGAAACATATGCAATAATATTGCATGTTTTCAGTGTTAGTGTTGAAAATTATACAGAAAAATTTACCTCCATTGCTAAATATTCTACCTTTAAATGTAAGGCAAATATTTATTATATAGCTCTGCATTCTTTCTAGGAGTGTGTTTGTTGATAGTATCTTAATTTTCCGATTATATTCTGTAAATGTTTCTGTGTGTTTGAATGACTTTGATTTTTTGGTCTTTGCAGCTTGGGGTGTGGTTTTCTCTCGGCTGTGCTTATTTGGCCTTGGAAGACTATCAAGGTTCAGCAAAGGCATTTCAGCGCTGTGTGACTCTAGAACCCGATGTAAGTTTGTTTGATCTTCTGTCCTTACATGGCTTTTTACTCTCTGTTATTGGAATTGTACTGTATGGTTCAGAACAGCAATTCCTTTTGTGTTGGAGGAAAGTATACATTTGAGGGAAGGTCATACCTCGAGGTATAGGATTTATAAATCTGGAAATAAGTTAATAGCTAAATTCTTCATGTATATAGAAACACAATTGTTTTTTATATATTAATTATATCCTGCAACCTTGCTGAGCTCATTTATTACTTCTAGTAGGGTTTTGGTTGTTTTTTTTGGGGGGGGACTCCTTAAAATTTTCTATATAAAAGATCTAAATTTAATGTTTTATTTGAGAAGAAAGAATTGCAATTTGGAGCATATATGCATGCCAGGTAGTCTTTGATATCCCTGAAGAACAAAGAGAAGGTTAGAAGTTTTATAAAAAGGAGAAGTGTTACATATTTCTCTTAGAGAAATTCATTGGCACTTACAGTAAAGGTTTGGGGAGCTGGCAAGCTTCCATTGATGAGGGATGGCAGAGGGCAAAATTAGTCCCAGAGTTTCAGCAAATTATCTCAGAAGCTGCAGATAAAACTGGTTTCAGGTTACAACAAGCAGTTCCAGCAGTCAGGCTGCTTTCATTTGGATATTTTAACAGCTTTAATGTCTCTACTAACATTCCCCCAAACATTCCCTCATTATGTTCATGTTTTCCTTTACATCTTTGAACATGTTTATAATAACTGCTTTCAAATCCTATGCTTATTTCAACATCTCTTTCATTTCTGGTACTGTTTCTATTAACTGATTTTTTTCCTTTGGTTATGAAGGAAATTTTCCTGCTTTTTCCCATGTCCACCATTGTTTTTTAATTGTATTCTACGCATTGTGGATGCTATGTTGTTGTGCTTCTTGGTTTTATTCTGTTCTCTTAAGGAGGATTGAGTTTTATTTTGGCATTCAGTTAAATTACTCATAAATCAGCTTGTTTTTAAGCTTGTTAAAGTGAGTCTGGAGTTCTCCTTATTTTCTCATAACCCTTTAAATAAAAAAAGTAGAGATGGAGCCTTGCTCTCTTGACGAGGCTAGTCTCGAACTCCTGGCCTCAAGTGATCCTCCCATCTTGGCCTCCCAAAGTTCTGGGATTACAGATGTGAACCACTGCACCCAGCCCTCTAATAACCTTTTCTTAAGGTATAACCTCTCTGGGATTGAATTTAATGCCATGGGCAATCAATAAGAACTCTCCACTTTGGCTCGTTTGGAACTTGAATAACTTCTAGCACAGTGTGACCTCCAAAATCTCCATTCAGCTCACAGCTTTCTGGTAGTTGTTCTTTGCCAGAGTTCAAAAAGTTACTAATTTTGCCATGTCTGGAAGTGGAGGTCCACTGCCACTTAATTTTTGAATCATATGTATGGGACTTGAGAACGATATATAGTATATTAGATGAAAAGTGGAACAAAGCGAAATATATAATTTATATCATTCTTGTTTGAATCAACATTTATATAAATTCAACCTGATTAAGCTGATTAAAAAAAATTCATTTTTGCTTTATTTTTGTTATTGGGTAGAGGAATAGGTAGAGAAATATGTTTGATGGATGAAATACTTAGTAGTAACACTGGAGAACAGATTCTTTTTTAACCCCCCTATCCGGTGAAGAAGGATAATGGTATAATGGCAAAAACTTTTAAGATAGGAAAAACAGTATACTGCGTTGTCTTTTTTGTGATAAATCTATGTGCTATATAGAGCATGTTGAAAATTAGCTATTTTGTAAGTCTAAATTTGAAAATAAAATCTTAACTGAATTGCTGATTGGTACAATCATAGTTATATTGCTTGGTTGATTGTTTTAACCTTTTTCTAAATTATAAAAGTTCAGCTTGATTTAATTTTGCTGTATACCTTTAAACACACCTTATTGAAAATTGTGATTTTAAAGAGCATATATTGGACTAGGAAAGTGTGTTGTACTTTTGGTTTCAGCAATAATTTTACCTAAATGAGAATAGTTAATTAACTGAGTCCTCTATCATTTCAGAATGCTGAAGCTTGGAACAATTTATCAACTTCCTATATCCGATTAAAGCAAAAGTAAGTACATCAGACAAATATGAAGAACTTTGCTTCCCAAATAAATGAGTGAGATTTTCTACAACTGAACATTGTTTCAATGTTTCTCCTTGTTTTACCTTTCTCACCCATGTATATGAGATAGAATAACTTAAGTAGAATAGCTTAATTCATACTAAATTAACTTGAATTCTAAATATACAGTGTATTTCTTGAAAACATTTCATATGTAATAAAATAAGAAATGTTACTTGAAATCTTTATGTAGTACTGAAGTTTTACATTCTACATTTTATTACATGATAAAAGCAAACATATGTTTAGTTGGTCAACTCAGTTGACAGTTATTTTTGTTCATTGCTTGCTTTGTACTAGACATTATTGAGAAATGTAAATAAATATGAACCAATGCCTTCAGGGAATGTAGGTTTAAAAAATAAAATACTATGCCATCTTATTTAAAAAATTGATTAGTGTATAAGCTATTTGTGGCAAATATCAAGTGAGAATACAAAGAAGGCTAAAATAATCATACATGATATTTGTAGCACACTTATTATGTGCCAGCCACTCATTTAGGCTCGTGAGGATCAAAGAAGAGAGAAACTGTGTCATCCTGAATCAGAAATGCTTCTGAGAAGATGTTGGACTCAAGCAGAAATTTGTATAGAAGGGGCAGAGGGATGCCTCTTAGGCAAGGGAAATGATGTGACCAAATGCAGAATGACAGGAATGAATGTAGTATTTTAGGAGATAGGAAGCAAAATAGTCCAGCTATAGAGTAATGTGAAATATACGGTGAGAGATAAGGTTAGAAAGGTAGGTTGAAGTAAAATTGCAGCATCTTCTGATTATTTGACCAATGAGTTGAGACTGTCCTGTTGAGTATAGGAAGCCAGAGATTTCAGTGTGGTAATTTCATGAAGAAAGAAGCTTTTGGGGAAGATTTATCTGGTGGCAGTATGTGAGGCAGACTAGAGGAAACTGGAGGCTGAGAAACCAGTTAGGACACAGCTGTTGTAACAATTCAGGCATGAGATAACTAGAGTGGAAAAAGAAGGGGCAGATGCCAAACTCTTTATAAAGGAGGCAACCCACTAACTGGGCTTCTTGACTGGCTACGAAAAGCAAAGGAAAGGGAAGAGACAAGGACTGCCGTTGCCAAAACTCTAATAAATTAATTAAAAGATGGATGTATTTTCATTTTTATTTGGCCTTACTTTCAAACTTAATTTAATTTTTCTTGGTGGGATCACAAGATAATTTCTGAAGACATCATTAAATCCATATTACGTGGAGATCATGAAATGCTGCCTCTGCTCTTGGATGATGTAAATAAAGTACTATCTGTTCTACCATTCTCTTCGGAAGATAATATTATGTTCTTGATTGCAACTGAGTGCTAAAACTCTCTGGAGACCTTTTTGGTTTAAAGCAACAGGCTCGGAAGTCCCTGTCATAGTTGTAGAGTGATCTCAGTGAGTTTTTCTGCCAACTCGGATAAGTTTGTACGTAGTGAAGCTCTTGATGCCTTGTCTTCCAGCCCAATCATGTTAGGAATTCTGCTTTCTCTCTTAGGGGTTCTTGCATATTGTTGCTCAACTTTCTTACCTCTTGCAGCTCCACAAATAGGTTTTTGTGCAAAGGTGGAGTTGTAAGGTCTGAGATAAATCATTTTTTTATTCTTTCCTGTTTACTCTTCCTTCTTTGCTAAGGCTCCAGACAAAGCTAATGGGATTGTTACTTCTGAGGCAATTATTAATGCTTCTCTCAGAAGATCCTATTCATGCCTTAAAACGGCCCATTAAACTATTTCTTTTATCCTTTTGTGGTCACAAGATTCTTCACTAAAGTGCTCTCTTTGCTGTTTCATCTGATTCCCCTTGATATCATGTTCCTACCAGTCCCATGGAAAAATGTCTCATCTTCGGATGTAATTTTAATGGTGCAATATCTCTACTATAGAGGGGTTTTGATAAGCGAATCCTGAAATGAAGCACCTTACAAAGAAGCTGTATTTACCAAAAAGGAAAAAAGAATTCATGGAACAATTTTGAGGCTAGGAAATTATGATTAGGGGGATCATAAGGGAGGACATATAGGAAAAAGGATAATCCTCATGGTGTGGATTTTTACTTGTTGAGTTATTTTCCAATAGGATAAATCCTTCACCCCCAACCCCTGAGGATGGGAGAGCTGGGGAGTGTTGGTCTAACACTATTGGAGGCAGTTGTTATTAGATGGAGGTGGTGATATGGTTGAGTAGAGAAAGGAAAAAAAATTCCATGGAAACAATTTATGACTGAAATTGAAGACATGTTTTCTTTCTTTCTTTTTGAGTTCCCTTGTATTTTTGCAAAAAGGAATCTCTTAGATAGTTCTCTTAGAGTCAATAGATGGTAAATGCTCTTAACTTTGTATATCTAAAAATGTTTCATTTTGCATTTACTCTTGAGTGGTAAGTTTAGCTGATTATAAAAATTTGGCTGACAGTTATTTTCAGTCAGCACTTTAAAAGTAATATTCTGTTGTCTTCTGTCATCTTACTGCTAATGAAATAAGTATCTGTCATCACTTCTTTGTAGATTTTAGGAATATCTTTCTTAAATTTCACACAATATTTCTAGATGTTCATTTATCTTTACTTATAGTGCTCAGTATGTGAAATATACTTTTGATCATAGAATTTATGATCAAAAAACTTTTTGAAATTTGTTCATTTCTGGAAAATTATCAGCTTTTATCTTTTGATATAAAGAATCCTGCCATGCTCTGCATTTGTTTACTGTAGAATCTCTATCAGATGTATGTTTTGAGTCTTACCTCTCATTCTTTCCTCTGTCTCTTTCCAGCTTTTATTTTATAATTCGAATTCTGTGTGAACTCCTTACTATTATCTTCCAGTTCATCAGTTTCTCCTTGACTATGTGCATTCTAGTTTTTGTTAGCTATTGAGAGTTTTGTTTATGTTTTTCGAGACAGAATCTCGCTCTGTTGCCCAGGCTGGAGTGCAGTGGTGCGATCTCAGCTCACGGCAACCTCCGCCTCCTGGGTTCAAGGGACTCTCCTGCCTCAGCCTCCCAAGTAGCTGGGACTACAGGCATGCGCCACCATGTCCAGCTAATTTTTGTATTTTTAGTAGAGACAGGTTTTCATCATGTTGGTCAGGATGGTTTCGATCTCCTGACCTCGTGATCCACCCTCCTTGGCCTCCCAAAGTGCTTAGATTACAGTTGTGAGTCACTGTGCCCGGCCTGTTGTTGTTTTAATGCCTTTTTCAGTACTAAAATTTCCAGTTAGTTTTTATTCACATCTCCTTGTTCATATTTCATTTCTCCCTGTTTTTTTCACAATTTTCTGCTCCTTTTCAGTGTAAATATTTCTGTCTCAGTATTCTAAACAAATTTATTTAAAGACTTGATAGATTCTTCCTTAAACAATTAAGAAAAACTTTTTTTCACTCCTCCCTCTACCCCTTAAAATCAGTTTTTTGTTTTTTTTTTTAAACATGGAGTCTTGCTTTGTTGCCCAGGCTGGAATGCAGGGGCGTGATCTTGGCTCACTGCAACCTTGGCCTCCCAGGTTCAAGTGATTCTCATGCCTCAGCCTCCTGACTAGCTGGGATTACAGGCACGTGCCACCACACCCAGCTAATTTTTGTTTGTTTGTTTGTTTGTTTAGTAGAGATGGGGTTACCCTGTATTGGCCAGCCTGGTCTCGAACTCCTGACCTCAGGTGATCCACCCACCTCGGCCACTCAAAAAGTCCTGGAATTATAGATGTGAGCCACCATGCCTGGCCCCCTTAAAATTTTATCTTTAGTAAATGTATGTCCTGTTGGTTAGTTTTGTTGACTGAGGGTTTTTTTTCTCACAGGGTGTAGAATTTTGGTTAGCAGCATTTTGGTTGCAGATTCATGAGGAGTGTGTTGTTTTGTTTTGACCTCCTTGCCTCTGGTCCCTCCACTACGGTCTGCACCTTTTTTCTGCACCTTTTGTCTTACAGTTTTGCAGTTGTACTTGCTTGACCACTCTGACTCCAGATTTGGAACCTGAGTGTGGCTTCTCCTGAGGTGATACTGGGATTGATACCCAGTTTTAAAATAATGTCCTTGTTACAAGTAAATAGATTAGGAAAGGAGTATCTCTGTATGTATGCTACATATACCATAGGGTCCGTCACTGAATTTTGTAGGGAAGTTTGAGGTGGTTTTGTGGTGTTTGGGTCTCTAATTCTGTTTGTTAATATGAATGAATAAGGACTGACGGTCCACATTAGCATTTTATACATTTAGCTATGCTTTATTCTAATAAAAAAAGAGTTCATTATTGCTCTCTTTAAAATTTGACCTTCAATAGAGTAAAAGCTTTTAGAACTTTACAAGAAGCTCTAAAGTGTAACTATGAACACTGGCAAATTTGGGAAAACTACATCCTTACCAGCACTGATGTTGGGGAATTTTCAGAAGCCATTAAAGCTTATCACCGACTCTTGGACTTACGTGACAAATACAAAGATGTTCAGGTAGGATATTCATATTTTGTTATTTCAGTTTGTGTTTGATATGAATCCTTGATCATACGGTATAAATTATTTCCTTGAATATGCACAGGAAAATTTTGTTAAACACATGTAACATATGAAAAAGGTATTTTTTTTCTAGTCAAATATTCTTCATGATATATGGAATTCTGGTATTCTGATGTCAGATTTGTTTGTACAGTCATAAACTGAATATTACTGTGACTCAGTTACGAAAATCTGATGTGTGGGTTACATATATAGTCACTTTGCCGAAACTAAATAAAACACTGTATTACTTAGTACTTTGGGTATCTCAGTGTATTCTCTGACTTGTGGTAGCTGGAATAAGTCCTATACTCATTTTTTGTTCATTCATTTAACAAGCATTTACTGTATATCTTCAGATGGTATGAACAATATAGAGAGGATGGCTAACATTTTCTTTGCAATGTTTCATGAGATGGTGCTCTATTTGGTGGAATAAAGTATCCCTCCAGAATGTATGGGAGACTCAAAGCTGTTGTATCATCCAAAAGATTAAATAGAAAAGACCTTTTTGGTTTAATTGTAGTTGAAGACAATATGCTGTCTTCAGTGTCAAGTGATACTCTGAGATCATGCCACTGCACTCCAGCCTGGGTGACAGAGCGAAACTCTGTCTCAAAGCAAACAAACAAACAAACAAAACTGAATGGAATGATAGCCAAGTGAATGGAGGGATAGCAGAGTTTTACATCCCTAGAAAGGGTAGGGGCTGTAGTGAATCTGTTTGCACAGTCCCCTGACAGTCAATAGTTGTCCTGTTCACACTGCTGAAATTTTCCATTGAGATGGTTCTTCCTCTTCTACACTTAGCGCCTTGGCAAAGGGCACTGATGAGACTCTGAACAGATCTCAGTATATTGTGACCACTGAAGATAGTGCATATCTCTTGTTTACTGCAATTGTGATTTTTAAGATCTTTCTTTACTAGGAAAGATTTCTGAAACCTGTCCCTAAAATTTCAAGGATAATAAATCACTTATATTGGTAGTATATTCCATCTTACACTTGAAGGAAATTCTATTGTTTTCTTTCATATTAAAAAATATATACATGAAACATTCACATCCAACACTCCTCATTTAGACATTGCTGCTGAATTGAATTCTTTAGAATTCCTTAGAATCTCACACTGTCAGAGCAAAAAGGGACCTTAGAAGTCCTCTAGGGCTATGCTGAATAGTTTACACACCAAGTCAGAAAGGAGTGTGAAGCTCCCCTCCTTCCTGATAAGCCAGACAGGGGGCTTCTTCAAGCTGTCAGTCTGCTTTATTGCTGCTCATAACTTGGCTATGTCATCTCTTTCTTAATTGTCTTAGAATCGGCTTCCTTGGTCAGTCTGATCCTGTTAATCTTCTGTGCCTCCATTTTCTAACTGATCTGCTTGTCTTTCTGTTGTGAGTGGGATTTCCCCTTATAATCTATACTTTAACCCCAGTAATCTCCTTCATATCTGCTAAGGATTAGTAACAACTGGCTCACCAGGTTGGCTTTTTGGATCTTGAGAAAATTCTGATCATCCTTTCATGCTTGGCACCAGTAGGAGTTGTTTTATATAAGGTACCCAAATGGGTCTAGGTCTCTCCTCCAATAAGAGACAGACTTATTATATGTGCATGTGAAAGGAAGTGGCTTTTCTGCTTGCTCTTTTATTCTCCTTCACTTCCCAAGGCACGTAGAGCAGGTCAAAGTGGTGTGTGGTAAAATAACAATAATTAATATTTACTGAGGGCTTGCTGTGTGTCTGAGACTATCCTGAGCACTTCACATGTATTAGCTCATTTAATTCTCAACACGGCTGTAGGGGATAGGATTATACTATCATAAGCTATGTCTAACTCTGGATGGATGGATGGATGGATAGATGGATCTTCCCACCCACTTGTTTTAAGGAAACTGATATTAGACAAAATAACTGTTCAAAGATTGTTTGGAAGAGCTGTTATTTGTACATCATAAAGAGTTATAAAGTCATCAAGATAATGCTGATTTTAGTTGACTTAGATGAATTAAGTATGGCAAATCTTGCTAACTCATGTATTCTAAAAGAAAGGCAAGAAAAAGCAAAGCAGAAGCAGTTACAATAGCTGAAAAGGTATTGAAGAATTCTACTTCAATTTCTTTTTTCTTACCACCCCCACCACCCCCAGATTAGGAGTCTCATTCTCTCTCAGGATGAAAAACATTCTTGCTAATGTTTAGATAATACTTCTGTATTTGAGTGTCTGTAAAGGTATCGGGAAAGAGGTGATATTTAGAATAATCTATTGGTAGTAACAGTGGTATTATAGATACCAAAGGATATAATTTTGGTTAAAAATAACCTGAGGATGTAGATAGTTGATTCTGATAAAACTTTCAGTTGTGATTTGCCCTGTTGGATGCCAAATCAAAATCATTGGAATTTTAAGAACATTTGCTTAGAAATCTTTCAGCTGGCTGGGCGCAGTGGCTCCTACCTGTAATCCCAGCATTTTGGGAGGCCAAGGCGGGAAATTTACTTGAGCCCAGGGGTTTGAGACCAGCCTGCACAACATTGAGAAACCCTTTTTCTACAAAAAAATACAAAAAAATTTAGCTGGGCTTGGTAGTATGTACCCTCCACCTCGGGAGGCTGAGGTGGGAGGATCCCTTGAGCCTGGAGAGATTGAAGCTGCAGTGAGCCATGATCACACCACTGTACTCTAGCCTGGGTGACAGAGCAAGACCCTGTCTCTTAAAAAAAAAAAAAAAAAAAGAGAAGTCTTTCAGGGGCCTTCCTTAAGAAAGAATAAAAGGACCCAAAATGCATAGAGATGCATTTGAGCATTATTCAGAAAAGGAAAAAAACTCTAAAAAA
Source organism: Macaca thibetana thibetana (assembly GCF_024542745.1). NCBI lineage: Eukaryota > Metazoa > Chordata > Mammalia > Primates > Cercopithecidae > Macaca > Macaca thibetana. The sequence continues at coordinate 74,437,860 of NC_065590.1, read as the reverse complement.
TATATACATATATTTTCCTAATATGAATTCAGATACTATGATTTAACTTTTATCTTAAATAGATTTTTTCAAACATATTTTAGTGGTCATAGTCTTAGCTTCTTACTTTTCTAATCATGGGGAATTTTCAATATAACAAAATCATGTTCTGATTCCGATTTAACATGTTCTAATCCTGTACCTGTTTTTTTCTACTTTATGGATGTGGATTATTGCCATTAAAATTTTTGTGGGGGGGGAGTAAATTCATGCTTATTTTAATACAGACATAGGGTAAATTAGCCTCAAATTTTTCTGTTTTTTCCTCACTATTTGTAATTGAAGAATGAGTGGATATACTACCTTTATCATTTTCTTTCTTTTTTGTCCATTTTATAATTTTATTAATAATATTTTAATTGACAAACTCTAATTGTATACATTTATGGAGTAACATATGATGTTTTCATATGTGTATACAATGTGGAATGATTAGATCAGGCTAATTAACATACCCATCACCTTGTTTACCTATCTTTTTATGGTGACATATTTGACATTTTACTCAGGTATTTTGAAACATACATTATCATTGACTGTAGTCACTGTGCCGTGCAGAAGATCTCAAACTTAATCCTCTGTCTGAAACTTTGCATCCTTTCCCCCAAAATTCCCCATTTCCTCCCCACCCCACCTCCACCCTACCCTGACTCTAGTGACCATCATTCCTTTCTGTATAGTTTGTCATTAGTATTATAGATATGCTACTGATTTTTGTATGTTGATTTTGTATCTGAATTTATTTCATCTAATAGTTTTTACATGGACTCTTTAGGGTTTTTGCTAAGATCATATTGTCAGCAAATAGAGACAATTTTGCTTAGTCCTTACCTATTAGAATATCTGTTATTTCTTTTTTCTTGCCTAATTGCTCTGTCTAGGACTTCCAGTACTATGTTGAAAAAAACCTTTGTCCTAATTTTGACTAATGTATGGTTTGGTAAGACCCAGGAATGCTTTTCTATAACAACACTTATTTGTATTTATTTCTAGATTATACATATTTTTATTCATCTATGATAAAACTGATTTTCATGTTTCTACATAATTAGTTCCTGTTCAGTTTTCCAGTTTTTGACTATTATAAATAATGTCATGAATATCCTTGCAGACAAATCCTCATATATAGCCATACCTCTTTCCTCAAGGTAAATTCTAATGTTGATTTGTTGGGATATTTTTCCTTTTCTTCCTTCTTTCTTTTTCTGGATACCTTGGGCAACATTTTGGGAAAATAATTTAAGTATTGCAGTATTGACATTCATTTGCTGTTTATATGTGGAAGAGGAAGGAAAGGGGATTAACATATATTGAGTGCTTACTATGTTTCTGCCACTTAACACAGATTATCTTTTATTAGGCATACAGTATGTGAGGTGGATACTAAATATTCCTCATTTTATAGTTGATTAATGTGAGACCCAGAGAGCTTATATAACTTGAGCAGTAATTTGGCTAGTAGGAACCGAAGACAGAAATCATAGGTAGGCATGTCTTATTTTTTTCTTTATGTCACGCCTTGAAGTCTGTAGAGAAGATTTATGTCAAAAGCACATTTTCCCATCATATTAACGTGCTTGTGAACTGTATCTAACAAAGGTTTTTAAAAATTCAGGCTTAATTTGCAGATAATAAGCCAGGCATGGTGGCATATGCTTACAGCCCCAGCTACTTGTGAGGCTACAGCAGGAGGATTACTTAAGCACTGGAGTTTGAGGTTTCAGTGAGCTGTGATTGTGCCACCGCACTCCAGCCTGGGCAACAGAGCGAAACCTCATCTCAAAAAAATATGAAATAAAATAACAAAAAAAAATGCAGATAATTTAAACTAGTATATATTCTTAGGTAATCACCACCCCAAATAGTTATGGAACATTTTCATTATTACAGGAAGTTATCTTACGTGCATTTCCAGTCAGTCGAAATATCACCTCTTTTCCCCATGAGGCAACTACTTTCTGATTTCTGTCTCCACAGTTCAGTTTTGCTTTTTCTTGAATACCATATAGATAGAATCATACAATATGTATCCTTGCATATTGAGGTTGTCCTTTGTGTGTATTTTTATTTGATGCTTTCTTTGGGGACAGGAGAAGATGGTGTTGATGTACAGTGAGGCAAGTTGCCAATGAAACTGAAGTCCTGGGACGCTTGCTGGCTGTGCATTACCTGAAAGTAAAAGGAGGAGGGAATGGATATATGTTATACAAAGTGTAGCTTTAGAAAATAGGTATTCTCACCATTTAACTGTTGAGGTACCTGAGGCTCAGCAAAGTGAATTAATAGGTCGATTTCTTATAGCTAGCGAGCAGTAAAGCTAAGTCTTGACATCTGGCCTATTTAACCTAAAGCCCTTTCCACGGTCTAAGAACTGTTTTTTGGTTTTGTTTTGTTTTGTTTTTTGTTTTTTTTCTGAAGCACTAAAAAAGACAATGCTAAACTGCCTATCTCTCTCTGATAACTGAGGTTTGGGGAAGCCAAGGGTCAGGGTTATCAGACCAGGAAATAGAACAAGTACTTAGAGAGCTCCAAGTGGAGCAGGGAGCTAGCCAAGCAGGGGAGGTGGGAAATTGCTTCATTCCTGGCCTGGAGCCCTCCTGAAGTTTTTGTAATGGGTCCTAAGGCAGTCCTATTCCTTCCTGCTCTGAGGACCTCCAGGATTCAAAGGGTCAGTGCCTTGCGCTGTAGGCCAAGACTTTGATGAGACTAGCCCAGAGAAGTCAAGGTTAGTGTTGGGAAACAATAGTTAAAGTTTCTCTTTGTGGAGATTCTTCTACATTTATGTTGGAATTGCCATGCTGTATGTGAGAGGCCTTCAACTCTCTTCACAGGCCGGTGTTAGTTTCCCAGTCATTCTCTGCTTGCTGCATTCCCTGAGTGTGGTTCCTGATGGAGGTGAGAAATAGGGTTGAGATAGAGAATGAAACATAAGTTCTACTATTGCCTAAATGAAATCGAGATGTGGGTAAGGGATTTAAAGGCCATTACATGAACTCAGTGGCATGGTATTGGTTTGGGTGGGATATGAGGGCTATAGAGCTGTTTATACTGATTAAAATGAAATCTATCACATGCAAAGAATCCTCAGTAAGATTATCAGCAGATTTCTCATCATAAACTTTGGAGGCCAGAAGGCAGTGGGCTGATATTTTCAAAGTGCTAAAAGAAAAAAACTGTCAATCAGGAATCCTTTATCTGGCAAAACTGCCTTTCATTTTTTTTTTTTTTTTTTTTTTTTTTTTTTTTTTTTTTGAGACGGAGTCTCGCTCTGTCACCCAGGCTGGAGTGCAGTGGCCGGATCTCAGCTCACTGCAAGCTCTGCCTCCCGGGTTCACGCCATTCTCCTGCCTCAGCCTCCCGAGTAGCTGGGACTACAGGCGCCCGCCACCTCGCCCGGCTAGTTTTTTGTATTTTTTTTTTTTTTTTTTTTTTTTTTTTTAGTAGAGACGGGGTTTCACTGTGTTAACCAGGATGGTCTCGATCTCCTGACCTCGTGATCCGCCCGTCTCGGCCTCCCAAAGTGCTGGGATTACAGGCTTGAGCCACCGTGCCCGGCCTCAAAACTGCCTTTCAAAAGTGAGGGAGAAATTAAGGCATTCCCAGATAACCAAAAGTTAAGGAAGTTGATTACCACTAGAACTGCCCTGCAAGAAATGCTCAAGGGGGTCCTACAGGGTGAAAAGAAAGGACACTAGACAATAACTCAAAGCTGGATAGAGAAATAAACATCTCAATAAAGATAAATATAAGAACAATTATAAAAACCAATATTATTGCAACAATGTTTATTGTTGTTGTTGTTTGAGATGGAGTCTTGCTCTGTTGCCCAGGCTGAAGTGCAATGGCGTGATCTTGGCTCACTGCAACCTCTGCCTCCGGGTTCAAGTGATTCTCCTGCCTCAGCCTCCTCAGTAGCTGGGATTATAGGTGCCTGCCACCACGCCCGGCTAATTTTTGTATTTTTAGTAGAGACAGGGTTTCACCATGTTGGTCAGGCTGGTCTTGAACTCCTGACCTCAGCTGATACATCCACCTCGGCCTCCCAGAGTGCTGGGATTACAGGCGTGAGCCACCGGCCTGTTATGATGTTTTTTTAACTGTAGTCTTTGTTTTCCACATGATTTAAGAGACTATACACTAAAGAAAACAGTTATTAGTCTAAAAGCTAATAGTATTGTAACTTTGCTTTGTAGCTCCATATTTTGCTTTCTATGTAATTTAAGAGGCTAATGCATTAAACATATTAGTGTATGTTTTGGGGCACACCATTTATAAAGATGTAATTTTGTGACATCAACAACCAAAAGGGGTGAGTATGGCTCTGTTAGAGAAGCAGGGATTTTGTATGTTAATGAATTCTATAATAGACATATATAAAACATTCTACCCAACAGCAGCGTACGTATTCTTCCCAAGCGCACATGGGACATTATCTAGGAGAGACAATATGATAGATCGTAAATTAAGTCTCAGTAGATTCAAAAAGATAAATGTCATAGAAAGTATCTTCTTTGACTACCCGAGGATGAAATTACAAATCAGTAACAGAAGTAAAACTAGAAAATTCACCAAATTATGGAAAATAAACAACACACTCTTAGTCAATGGATCAAAAAAGAAATCACAAGATAAATTAGAAAATACTAAAAATGAATGAAAATGAAAATACAACATACCAAAACTTGTAGGACACAGCGAACGCATTGCTAAGGAAGAAATTTGTAACTCTAAATGCTTACTTTAAAACACAAGAAATATTTCAAACAATAACTTTACAACATAAAGAGCAAACTAAACCCAAGGCTAGCAGAAGGAAGAAAATAAGAATAAAGATTAGAATAGTGATAAATGAAATAGACAGTAGAGAAAAATCAGTGAAACTAAAAATTAGGTCTTTGAAAAGTTTAATAAAATGGACAAACCTTTAGATAGAGGGACTAAGAAAAAAAAAGTAGACTCAGATTACTGAAATCAGAAATGAAAACGGGGACATTACTACTGATTCTACAGAAATGAAAAGATTATAAGAGAATATTGTGAACAAGTATATGTCAACAAAGTGGATAACCTAGATGAAATAGACAAATTTCTAGAAACACAAAACCTACCAAGACTAAATCATAAAGAAATAAGAAATCCAAATAGATGTATAACTATTAAGGAGATAGCATCAGGAATCAAAAATCTCTCAACAAAGAAAAGCCCTGGACCTGATGGATTCACTGGTAAGTTGTATCAAACATTTAAAGAAGTCACAACAATCTTTCTCAAACTTTTCCAAAAAATTGAAAAGGAAGGAACACCTCTTGGCTCATGCTATGAGGCCAGTATTAGCCTGATACCAAAGCCAGGCAAAGACACTACAAAAAAACCCCAAAAAACCACAGACCAAAATCTCTTATGAACGTTGATGCAAAAACCCTTAACAAAATACTAGCAAATTGATTCACTAGCATATAAAAAGGATTATACACCATGACCAAGTGGGATCTATTCCTGGAATTTGAGGATGGTTCAACATATGAAATAGATCAATGTAATAGACTGCATTAACAGAATGAGGGGGAAAAAAATGTCACCTGATTGTCTCAATTAATGTTGAAAAAGCATTTGAAAAAATTCAGCACACATTCCTGATTTAAAAAACACTCAACAAGCTAGGAATAGAAGGGAGCAGCCTCAACATAATAAAAGCCAGATATGAAAAACCCACAGCAAACATCATACTTAATGGTGAAAGACTGAAAGCTTCTTTTCTTATTTATTTATTTATTTATTTATTTATTTATTTAGAGACAAAGTCTTGCTCTGCTGCCTAGGCTGGAGTGCAGTGCCACGATCTCAGTTCACTGCAGCCTTCACCTCCCAGGCTCAAGTGATTCTCCTGTGTCACCCTCCCAAGTAGCTGCAACTACAGGCACATGCCACCATGCCCAGCTAATTTTTGTATTATTATTATTATTATTATTATTATTTTTTAGTAGAGATGGGGTTTCACCATGTTGGCCAGGCTGGTCTTGAACTCCTTACCTTAGGTGATCCACCCACCTTGGCCTTCCAAAGTGCTGGGATTATAGGCGTGAGCCACCGCTCCCAGCCTGAAAGCTTCTTTTCTAAGATCGGAAACAATGCAAGGATGCTTGCTTTCACTTCCGTTCATCACAGCACTGGAAGTTCAAGGCAGAGCAATTATACAAGAAAAAGAAATAAAAGACATCCAAATTGGTAAGAAATAAAATTATCTGTTTGCAGATGATGTGATCTTATATGTAGAAAATGCTAAAGATTCCACAAAAAAGCTCTTAGAACTAATAAATGAATTCAGGACAGTAGCAGGATACAAAGTCAGCACGCAAAAATCAGCTGCATTTCTGTACACTAACAGTGAACAATCCCAAAAGGAAATTATGAAAACAATTCCATTTACAATAGCATATAAAATACTTTGGAATTAAGTTAACTAAGGAAGTAAAAATCTTGGACCACAAAAACTAGAAAACATGATGAAAGAGATTAAAGAAGATATAAATAAATGGAAACAAATCTTGTATTCATGGATTGAAAGACTTAACATTGTTGTCAATACTACCCAAAGTGATGTCTGGATTTCAGTGCAGACTGCACTGAAAAAATAAAGAGGAGACTCAAATTACTGAAATCAGAAATGAAAATGGGGACATTACTACTGATTCTATAGAAATAAAAAGATTATAAGAGAATATTGTGAATAAGTGTATGCCAACAAAGTGGATAACCTAGATGAAATAGACAAATTCCTAGAAACTCAAAACCTACCAAGACTAAATCATGAAGAAATAGGAAATCTGAATGGATTGGTTTTTCACAGAAATAGAAAAACCTATCCTAAAATTCTAATGGAATCTCAGGAGACCATGGGTAGCCCAAACAACTTTTAAAAAGAACAACAAAGCTAGAGGACTCACGCTTCCTGATTTCAAAACTTACCACAAAACTGTAGTAGTCAAAACAGTGTGGTACTGGCATAAAGACAGACATATAGACCAATGGAATTGAACTAAGAGCCCAGAAATCTTTGCATATATGGTCAAATGATTTTTTTTTCTTTTTTTTTAAGAGATAGTGTCTCAGCTGGGCATGGTGGCTCATGCCTGTAATCCCAGCACTTTGGGAGGATGAGGCGGGCAAATCACCTGAGGTCAGGACTTCGAGACCAGCCTGGCCAACATGGTGAAACCCCATCTCTATAAAAAATACAAAAATTAGCTGGGCATGGTGGTGCAGCCTGTAGTCCCAGCTACTGGGGAGGCTGAGGCAGGAGAATCACTTGAACCTGGGAGGCAGAGGTTGCAGTGAGCCGAGATTGTGCCACTGCTCCATCCTGGGGGACAGAGTGAGAGTCTGTCTCAAAAAAAAAAAAAAAAAAAAAGAGACAGTGTCTCACTCTGTCAAACAGGCTGGAGTGCAGTGGCATGATCATAGCTTACTGCCACTGCAGTTTTGAACTCCTGAGCTCAAGCAGCCCTCCTGCCTCAGCTTCCTAAGTAACTAGGACCACAGGATATGCCTCCACATCTAACTAATTGTGTGTGTGTGTGTGTGTGTGTGTGTGTGTGTGTGTGTGTTTTCCTGTGGAGACAGCATCTTGCTGTGTTGCCAAAGTTGGTCTCCATCCCCTCAGCTCAAACAGGCTACCCACCTCTGCCTCCCAAAGTGCTGGAATTGCAGGCATGAGCTTCTGCGCCTGACTCAAATGATTTTTGACAAGGGTGCTAAGACCATTCAATGGGGAAATTTCAACAAATTGTCGTGGGAAAACTGCATATCCACATGCAAAAGAATAAAGTTGGATCCTTACCTAACACTGTATACACATGCTAACTCAAAATGAATCAAAGACTTAAATTTAAGAGCTACAACTGTAAAACTCTTAAAAGTAAACATAGGGCAAGAACTTTATAACAGTAGATTTGGCAGTGATTTCTTGGATGACACCAAAAGCACACGCAATAAAAAGAAAAAACAGACAAATTGGACTTTGTGAAAATTTAAAAATTTTGTGCACCAAAAACAGTATCAATGGAGTAAAAAGACAACTCACAGAATGGAAGAAAATATTTGCAAGTAATATATCTGATAAGGGAATAATATCCAGAATATATAGAGGACTCCTAAAATTCAACGACAACAAAACCCTGTTTACAGCCCAATTAAAAAATGTGCAAAGGAGTTGAATAGACATTTCTTCACAGAAGATAAACAAATGAACAATAAGCATATTAAAAGATGCTCAGCACCACTAATCATTAAGGAAATGCAAATCAAATTAGATACTACCTTACTCCCACTAGGATGGCTACTAGCAAAAAATTAAAAAGAAAAAAAACAGAAAATAGGCTTGGCGCAGTGGCTCACAACTGTAATCCCAGCACTTTGGGAGGCTGAGGAGGGCAGATCATGAGGTCGGGAGATTGAGACCATCCTGGCTAACACGGTGAAACCCCATCTCTACTAAAAATACAAAAAATTAGCCAGGCATGGTGGTGGGTGCCTGTAGTCCCAGCTATTTGGGAGGCTGAGGCAGGAGAATGGAGTGAACCCAGGAGGTGGAGCTTGTAGTGAGCCAACATGGCGCCACTGCACTCCAGACTGGGCGAGAGAGCGAGACTCTGTCTCAAAAAAAAAAAAAAAAAAAAGAAAAGAAAATAATAAGTGTTGACAAGGACATGGAGAAATTGGAATCCTTGTGCGCTGTTGGTGGGAATGTAAAACAGTAGAGCTGCTGTGGAAAACAGTATGGTAGTTCCTTTAAAAATCGAAAATGGAATTACCATATAGGTCCAGCACTTTTACTTCTGGATGTATACCCCAAAGAATTTAAAGCAGAATCTCTAAGAGAAATGTGTATACTTACATTCATAGCAGCGTTATTCACAATAGCTAAAACATGGAAGCAACCCAAATTTCCATCTGTGGATGAATGGATACACAAAATGTGGTATGTACATACAATGGAATATTAGTCTTAAAAAGGAAGGAAATTGTGACATATGCTACAAAATGGATGAACCTGGAGGAGATTTATGTTAGTGAAGTAAACCAGTCACAAAAAGACAAATACTCTATGATTCCACTTATATGAAGTACTTAGAGTAGTCAAAATCATAGACACAGAAAGTAGAATGGTCGTTGGGGCTGAAGAGAGAAGGAATGAGGAGTTATGGCTTAATGGGGTAGGGTTTCAGTTTTAAGGTGAAAATAGTTATGGAGATGGATGCTGGTGATGGTTGTACAACATTATGAATGTATTTAATACTGATGAATTGTACATTTAAAAATGGTTAATATTCTAAATTGCATGTTATGTGTATTTTACTAAAATGAGAAAGAGTAGAGGAAAAAAATCTAAGTATCCAAGTCTAAAAAGTTTATCAGATTAGTTTATGATACACCAAACAAACTCCAGATAGACTAAATCTATGCTAAATGTTTTTTAATCTCATAGAAAAATTAGGAACAGGCAATAGAAGTAGATAGTGATAAAAGTTCTTGAACTCTGAAGCAGTAAAAGAAAGCTGGAAGGAATTTTTATGATCACATTTAAAAAATATGTGACAAGATATTTGTAACAAATAAGAAAGATAAAAAGCTAATAATATCCTTATTATATAAAGAGTTAACATCTGCTGCAGGAATGAAATGGAACAGAATAGAGAATTCAGAAACAGATTCAAGTAGGAATGAGAATTTAGTACGTAATAATGATGGCATTTTAAATCTGTGGGATAAAAATAGGATATTTAATACGTATTGAAATAGCTGCCCAAACGTTTAGGACCAAAAGCTTGAAACCAAAATAAATTCAGTTAAATAAAATATTTAAATTGGAATTTCTTGAGAAGCAGGATGTGTTGTAGGGAAGAGCACATACTCTGGAGTTAGGCAGCCCATTTCTGCCAGTCACTGGCTGTGTCGACTTGGGCAATTTGCTTAACCACTTTGCCTCAGTTCCAAGCGATACCTGCCTAGTAGGATTCTTGTGAGGATTAAATGAGTTAATAGACTATTAAGAGGAGTAAATTAGTTAATATATGTAAAGGGCTGGGAACAGTACCTGGCAGATACATACAAGTGCTGTTTTTTGTTTTTTGGTTTTTTTTTTTTTTTTGAGACAGAGTCTCGTCCTGTCACCCAGGCCGGAGTGCAATGTCATGATCTCAGCTCACTGCAACCTCCGCCTCCCAGGTTCAAGTGATTCTCCTGCCTCAGCCTCTTGAGTAACTGGGATTACAGGCACCTGCCACCATGCATGGCTAATTTTTTGTATTTTTAGTAGAGATGGGGTTTCACCATGTTGGCCAGGCTGGTCTCAAACTCCTGACCCCATGATCTGCCTGCTTTGGCCCCCAAAGTGCTGGGATTACAGGTGTGAGCCACTGTGCCTGATCCTTTATTTTAATTTTATTTTTATTATTTTTTTTTGAGATGGAGTCTCGCTCTGTTGCCCAGGCTGGAGTGCAGTGGCACAATCTCGGCTCACTGCAACCTTCACCACCTGGGTTCAAGCAGTTCTCCTGCCTCAGCCTCCCAAGTAGCTAGGATTACAGGCATGCGCCACTATGCCCAGCTAATTTTTGTATTTTTTTAGTAGAGACGGGGTTTCACCATGTTGGCCAGGATAATCTCAAACTCCTGACCTCAAGTGATCCACCTGCCTCGGCCTCCCAAAGTGCTGGGATTACAGGCATGAGCTACCGCGCCTGGTCACAAGTGCTGTTTAAATGTAGCTGCTGTCATCCTCATTGTCATCACTGAAAATATGACACCATAAAAGCACTAAAAGAAAGCATGGCAAATATTTTTATTGGCTTGGTGATGAAGAAGATATTTTTTATCATGACAAAAAGCCATACTTCATTAAGGAAAAGATCAAGAGATTTGATATTTAAAACTTATGCACATGCAAAAAAAAGGACTTCTGGCCAGTGAGTGGGGTACTTTAGGTCACCAGCCATAGTAAGGGTAGGCTGTGACAGTGACATTCATATGTTTATTGCTTTCTGAACTAAAACCAGAAAATGATTTCCAGAAGCCAGGAGAGTGTCCTAGGAAGTTTTTCTCAGTGTTTTAACTGTCTTAGTCTTTCTGCTTAAAAATGCAATGTTAGTTTTCTAGGGCTACAATAACATATTACCACAAACGTGCTGCCTTGAAACAACAGAAGTTTGTTCTCCCCACTGAGTTCTAGAGACCAGAAGTCAAGTTCGAAATCAAGGTGTTGACATGGCCATGTTCCTCTGCAGACGCTAGGGAAGAGTCTTTCTGCACCTCTTCCAGCTTCTTGTGGCTCCTGGCGTTTCTCAGCTATGGCAGCCTAACTCCCATCACTGCCTCCATTTTCACCTCCTCTCCTCTGTGTGTTCCCTTCTTCTGAGGAAGAAGTCATTGGAATTAGGCCAACTCTAGTCCAGAATGACACCTCATCTTAACTAGTTAACATTGCAAAGACCCTATTTCAGGTCAGATTCTGAGGTTCTGGGTGCACATGAATTTTGGGGGAATGTTACTCAGCCCACCACACCACAGCTTTTGTGCTCTATTTCAGGAAGAAAACAGTTGTAGCAGTAGCATTGAGAATAGCGGTGTTCATGAAGAGGGGAGTAGATCCAGTACCTCACTGGGAGCTGTTAGTGGTAGCAGAAGTGACAGGCACAGAGGTATAGCAAGGGAAGACCAGAAAGACCTCAACCACTCCTATGAAAGTCTTGCCTTTAGTGAACACCACCAGAGATTTGAACATCTGGAAGTGACAAAAGAGCTGATGAGACTAGGAAGGGAGTTGATGGAAAACTAATAAAACTTTTTAAAAGAGACACAAACTTAGTCATATACAATATTGGGAGATAAGACTGGAATCCCAGGTCATGTGGGACAAATTAGGATTTCTGAGAAGTTTCTGTTATTAGTCTTCAGCAGATTATCCCTGAAAGAATTTGTGTATATGGATATGTGCATATTCTAGGAAGAGGATGAAAAACTCTCATTAGATCCACAAGGGTGTCCAGAACCCCAAGGAAAAAAACCCAGAGATTAAAGTTTATCTTTGGAGTAGACTGTTAGATTTAGTTTTCAGATGAAAAGGCAAGTGGGCCTTTCCTTATAAACATCATGAATTAAAATTTACCTTTATAACTTGTTACAGTACAAAGAGGAAAATATCACGAAATGCATTTATTTAGTGCCTAGTTTTTAAAAGTTACCGATGTTTTAAACTGTGTATAAATAATTTTTAAAACTTACTTTTCCCTATTATCAGCCCATTTCTCTGGTGCTCTTTTTGTAGTCAGTCCCTCAAGACAGGCATCTCTCCACATTATTTCTGCTTCCTCTCCTCATTCTTTTTGGAACTTACGCCATTGCAGTTTTATCTCCCCTAGTCCACTTAGAGTACTGTTGTCAAGTTCCGATTGCCACATCCAGTGGACAGTTGCTGGTCCTCAGGTTTCCACAATATTAAACACCATTGCTCTCTCCTTTCTTCTCCGTTGGCTTCCAGAATTCCACACTTCTTATCACACCAGCTGCTGCATCCAAATCTTCTTTGCAGACTCATCCTCGTCTTCCCTTCTCTGTGAGAACAACCCCAAGTTCAGTCCTCACATTATTTTTCTTCCCCATATATATTGCTACCCAAGGGGGCTCATCTCTTCCCTTAGTTTTCTTCTCACTTCCAGAGAATACATATTATAAAAACAAGTTACAAGATTTTCTACACATGACCCTTTAACTCTTTTTCACATAGGTTGTTGAATTTGTTTATTTTATCATGGTTGTACTTTTGGATGTCTTAATTTTTTTCCCGTTGGCTCATATTTCCCTGGGGTATTGTCTGTTCAACTGGTAATATATATTTGATGGGAGGGGCTAAAGCTCAGGACCTAACTTGTGACCTTCCTGGTGAGGCTGGGCCATAGGGGGAGCTCACCCATTGGATACACTTTGCCACTGCCACCTCCCACCACCACCGAGTGGCCTGGTTCCTCAGGATACCTCCCTTACCTTCACTGGACATTGCTCTTTTCCAGTACCCATCTTCCTGAGTAGTTGAGGGCAAAGTAGAAGGGCACCCTTAGGGGCCAGCCAGGCTGCCCAAGCCCTTGCTGTCTGCTCTCCACCCTAGCCAGGCCTTTTGCCTTGATGTGCACACATGGTCCCTGCTTTGTACTGGGTTGGCACTGCTGTTTCAGTCTCTCCATGCTGATGGTAAATGTCATGGATAGTAGGAAGTGGAAGTAAAAGGGACAGATAAACACTTTTCTCAGCCCATCTGTGAACCTCGGCACCTAGCCCTTTTCCACCTGAGCTATATTCTTCACCATATTAGGATCCAACCCGCTTCTGTCTCCCCAGGGTTTCTCACATGTTTACTGTACTTTTTCAGATCACTAACTTTCCTTTTTTCAAGCAAGGTTGATGTTGTGCGAGGTTAGGATTCAGAAGTAGTTGGCAACTTGTGTTAGTTTATAATGAAGATTAACAATAAAGCTTCACATTGGGGAAAAATGAGTTCAGTACAAAATAAGAAAAAAATGTAAGCCAGGCATGGTGGCTCATGCCTGTAATCCCAGCACTTTGGGAGTCTGAGATTGGTGGATCACCTGAGGTCAGGAGTGACCAGCCTGGGCAACATGACGAAACCCCATCTCTACTAAAAATATGGAGAATTAGCCGTGTGTGGTGGCATGCATCTGTAGTCCCAGCTACTTGGGAGGCTGAGGCACTAGAATCACTCGAACTCTGGCGGTGGATGTTGCAGTGAGCCGAGATTGTACCACTGTGCTCCAGCCTGGGTTACAGAGCGAGACTCCATCTGAAAGAAAGAAGAAGAAAGAAAAGAAAAGAGGGAGGGAAGAAAGAAAGAAAGAGAGAGAGGGAAAGAAAGAGAGAAAAAATGTAAATTTCTTAGAAAGGAAATATATTTAGTCCACAAACATTTGGAAATGTTTAAGGAAATGGAAAAGTTTAACTTTACTAATAATGAAAGAAACATAGTTCAGAATAATAGCTGCGTATACCTTTTGTAGAATAAAATATCAAAGATTAAAAAATATTTATATACCCAGTGCTGGTAATATGCAATTAAATGACATTTTCATACACAGTACTATTCATTGGCGCCTAATTTGATTTAGCCCTTTTAGAGAATACCTCATTTATCTCTTAAAATATTTAATCTCTTAAAATATTTATTCTCTTAACTCCATAATTCTGTTTCTGGAATTCTAACCTAAGGAAAGGTTCAGTATGAAAAAAGTCTTTAGGCACAAAGATATGCAGTGAAGTGTTTTATTTATACTACTACTGATAACAGTGGCAGCACATGGAAACAGCCTAGTGATCTAAGTGCGGGGGAATTGCTAAATAGATTATGGTCTATCAACCCAGTGTAATATCTTTAATCTATCAAAATACTATACTTAAAGGGTATGTGGAAAACGTGAAAAAAATTCTATAGCATAATGTTACAGTGAAAAAGGAAGATAAAACAGTTTATGTAATATTATATTATAAAACTTACACATAATAAAAAGATTAGAAAGAAACTTACTCTGTTAGTAATGTTTGTGATTGGCCGATAAACCCAATAAAAATTTTCTTTTTTAAATGTTGTATTAGCTCTGATGTGGAGGAAATTCTAATTTAAAAAAAAATACAAAAACAAAACCCATTCTGGTTCTGGTTGATTCGAGATTTAGCAAAGAAATGATAATGAAATGATAAAAATTACTAGCATACGTATTTCTTAAAAGAGAAACCTTTCCAATGTAAAAGAACTTAATAGAAAGGAAGAAAGAGAAGTGGGGAGCTGTGCTTTGTAAATTAATGTGGCAAATGCTTGATAACAGGATCCAGGACTCAGACTGAATTCCCGTTCAAGCCTGAAGCCTGCTTTCCCTAGGTGTGACCTGGGAGAGGTTCTTCAGCTGCTCTGTGCTCCAGTTTGTTCATCTGAACAATGCACATAACAACAGCATTGTCCTCATAGGGTTGTTGGGTGGGTTACATGGGCTCATAAAGCATGTGGCACATGAGCCATAAAGGAAGGGCTATATATGTAAGAGGTGTTATCTACCTCATTGTTTTCATCTCCTCATCCTTACCTAATCTCAGGAGTCACAGGTCTCTGGTTATCAGAATCCAGCTTCATGACCTACTTGCTGTGTAACCATGAGAAAGTTGGTTTTACCTCTTTAAGCCTCAATTTTTTTATTTGTAAAGTAGGGGTAATAAAGTACCTGCTTCCTAGGGTTATTGTGAGAACTTAATGAGATCAGGTAGGTCACATGCTTAGCACAGGGCTTGACACATAGTGAGTGCTCACAGCAGAAATAGTAGGGAGGTATCAAGGGCTGACACCATGGTGGTGAATTCTGTTTTTCTTGAGTTCTATTTTGAACCATAAGGAAACATGGAAGTGAGCTAATGGGCAGGGCAGTACAGTGAGTGAGCCAGCAATGTGGGCGTTACTGTCCACTTCCAACAGAGTAAGGTAGTTGAGGATCAATGATAATCATAATAGTTTATATGTTTATATTGCTTCATACTTTTCAAACCTCTACCTGTATATTGGCCCCTTTAATAGAACAGTTCTGTAATGTAGTGGACAGAGAGCCTGTGCTCATTACTGCTATTTACCAGTCTCCTAGTCCCTTCCCCATGTTCATGGCCTACTTCAGCAACTATGTAGCCTCCTCTCCATTCTAGATCTAGCTGATCTTGATACTTAGTGTTTAGGTAGATAATATGTCCAGTACTTTGGACATAATGGAGGCCTTAGTCTTTATTTCGGTGACAACCCATCCCTGTGGCCATATCTTGGGTCCTGTTTCCCCGAGAGTTTTTCCACCTCTAAAATCTTAAACTTCAATTTTCTACTCTTGAGCCACTTTTTACATATGTAGTAATTTATAGTTTTGACTTGTTGCTGATAGGTTAATTACTCATAACAACTTACATGTAACCGTGGATAAAAACATTTACCTAGTTAATTTTTTTTTCACTTTTGATGAGGCAAGGGGTGTAGTGCTGGTAAACTTGTAGACTGCCCAAGAGGTAATTGTACTCATGGGTGATTCGTTTAATCAAAGAAATACTATCATAACACTCTTTACTCGTTTTAATCTCAAATATCTATTTTCTAAAGAAAGGTTATGTATATGTTATATTAAAATTTATTGCTTTTGCAGTCAGTCTGGATAACTGGAATTTGAATTTTCTGACTTAGTGGGAATAAGAATGATAATATTAGCCAGTAAGTTATACAATTACTGTAATGATTTTTTAAAATAGTTGTTATCAGAGGCCGAGGCAGGCAGATCATGAGGTCAGGAGATTGAGACCATCTGGCCAACATAGTGAAACCCCGTCTCTACTAAAAATACAAAAACAACTAGCCAGGCATGGTGGCATGCACCTGTAGTCCCAGCTACTCAGGAGGCTGAGGCAGGAGAATCGCTTGAACCGAGAGGCAGAGGTTGCAGTGAGCCAAGATCATGCCACTGCCCTCCAGCCTGGTCAACAGCGAGACTTTGTCTCAAAAAAAAAAAAAAAAAAAAAAAAAAAAAATTGTTATCACTCTAGAACCACTTTTTGAGATTGAATATTAACTTCATTTGTTAATGTATTTAAATAACACTACATATTTTTCCTTCACTTTATGAGGTTTTCTTAAGTACAGGGAATAATTTTAAAGTGAATTTTTATTGAAATGTAGTGTACGTACAGAAAAGTATACAAATCATAAGTAAACATGAGAATTTTTTTTTCATGAAGAGAAAACACCTGTGTAACCAGGTGAGTCAGAGCATTACCAGCACTCCCCAAATTCCCCAAACCCTCCTTTCCTTCTTTTAGTCACTACCACCCCCAAATATCCCCAGGTAATCACCACTATGGGACATTAAAGGCAAGTCTAATAAATGAATATTCATGTGCGTCATCATTTTTTTCTTCTTCTTTGCCAATCTTTGAATGTATTTATGTCTGCTTTTTCTGTTTTTAAATGTATATTACAATAACAGGTATATAGTTTTACAAGTCAAATAATAGTAAAAGGCTCATTACAAAGTATACCAATTTCCTTCTTTACCCCTCCTTACTCTTCAAAATCCTTCTCCCGAAAAAGAAACCCTTTAGCATGTCTTCTGCTATTTGCACATTTCCATATTTCATATTAATAGATATTATATTACTGCTATTTTTTAATTAAACAAAATGAGGCATTATCTGTTGACTTCTTATAGTAAATGAGAACTGTCATATCGGCACTTCCACTACTTCTCTTTCTTATCCTAATATATTTATATTAACGATTTTGGTTAAACAAATACACTAAATGCCTATGCAAATGATATTCAAAATTAGTATTATAGGATACTATGATTATGGGGGGCTTCTCTTCATTTTTTTGTGATGTTAATAATCATCTTGGTTTTTATGTTTTTCTCTTTCTTTTTAAGCCTCTTGTCTGAAGTCATGATCTCTCCTGCCTTTCTTGTTCTGGCTTTGGTTCTGGATTATGGTCACTCACCCTTATGATTGCCAAATCCAGTGGAATCTTCCATTCCTGATCCTTCGTGGATGTACTTTCCTTGTAACTTTCTCCTTCCTTGGTTTGCATGACATCACTTTGTTACCTTTCTGACCACTCCTTTAGTTTGATGAGTGAGTTCTCTACTTGCCCTTTTTTTTTTTTTTTTTTTTTTTTTTTTGGAGACAGAGTTTCGCTGTTGTTATCCAGGCTGGAGTGCAGTGGCGCAATCTCAGCTCACTGCAACCTCCGCCTCCTGGGTTCAAGTGATTCTCCTGCCTCAGCCTCCCGAGTAGCTGGGATTATAGGCACCCACCACCACACACGGCTAATTTTTTTGTATTTTTAGTAGAGATGGTTTCACCGTGTTGGCCAGACTGGTCTTGAACTCCTGACCTCAGGTGATCCGCCTGCCTCTGCCTCCCGAAGTGCTGGGATTACAGGTGTGAGCCACAACGCCCAGCCTACTTGCCCTCTTCTTAAGTGTTGTGTTCTTTAAGATTCTATCCTCAGCCTTATTCTTGCCCAACACAGTCTCTTTAGGCAATATCTGCCATGACCCTCAATGACTCTCATTATCTATTCCTCCATTGTGGAACTCTTCTAAGCTCCAGGCCCAGCTATGTCACTGGCCATTGAACATGCAGATGGGGAGCATGAAACAAATTGGTCATTGCCCCTGCTCCTCTCTCTTCGGGGGACATCTGCATATGAACTGGGCAGAGGCATTCAGTATCTGCCCTACCTACAGTTTCATCCCCTGTCTACCCCCTACAACAGACAGATGCTTCACCTCCCTGCCCTTCTGCATTTCCCTTCATGCCCCTGCAAACACACACACATACACAGAGGAGGCACACACCCACTTGACCAACTTTTTCCATCTTTAACGCCAGCACTACAGCTCTTCATTTTTATTGGCAAGAACACCAAAAGCTTTCTCTCCCCACATCGTCTCCCCAGTAGGCTAAAGTGAAGAGATGGGATGTTGAACCAACTGTGGGATTCCAGAAGAAGCAAAGTATCACTCATTATTGTGTTTCATTTTTACATATTAGTAACTATTTTAATAGACCATCTTTTTCAAAACATGTTAATACCTGACATGCTTATAGAATGACCACTTGAAGCAAGTAGTACACATTCAGACTGTTTCTTCTGCATTGTTACTTTCAGATTTAAAACACCAATGGGATTGTAATATGATTTTCATTACTTTCAGATTTAAAAGTACACATGTGGGATTGTAATGTGAATTTACAGACAGAGATAATGTACCTTGTCCAAACAGGAAAAAAAAAGCACAACTGAATTTTCTGTCTTCTTTTATCACTATAGATAATTAGGACCATGAGTCTGAGTTCACATTCCTAAAAGTATCCACGTTCCAGAGGAGCCTCTACTCCTCAGCCACATCTCATACACAGATCAGAATGTCCTAGGAGGAGACAGCAAGATCTCACACTGGTTGCATTTCTCTTAGCTACACTTTCCGGCACAAGCATTTATTGAGTCAGGGCAATTGCCATATGCCAGGCAGTATATTAAACAATGGTGATACAAAATGATAAAATGCCATCCTCTCCCCACAGTTCACGGTAAAAATAAAGATGCGGGCAGCTGTCTCTTGGAATCTTGCTTCTTGAAGTGTGCTGTACAGACCGTCAACATCAGCATCACCTGGGAGCTTACTGGAAATGCAGAATCTTGGTCCAAGATGGATCAGCATTTTTATCCAGGATTTTGCATTTCTAACAAGCTCTGATGCCGGTGCTGTCAGTCCATGGACTGTGCTGACTAGCATGGTGTTACAGTACTTTCCTCAAGCTGGTTCTTTTGCTGTCCCACCATCAAAGGAGTGGAAGATTGAGGTTGTGTTTTCTGTGCCTTAAGGTACATAGCCTAATGTAGATATGATAGATGTGCCTTTTTATAATATAACCTGCTGCAGACTGCAGTTTAATCTATCTGTCAGCATTCAAAGCATCTGGGATAGAATGTGTAAAGACTAACAGATGATAATAAGATAGCCAAGAAGTTAGACTGGGCACGGTGGCTCACGCCTGTAATCCCAGCACTTTGAGAGGCCAAGGCGGGCAGGTCACGAGGTCAGGAGTTCAAGATCAGCCTGGCCAACATAGTGAAACCCCGTCTCTACTAAAAATACAAAAATTAGCCAGGCATGGTGGTGCACACCTGTAGTCGAGATTGAGGCAGGAGAATCACTTGAGCCCGGGAAGCAGAGGTTGTGGTGAGCTGAGATCGCACCACTGCACTCTAGCCTGGGCAATAGAGCAAGACTCCATCAAAAAAAAAAAAAAAAAAAAGGTGAGCTAACTTGAGGTAGTTGGAAAAAGAGACACTTACTAGATACTTCGCATGCACATGTATTAGCAGTTTGTCATTTAGTAATTAGGAGGGGCTGAGGACTTCTTTAAGCAGAGTTAGAAAGGTTATTATAGCAGCCCAGATTGAAGTTAATGAGGCCTAAACTAAGGTAGGAGAAGTTGTATTTAGGATTGTTTTCAACGTTGTTTTCAATGTTGTTCTATTTAGGACAACAGCTATTTCACTGGCCATTGAACATGCACGTGGGGAGCATGAAAGAAAATGTTGAAAACCAAAACAAATCAACATTAGGAATGTTGAAAATCAAATTGGTAGTTGTGGCAGAAGTGCAAGAGAATCTAGGTTGATGCTCAGGTTATTGGCTCTGGGAACTGTGTGGATAGGCTCACCTAGAGATTCCAGGAAGAAGAGCGATTTGAGATCTATGTTTCACCTTGGATAGATGGAGAGGGATGTCGGTATGACCTGTCTGGTAGGTATTGAGGTGCACAGTCCTGGAGCTCCAGAGGGGAATCTGGCTGGAGTTGCATAGACACTAGTGAAGCCTCCAGTCACTCAGAGAGAATGTTCCAGGTGAGAAGAGCCAAGCACCGAACATGGGGCCCTTTGAATGAAAGAACCCTCTCCAGAAGCTTTTGAAGGGACGTTCAGAGAGGTAGTCAGCATGAGATCCTAGAGAGTGCTTCAGGATTGAATTTTATTTTGTTTTTCAAAAGCTTAAAGGTGATACTCTTAACAAATTTCACAAGGTTTTTCATTGTCATTGTCTTTGATGATGGTGAGGTAGCTCTTTGTTTTTGTTATTGTTTGTTGGTTTCTAGCTTACCAGTTTCTCCTGTGCATTTTTAAGGTTCTTAAAATTCTAGTCAGGGCAGTGATTAATGGGATGACTGATCGAAGTGGAGATGTCACAACTGGCCTCAAAGGAAAGCTGCAGGAGTTATTTGGCAGAGTGACTTCAAGAGTGACAAATGATGGAGAAATCTGGAGGCTGTATGCTCAAGTATATGGAAATGGGCAGAGTGAAAAGCCTGATGAAAATGAAAAGGCAAGTCCTTCATTCCTCCTGAGTCCTCACCTTTCATTTGAACATGTCTGTAGTAGATCTACTTTTTTGATGGGTGGAGGAAGAGTTTAAGAATCTGAAAGATAAGATTAGTATGCCTGAGTTCAGTTCTGATTCAGAG
This sequence comes from Macaca thibetana thibetana, assembly GCF_024542745.1. Lineage (NCBI taxonomy): Eukaryota > Metazoa > Chordata > Mammalia > Primates > Cercopithecidae > Macaca > Macaca thibetana. Next base: position 74,416,716 of record NC_065590.1, on the reverse strand, counting down.
TCTTTAACCTACATACTTTGAATTGTGGGCTGTAACATTCATCTTTTTATTTTCCACCAAGTTTTCTTACATGGTTCTCTGTTGCCTCCTAAAGGGCCTCCTGAAATGGCCACCCCTACTAAATCTGCAGCAAAGAGTTGGCTTTTGTTATTTACTCTACACCCCTTTCTGCAGGCACGTTGCTAAAGACTACAGTCGATGGGTACAAGGACAGAAGGAGTGTTTAGATCTGAGGTGGGGACTAGGAAAGGAAAAGAGAAAAAGGAACAAGATAAGGATATTGAAAGAGAACTTTTAAGTCAAAACATATACTTTTACAAAGATTACCCTGCCCTTTCTCACAAGTGTGATAGAACACAAGTTCCATTCAAGTTATGCCTTTAGCTTCTTATCTTAGAACTTAAAGGAGCCTGCAAAGTTTCCAAGGTTGGAATAATTGTTTTATGTTTCTTTTCAAAACACCCACAACAAATCAAGTGTACTCCCCTTGCGTGGGTTTGGAATTAGCCACGGCACAGCTAATCTGTGGGATTCTTAGCCATTCTCTCCTCCCTCAGTCCACACAGCTGGCTTCCACTGTGGCCTTGTCAGCCCAGAGAACACGTATCACCTGCACACATGCACACTCCTACTTTCATGTCCTTCCATTTCTCCTTGAATTATGGACTTTCTTGCGTATATGGAATTAAGAGTACCCAGAATTCTCTGATCTGTGACTTCTCCCTCAAGGATTTGAAAGAGAGTGCTTTAAACATCTGTGAGATTACCTATATCTACCAGCAAGTTCATTGTTTTAACCAAGTTCATGCCTCATTCTCCAAACAGGGTTTTTAAACTGATGGCTACAAATGCTGAGAAAATCTGTACATTTACAGATTTCCAAACCTGGCCTTTATATTTTTCTGGTTACAGGGAAGTGTCTCAATCCAGGTACATCCATCTGATTTCTTGCCATGGTTTCTTGCCACTGGGTGTGCATTTCTACCCCTTCTTTGATGAGAGTATTAGACGCTGTGCTGTACAACGCAGATGCTGCTTTTTCACATTGGAATTAGTTCCATATGACTTCCAGGAAACAGAGTTTGAAATGTGAATTCTACTTGTTGTACTGAATGTTGTTCTTTCTCTTTCCTCAGGCCTTCCAGTGCCTCTCAAAGGCATACAAGTGTGACACCCAGTCCAATTGTTGGGAGAAAGATATTACATCATTTAAGGAAGTTGTTCAAAGAGCCTTAGGACTTGCACATGGTATTTGATGTAACATTTGATATCCATGGAATGTTTTGACTTATTTTCTACTAAAAAAAAAAAAAAAAAGAGTGTTGGTCAAAAGTTAAGTTCCATTATAAATAATATCAAATTATTTCATTATATTGACATTGTTTTTTTAATTCAGCAAATATTCATAGACCACCTACTATGTAATAGGCATTTTGGAATAATAAGAAGAAACAGGATGGAGGCTTATATTCTGCTGGAATAAGTAACAGAAATTAGAAACTTTTTTACAGATGTGAAACACCTTTACAACTTTGTATAACCTTCATTCCACACTGAGTCTCTTTGTGTTGATTACGTAGCATTAAGGAAATCTGTTAACTTTAACTTGACTCACACATAGATCTCTGGAGTACATAGCAATATGCAAAGAGCTATAGCATATACAAAAGAAATATAAAATATAAGCCTTACCTTTGGGGAATGGTAGAGGATATTGTTTGAGGAGAGGTTTAACCTTACATACAAAATTATATGGCTGTTGGGTAAATATAGTCCAAATAAGTATTGCTTTCAATTATTACTTTTTAAAAATGTCAGTTAAATTTGGTAATGCATTTTTATATTTATATTTGAATATGGGTGTGCGATGCAGTCCCAATAAAATAATGATGCCCCCAATGTTAAGAACTGAATTACAAGGACCTTAAACCAATCCTAAAGTTCTCCTCCTACTTCCCTGCCCAACTAACCTCCTTGCTGCCACTAATGATTACAACAAATAGGGAGCAAACAGGGAAGAATGCAAAGGGCAGAGCTTTAGAATCAGGGAGACCTAGGCTCCAGGACCGGCTCTACCACATGCTTGCTAGTTGACCTTGGGTAAATAATTTAACTTGTCTGAGCCTTACTTTCCTCATCCATAAAATGGGATAATACCTACCCATGAAGAATAAATGAAAACATTCAAACACTTAGCAGTATTTCACACGTGGTGTAGATGTTGATACCCTACCCTCTCACCACCACCCTTTTCCTTCCAAAATAGAGGACTTGAGCTGTAGATGATAAGGGACTCAAAACTAAAAAGAGAAAAATTAAGAACAGGGATAAAGTTTGGCTTGCTTATAAAGAAGTCACAGAACTTTCAAACAATTTAGAAATAAGCTTGGTAGTTGAAAATTCTACTTTTGACCTTTGATATGTTTGACCTAAAGGATATAAATATCTAATTTCCTGGGTCACCTAGCTTTTGGCAGAGAAGGTAGAAGTACTGAGCTCTATATAGCTGAAAGACAATGTAGAAAAGTTTGGGATAACTGCTAATAGAGCATAGAAGGATGTTTTGGGGGTGGTTAGAATTCATGTGCGTGGGCTTAGATGGGATCCAGTCCTTATGCTTTTGGTCGTTGTGGATATAGTATGATATTTGGGGAAACCCACACTGATGTATTAGGTACATAATTAGCAGGGTGGGATTTACTTTGAAAAATTTATCTTATCTACTTCAACTTGCCAACTCTAAGCATTTATATGAACTGCTGGTCTGTAACAGTCAAAGCCACGATATTTTCTGTACTCACCAAGTAATGGTATTAAATCTGTCAAAGAGAAATATGCAGGTTAAAGAGATACTCTAGGAAAAAATCTTTATTTTGCATCTTAAAGTTGGGTTTAAACTATTATTGGCATCATTTTCTTCATCAGGGCAATACTTGGAGAAAAACAAGTGTCCATTCTTTTAAGTTCTCCTTTGACATCATTGAATTATGTGTTCATGCTCCTACAGCATTTTAAGCATATTTGAGTGGATGCCCAGCTTTAGTTTCTAATGATATTTTAGATTTACAAAGATAAATCTTAACCGTTTCCTTGTTAACTTTTGTACATCAGTGCTCAAAGAATAAGCTGGGTTTCTCTGTGTGTGAGTCTCTTCAAAACATTGTTCTTCCACCCCGCCCAATTATAAAAAGGAAATACAGTCAAGCATCTCATAGCAACATTTTGGTCACCAGTGGACCCACATATATGACAGTGGCCCCATAATATTATAAAACCATATTTTTGCTGCACCTTCCCAATGTTTAGATAGACAGATACTTACCATTGTGTTCTGATTGCCTGCAGTGTTCAGTACAGTCACGTGCTGTACAGGATTGTAGCCTAGGAGTAGTAGGCTATATACCATGTAGCCTAAGTGCATAGTAGGCTATACCACCTAGGTTTGTGTAAGTATACCCTATGATGTTCTCACAACAACAAAATTGCCTAACCACGTATTTCTTACACTGTATCCCCATCATTAAGTGATGCATGACTGCATAACATTTTTAAAAATCTCCACGTGGTTTACTCCTTGGGTTGCTATCATTAAGGTAGCCATGCACTTCAGAAAGCTTGATAAGATATTGCAATCTTGATATAGTATTTGAGGCCTCCCTATAACAGTGTCATCATTGTGTGCTCATTTGTATTGTCTGGAAGGTATACATTTATAGTTTCTGCTATTTTATTTTCTGGGAAAGGGTGGGCTAAAGTGTTTTAGCTCTTTGCCATCCGAGAGTTTTTAAAATAAGAGTTAATGCATTTTAACTGCAGTCTACAGAGGAGGCGCTGCTGCTTCAGATTTTCTGATGATTTGAAACAGCAAGTTATTTCTCTCCCTCTGGCAGTCTCTCTCTGTCTCAATCTATAATGCCTTTTGGAAATGGGATTGAGTAGGAAAACTAATAGAGTATATCTGTCTTTTTGCTTTACTTTTGTTTGTGTCAGAATAAAAATAAGGGATTAAAAAAAGAAATACAGCAGTTTCTGATCTAAACTGCTAGGTACTAAACAGCTCAAATACCGCTGGCATGGTGGTTACAACTTTCCTCTACTAAGAAAAACAGACTAATAATCCTCGCTATCTCTGGGCTAACTCTGCTTTTTGAAAATGGGCTTAACATTGCTAATTACTATGCATCCTTTCGCCTTTTAATGAGAAATGTCAAAGTCTAATTATTATTCCTCATTATTACTCTAAAATAGGAATGTCAAACCTAGTTCTTGCTAGCCTTGGAAGATATTATTAATTAATGACAGAACTCTGTTTTGCCAGGCATAGTCAGCCTCTACCAATTGATTAGTGTTTGCATGCAAAAATAAATCTTTTGGGCTGGGTATGGTGTCTCATGCCTGTAATTGGGAGGCCGAGATGGGTGGATCACTTGAGCCCAGGAGTTCAAGATCAGCCAGAGCAACATAGTGAGACCCCATCTCTACCAAAAAATTAAAAAAAATAAAACATTAGCTGGTTGTGGTGACATGCACCTGTGGTCCAGCTACTTGAGAGACTGAGGTAGGAGAATCACTTGAATCCTGGAGGTTGAGGCTGCAATGAGCCATGGTTGTGTCGCTGCACTCCAGCCTGGGTGACAGAGTGAGACCTTGTCTCAAAAAAAAAAAAAAAAATGATTTTCTATCCTTGGTCTACAATCTGGAGTATGAAGTAGACTTTAATCCTTGTGCTGTTTAGTGTCGTGTTAAAATAGTATCTGGTTATTGGTCTGTTTAAATTTGGTGAGCATAATTTAGGGAACAAAACCAAGAACAAGTCAGTGGGGAAATATTGGGCATTATGTTTGTACAAAGCTCTTCACTTGTTCTCATAAAGCATTAATAGCCAGGCCTTCTACCAGGAAGGAGGATGCCTTCTTCGTAATTTCAGGTTTTGGTCAAATGGGTTCCACAGAATGCTGCGAGCAGAGTTGTGAGTCACTCTTCCCCATTCCCTGCTGATGCCAAGCCTTGCTCAGGAACTCAAGAACCTGGTTGTGGTCACGTTCTCTAAATGAAGACACATAGGTTGTTGTCAGTGCTTCCTGAATGGTACTTCAAACCCTGATTATGAAAATGCAGTAAGAATTGAGCCATACAGATCTGGCACGTCACTTCCTTGGGCTTGTGTCATCAGCAGTTGTGAAGTCCCCATTGGGGACTTGGTAGCATGGAAAGCCACACAAAGATGTGCTGCATCTGTTTTTGTCTGTGTGGGTACTTTGTTTTCAGTAATATTTTGTCTCCTCACCTAATTTTATTTGTCTATGCACATGTGTGCATGTGTGTGCTCAAATGCATGCATGTATAGGTGTTTAGGGTCTCTTCTCAGTGATCCATAACTCACCAAAAATCACCTGTTTTTCTCAAAATTCCCTGGAGCTGTAAATGATCATTCTTAAAGGAGGATAGAGAAAGGCCGCGTTCTGTGGCTCACACCTGTAATCTCAGTGCTTTGGGAGGCTGCAGCAGGAGGCTCGCCTGAGGCCAGTAGTTCAAGGCTGTGTGCCACACCTCCAGCCTGAGCGACAGGGTGAGACGCTGTATCTTTAAAAAAAAAAAAAAGAAGAAGAAGGATAAAGGGAAAAGCTATGTACACAATTTTTCTTTTTCAAAAATAAAAACTTTCCAGGTAGAAGTGTTTCTAAAGTCTGTTACTATAAAATTCTAATTAAATAATTGGCTTTTGTCCCTGTGAATTATTATTAACACTTTGTAATGGATATTTCTCTCCATATTTATCTTCCAGTGGCCATAAAATGCAGTAAAAACAAATCCAGTCCCCAAGAAGCTGTACAAATGCTTTCCTCTGTTCGACTCAATTTACGGGGCTTGTTATCTAAAGCAAAGGTGAGAGTGACATGTGAATTAATTGGAATTGTCATATAGAAAAAGGTCATTAACATCAGCTTATTGCTGTTAAATCTTCTTTTACATCAGTGATAATTTTAGGCCTATGTTATATTTTACATAGCAGCCTCCTCATGGTTGATTGTGTTAGTGAGGATACTATTGGCCCAATGGCTACACCACTCTAAATGTGTGTGACTTGAGTCTTTGAAATTGGCCAGGTGCAGTGGCTCATGCCTGTAACCCCAGCACTTTGGGAGGCCATTGTGGGCAGATCATTTGAGGTCGGGAGTTTGAGACCAGCCTGGCCAACATGGTGAAACCCAATCTCTACTAAAAAATACAGAAATCAGCTGGGTGTGGTGGTGGGTGCCTGTAATCTGAGCCACTCAGGAGGCTGAGGCAGGAGAATCGCTCAAACCCGGGAGGCAGAGGTTGCAGTGAGCCAAAATTGCACCATTGCACTTCAGCCTGGGTGACAAAGTGAGATACCGTCTCCAAAAAAAAAAAAAGTCTTTGAAATTAATGTTCACAATTCAGCCCTTAATGCTTTCCTTAAATTAAATTAAAACAATGATCTTATATTTATTGTCATTTTCCCCCAAAGTGTGGCATATATGCCACTGGTAAACTTCTGGTTCAAATATATATTCGTTTCAGTACATATTAGAAAAAAGTAGACTAGCTCATCAAGCCTATAATTTCATGAATATTATTGCTTATTTTGTATTTCAAGTAGCAATGTAATGTTTCCTTTTAAAAAGACTCTTAAGTAAAAAAAAATTGACTTAGATAAAAATATTAAATAGGTGGTATATGGATTTGAGCAAAATTGTTAAGGTAGATGGCGATTGAGGTTTGACAACTGAAATATGCCATTAGTTCACAACAACTAACTTATGGACCAGTGCTGGGCTGGAGATGCCTTAGAATCACTCAGGGAGTTTTATTGAAAACTGGATTGATTCTTGGGCTCTATCTGTGACTGATGTAGATTCAGGTCTGGGATGGACCTAGGAGATCTGTTGAATTTCCTGTGTGATTTTACTGTGCAGCCAGATTTGGATTATACCTCTGGAAGCAAAATTTGGACAAATATAACTTCTAGCACAATTTACCACTTACTTTTCTAGCCTTTACTTGCTTTCACTATTGCATATTGGATTGCAAAGTAATTTTGACTTACTTCTGAGAGTAAGTCTCTGGTACACAGGCCACTTCTGAATACCTTTTTACTCTGTAACTGCCTTACCAGAGTTTTTTTTTTTTTTTCTTATTAATAGTTCGATCTTTTCAGATCAAGGCATCATTTTTGCCTCTTTAATTAACTTACTCACTTTTTCTATTTATCTGCATGACCCAGGAGAGCTATATTTCCTCCTAGCTTGGCAGCACTTCAGAATTGTGTCTCTCAGAAATCTGTAAGAGCTCCCTCAGAGTCAGAAAGGCAGGGTTTTTTCCTGTGACTTTCCTTCCCAAAGTGGGAGCTTTGTTTCCTACTTTTCGATTGTATCACCAACCCATCCACACTAGTTTACTTCTTCAGGGTGTGCTGTGGCTTTCTTTTGTCTGTGCAGAGCTTTGTCTTATGAATTACTACTTTATATAAATCTATACTTACATGACTTGAATAGTATTGTCTGTGCAGGTACTGCACACCTTTCCATATTATGGTAGATTCCCAAATAATGAAAATGCGGCCCCAGAACATCATCTGTGTTTAGATTTTTGTTCTCATTAGATGCCAACTGGATTATCCAAAAATGGGTAAAATTACCCCCCAGTGCCTCCTCTGAAGCATGTTTTACATATATTTGGTAGTCTCTGGTTTCATAGATCTTATACCTTTTCTATTTAATGAATTAGGTTTGTCATACTGAAATGCATTCCAAAAAAGTCACTTTTTTAGAATACTTTAAAAAGTGAAAATGAATTAAGATTGAAAATGAATGAGGATAACTATGTTAAATTGCTTGCAGCCTATGTTAAATAGGCTTACTTGAATGAATCTCGAGTCTTTTCTTGCCAGGCCAGGGACTTCATGGAAATAAGCTCCTAGTACCTAGAGACTCACCTAACAAATCATCCAGCCCATGCTCTCCCAGGACAGAGTGACTCCCCTGCCTATTTGCACCCTGTCCTTATACAGGTTTGCTGCCAAGAGTGGCATGAAGGGGCTGTTCATGAGAATGCTGGAGAGCCTGGACACAGAACAGAGTCTCAGCAAATTACTCATTTTTTTCTAAGCCTCAGTTTCTCTGTGCTTCCTCCTTACCCCACAGGGAAGTGATGCAGATTGATTATGATTTGCAAGCACTGTAATTCTTAGTTTAAAAACATACACACACAAAACTAAAAAAAGCCAAAAAAAACTATGTGAGGCTAGATTATTTTCCTAAAAGGTATCTTCTCTACTGATGACATTGGAGCAGTTCCTACTACCTTTTGTTATGAAATGCTGTACAAATCATATAATCAAATCCAATGAAACAGATATTTGGAAAGCTACGTAAATGATATTTCTGAATAAAACATATACACAGTTGCATGTACACATGTGCTCACGCATGCACACACACGCATACAATGGGTCATAAAATCCTGAAGCTGATTTTCTTGGGGGCCTGTGTTGGCTCAGCAGGCAGTTCCTGGAGAGGCATTTCCAAATGTTTTCAGCTATGGTAGCATGATTGAAATATGTTGCATTAAACCTCCCAAGGCAATTCCTTTTTCAGGGAGAGGACACAGTTATTGTTATTTTGCTGGACTTTTTTGCTAGGATAATCTTTGTGGTCTCTGAGGCCTAAGCCAAATCAATTTTCAAATAAGTAGCATAGAGGGTATGATTTATATGAATTTGAATATAGAACATATTTGTTTTGCTGCATACGCAATAAATAAACTCGTTTTGTTTGGTTGAATTATGCCTGTTCATCCAAAAACCATCCTATAACATTGAAATGAATAACCAGAATTTAGGCAAATGCTTTGAAGAGCAGAGCTTATTTGAATTTATAAGTTCACGCATGTTGTTTTGATTCAGCCTTTAATTGCAGCTTGTACATTTCTAGGCTAGTGAACAGAAAAAAACGCTACCATTGCTATTTTAATTGTATAGTATTATTATGCAAAAGGTTTTTTAACTCCATACTCTATATCTATTTTATTTTAAAGAAATTTTTATTATTTTAATACTTCTGCTTTGTTTTTTATATTACAGCAACTTTTTACAGATGTGGCCACTGGAGAAATGTCCAGGGAATTAGCTGATGACATAACAGCTATGGACACCTTAGTGCTAGAGCTCCAAGACCTAAGCAACCAGTTTCGAAATCAGTATTGATTCTGCTGGAAGCAGATTCTGGAAAAGGTGTTTTCACCTTCTGGTAAAAGATACATCTGTATATCTGAAATGCAAGATATTGATTTTTAAAATAAATTTGTTTTACGACTTAACATTCTTGGCTTTGTGATGTTCTCAATTTTATATGCTTTCTGAAGTACATTGAATTTTTTAAATTCCCTATTTCTTTACGGCTAATTACAATTGAGTTCAGTATTTTTATAATTCTTGAGGTAGTTTGGCACAAAGAGCAAATAAATTCATTTTGTTTTAAATATAGGGTTTATTCTCTTTCAGCCTAACATTAATTGGATCATACTTTGGAAAACCTTAGTCTAAACAGGTGAAAATCACATACTACAAGTTTGTGAAATCATTAGATTGACTGCTTTATTGTTCAAAAGTGATAAAAGAGTGGATTTGGAGGTAGAAACATTTATGGTTCTTGAGATTTTGTGCATGTTTCAGAAAGATACAGACTTGGTGAAACTGGAAATGTGAGCATAGTTTAACTTCTAAATCAAGAAAATGCAAGAAAAAAATGGCATAACCTAAATTTTTACTTAGTTACCAGGAACTAGGCTGTTGCCCCTTCATTATGTATTCTACCGGCCCCAAAGATGGTTGTTTAATTAGGGTATTATGGGTGAAGACAGCTATTAATGGTGCCATATTACAGAAATGCCAAAGTAAAATGCTTTCAATGTCTGTAGAACCAAATATTGAAGGCAGCAGCTGAGCTTAATAATCTTAGTACAAAAGTCATAGTGAAGAATTCTAAGTCCTGCCTTGCGTTGCTAAATTTTGGGTCCCATGTATAAATCACTTGGCCCTTTTTTCTTTTTCCATGTTGCTATATATAAGATGTAAATAATTTCTACTCGTAGCTTCCTTGTGAGTTTCAACTGCCTTTGGAAACTTAATTCATAATCCATTAAATATTCTGACCATTTAAAAACAGTCTTTAAAAAACTCTTTCATTAATGAATTTTGGTTTTGAATGCTTACCAGTGCTCAATGCTCTCATTCCTTAACCACCTGCTTCTTTTCTATTAGCATATTAGCCTTAAAAAAAAAAGTGGGCCTATACCCCAAAGCAGTTTCTCTTATAGCAGAGATAATAGCTGTGAGAAAGACCAATACAATGAGTTAACATTAAGGGTCTACTTAAACCTTTTCTAGAAGTCATTGAGGAACAGATGGGTGAATGGATGGGTGGATGCTTGAATGGGTGGATGGAACAAGGTTTTAAGATTAATTTTTATTAGTATCAAGCTATGAACCCTAATAGAAAATGGATAGAAAATAAATACTGAAAAGGACAATCATTCCAGCAATCAAGTAGAAGACTGAAGTAGAACATCAAAGTTGTAGAAGTGTTTGGTCTTCAGTTTGCTTTCCTTGGGTTCAAGGTAGAAAGGCATCAGTGATTGTGAGAAGTCACAAACCAAGTCACAGAAGAGCTATCTCCTCGCAGTCGCGTTCTCCAATGCTGTGCTGGACAAAGTCTGTGCCCTCTTTTATCTTGGAGTGATCTCACAAAAGCAAGAGCTATTAGATGTTTGCCTTTCTTTAAAGGCATAGATCTATTAGGTTGTTTTTTTTTTTAAATCTTACTTATGTGAGTGTTTAAGATAATTGAAGAAAATGTGTGGGGAGGTAAAGTAGGGAAAGCATGGGGTTTTCTAATTAAAGCCTCATCTCTCCTACCTAACATTTAATATTTAATTTAGCTACTTGGTTTTTTCATCTGACAGATGAGTGTGGTGATAATAGCACTTTCCATCAAGTTGTTCCTCTCTCTTAAAACATTTTCACCTAGCCTCAGAGTTAGTGATACAGAATCTGTATGTACTCTAGCCTGGGTGACAGAGCAAGACCCTGTTTCAAAAAACAAAAAGGAAAAAACCTTAAAACAATGCTGTATTATTTATTATACGATCTTTGGTGCTTGGTGTTGATATATTATGGTTAAATACTTGTGTTTCCAAATGCCTTATGTTCTATAAGTTTCACTTTGGTTTCCTAATATTAACACGTTTGCTTTCAGAATTATTCTTTTGCTGTTTCAATTAGAAAAATAGAGAAGATAAGATCCTCTAATCTTACTGCCTTCCCAGATTGTGAATAATAAATATAATAGCTACAAGTTACTGAGTTCTCATTATGTACCAGGCACTTCACATAGCATCATCTTTGACCATCAAAAGAGCCCTGCTAGGTCTGTTCGTGATATCACTAGAAAACTAAGGGTCACAAACTCTAGAAAGAGAAAGAGCCAGGATTTGAAGACTGCTAAAGCCTGCATTGTTTCTGCTTGTGCTGAAGCTTCCAGTTGACCACTGATTTCAATCTTCTCTTTCTAACAATGGGATCTGGAAAGTTTGCCCGGCATCATTTATAAAGTTCTCCAAGTGTGATGTCTCTGTTAATAATAGCCTGTGGTTTGTTAAGGTGATTTACTCTTGGCCGGGTGTGGTGGCTCACGCCTGTAATCCCAGCACTTTGGGAGGCCGAGGAGGGTGAATCACCTGAGGTCAGGAGTTCGAGGCCAGCTGACCAACATGGTGAAACCCTGTCTCTACTAAAAATACAAAAAAATTAGCCGGGCGTCGTGGCGGGTGCCTGTAATCCCAGCTACTCAGGAGGCTGAGAAAGGAGAATCGCTTGAACCCGGGAGGCGGCGGTTGCAGTGAGCCAAGAATGTGCCACTGCACTCCAGTCTGGGCAACAAGAGCAAAACTCCGTTTCAAAAAATATATATATTATTTACTCTTTTTAAATAAAATTTTAATAAATTCCTTACTAGCTTTTCCCCAGAGGTAGCATAATAAGCACTGTAAATGGGGCCCCTAACTGCAAAAGAGAGAAGATAGACTTCAGTGGAATACCTAAATGCAAACTCAAGAAGCTTGCAGAGCTGGTACTGAGACTGGAAGGCAGAGCAGTGGCCGTGTGTTGAGAGGTGGGAGCAGGTGGAACTCAGAGCTCAGATTCCCAGAGTGGACGCTGAGGTCCCCATTTACGGGTGGAAGGCTTGGACCCACCTTGGATGGAGCCTTAGCACGGATGAGGACCGCAGCCATTGAAAGCATCAACTTGTTTGACTGTGTATCAAGACTATTCTTATGCTGTACTTGTTTCTCTTGGGCATGCCATTAGTGTGGTATTCATAAGCAGAAATGTAAAAAAGAAATGACAAGAAGTATGTGTAGTAAATCCACCTACTTTCAGATTTAGTTCAAAGATTATGACCTAAGCAGAGGTCTGGTTCGTTTAGGCTTTGTGAACATTTGTCCAAATTATAGTAGGTTTACTAGCTAAAATCCCTGGGTGAGTCTGATGAAAAGTATTTCTTTTTTTCCATTGCTGTTTTTGTAACATCCACATCAATCTAAATTGCTGTTTAGATAAGGTAACTCTACTTTACTGGCCAAGAGTGAGGAATAAAATCTGTTAAGTGGATGCAACACATTTCCTTTCTGCCTGTTCATTCAACAGGCCCTATAGTGAAATGGCAAAGAGCCTTTATTCAAATGGTGGGTGCCATGCTGTGGTAATACAGATGGATTTTTCACAACATGCAGAAGTGCTTATAAATAGATACGTTTCAATCAACAAGTAGCTTATTCAGGCATGTGCTCAAATATAGTAGCTGCATTCATTAGACAGACATTTCCACTAATCCCAAGACTATACTAATAAAAGAGTAATCCCTTATGGGCTAAAGGTGGTGCTGGTTTGCTTTTAACTCTTAGAGTCCTTCACACACCAAGGCCTAATAATAATTGTAGCTGTATTTGGTTTTCACCAAGTGAACTTAACCCATTTATGCCGGAGGTTGCAATTTTTAAAATGTTTGTAATCAGAGCTTGGTGATGATCTTGAGCAGTAGAATATAAATAACTCTCACACGCTTAGCGTTCCGATAATGGAACACTAAGCATGAATGGGTTAAAAGCTGAGCTTATCTTGGAATTTTTCTATTCTTATTTTTTAAATTGCAGGAGCTTAGTGAAGAAAGAGGTGCTTTTTACTCTAGATATGTAGCTTGCAGCAAAGCCAATTCAAAAATCAATTTGTGTGTGTGTGTGTGTCTGTGTATGTTTTCTCAATACTTTATCATAAAGCATTTCTCTCTTTCACCTTGGTTAACAGAAGTGTTCGCTTGAGCACATTGTTTTGTTCTTTGATGTTAGGACAAATAACAAGTTAATGATCAATTTTGAGAGCATTTGCAAGCTCTCACTATAGTGGTTTGCCTTTTTACATGGACTTTTTCCCCTTCAATAGCTCTTTACTTCTCCTGTGTTACTCAGAGCTAGCTGTAATCCGTTTGCTTAGCACAATACCAAAATTTTTCCCTTGCCAGTGATGTCAAATCTGCCTTCCTTTTTATTATTCTGACTTATAAACTGCAGTGACCTCTGAGTCAACTTCACCATCTCCTGGCCCTGTGCCAACATTGTGATCTGTGAAAAGAGAGTCCTGCCAAGGGCTACGAGGCAGAAAACTGATATTATTAAAGTGGTCTTCTGAACGGTAAGTATCAGCCATTTTCTAATCTTTTGTGATGTTATTGCCAGCAAGGGAGAGGGGGAGGTAAATCATGTTAATGTTAAGGATCTAACCCATGCATTGCTAACCTTTTCCAGATTGGGGGCTCAGATGCACATCAGTGTCTATAGGCACACAGAAATTATTGCACAGCGCTATTCACAGACAGACGTGCTTCTTGAAGACTCTATTACTGTGAGTCTCGAAGAAGTTTCTTAATTTCTGAGCCTCAGTTCCCTTATCTGTAGCCTGTTAGTGATCCATATTGTACAGGGGTGCTATATACAAGACAAATTGAGAAGATGCATATAAAGTGTTTTAAAAATAAATGATATAGAAACATGATGCAAGCAAGAGTGTCTTAAAAACTGTTTGATTATTAACACTGACAACCTTTTCTGTGCCCCACTCAGGAGCCTGACGACATTCAGTGCTGCTGGGCCGCAATACCAAAATGTTTATTAGCATTTTCATTCTCTAGCAACCTTTTCCCCATTTCTGGGCGGCAAGTGGTGATAAGGGAAGGGATAAAGAAGAGAACATGATGGATTTTTATGAAGTAAATGAGAAAGAACCAAGTTCCCATCATTAGGATTTCTCAGGTTAGTGCTAAGAAAAGGAAAGAAAAAGAATGATGGGGAGGAACAGGCAAAAGCAAAACAAAAAACTGATGAAACGGGGAAGTGGCTGACTAGGATGAAGTCAGAGGATTAGAAGACCTGGATGAAGTCTCAGCTTTACCACCTCCTAGCTGTGACCACACCTGATCTCCTGAACCTCTCAGCCCCAATTTCCTCAGCTATAAAAATGCAAATACCCACCCTACAGACCAGACTGAATTTATCAGATGATGTATGTGAAGTACTTTGTAAGCAACTGTGTACAATTAATTATTGTTATGATCAAGAGAAAGGGGCATTGTGGATGGCCTATCAGTTCCCAGGGCCTGGTGGAGTCCCTGGATAGGAGTATGCAGCAACTTGGCTCCAGTTTCTGTAATCCCATGGGGGTCATAACCCTGGGGTTTGAGAAACAATGCTGCAGAATATCTTTCAGTCTTGCCCTTCATCACTCTATTTACTGAATCAATTTGGCCTAGAGGATATCTGGTGCCAGGGTTGATAAAAGCTGTCTTGGTATTTTTACAGCTGTCTGGTTAGAAGACGTGCGTATGCCATAACAGCTCCAGCTCCTTCTCTCTCTCTCTCTGTCTGTCTCTCACACACACATACAGACACACACACACACACACACATACACATGCAAACAGCACTAGAATGTGCTTTACATATGAAGTTGATTCCCCTGATCATTATCAGTAGGACATAGGGTGATTTCTTCAGATAGGTATGCCCTGATTAATGTTCACACTCCTCCTTTAATAAATTACAGAAGTGTTCCATGTTTATCTACAAAAAATTAGAAAATACAAATAAGCAAGAAGAAAAAAAAATCATCCAAAATCCCACCCTTGTAGAAGATATAACCCTGTTCACTTTTTTGTATTTCATTCCAGACTATTTATTATATAAATAAATACACATATATCTGAGAGATACTGGCTTTTTGTTTGTTTTTACTTAATTAAGCTTTTCAGTAAAACACATGGAAGCAGGCCCTTTGTGAACATTTGTGGAGTTCCAGGCCAGAGTAAATATACAGGCCTGCTTACTATATATCTAAATATTTCAAAGTTAAAAATCAAGCAAATAAATGGTTAAGTAAAATTGATTTTATGCTTTGATTGTGACAAATATTCCTTTATAATGACTCGGAAGGCCATATTTTAATTTGGAGTTCTTAAACATCTCAGAACTCAACCAGAAAGGGGAGCAGAGAGAGTCAGCTCCCTTCCCCTATCCTGCTTTGCAGGGTCCCAGGTACACATGTGCACACGCCGGCTACAGGTCTCAGGCATGTCTTCAGCACCCACAAACAGCTCTGCATGGCTACCACTCAGACCTGGGGGTTCACAGACCAGAGGGCACTCCACCCTCAGGAATATGGGCGCAGAGGAGAGGCACATGCAGCCTCCGGATGCAGGCTTTGGGCCTGTGGGCAGGGAACTCTTGGGGTCCCAGTTACCTGAGCACGGTCTAGAAGATGGGGCTAATACAGGCTCTAGGCATGAGCAAAAAGTATCTGGAGGAGGGAGAAACAGAAAGTCCCAAAACATAGGCATTCCTTGCCTTGGTTTAAGGGTGGTACTGGTGGGAAAATGGTGTCAGATACAGGAGTTGTTGGGAAAAACACCTATTCCTGTCTCCTTAATATTCCTTGAAAGAGAGAAAATTTCTGTTCCACAAGGTAGGAAGGAAAAGAATAGGAGCCTCTCTTTACTCCATATTTATTCCAAGGGAGGAGGAGTGACTTAAGGAACTAGACAAATCCAACTCTCTCTCTTTGTGTGTGTGTGTGTGTGTGTGTGTGTGTGTGTGTGTGTGTCTCTTTCTGTCTCTCTCTCAAGATAGGTAAAACCAAGGTCTGTCAACCTTGACACTGTTGGCATTTGGGCTGGATAATTCTTTGTTGTTGGGGGCTGTCCTGTGAATTTTTATTTTTATTTGTTGATTTATTTATTTATTTTTGAGACAGAGTCTCGTTCTGTTACCTAGGCTAGAGTGCAGTGGCACGATCTCTGCTCACTGTAACCTCCGCCTCCTGGGTTCAAGCGATTCTCCTGCGTCAGCCTCCCAAGTAGCTGGGACTACAGGCACCCACCACCACGCCCAGCTTATTTTTGTATTTTTAGTAGAGAGAGGTTTCACCATGTTAGCCAAGATGGCCTCAATCTCCTGAACTTGTGATCCATCTTGGCGGATCACGACACCCCAAGTGTCTCCTGGGAGACAAAATCACCCTCTTTTGAGAACCAGTAGGTTAAATAACAGATTAGGCAGATAAGGAAAGAATTAGTGAAAGGAAGGATAGCTCTAGAGATAATTCAGAACATTCTGCATCAGACAGGGAGAGAAATAAAAGTAGTTAAGAGACACATAGGACAGATTTCCAGAAGAATATATCTAATCAGAATTTCAGGATATGAAAGAGAATTGGGAAGAAGTATTTGAAGAGTTAACGGCAGACAATTCTTCAGAATTGATGAAAATTATTCTCAAATTCAGAATATCCACATAGACTTAAAATCACCTCTCAATTTACACATACATATAGCCTAAAGGATTTTTAAAAGGAAAAAATTTTAAATTATACCATTTATAATAGCATGAAAAATTCAGATACTTTGCAATAAATCTTTTTAAAGATTGATAAAGGCACATATATCAGCAGGAAAAAACATTCTCTGGCAGACTATACATTATATGTGTCAAAACATTACTATAGCACATAAATATCTGCATGTTATTATATATCAATTAAAAAATAAAATAACTTTTAAAAAGTCCTAAATTTAAAAATGGTGAGAAATACTATGCGGATGAATTGGTAAACTCAATATAGTAAAGATGTTGTTTCTCCTCAAACTGATCTATATATTCAGTAGCGTCTTAATAAAAATTCTAGTCTACTTATTTGTGGAAATTAAAAAATATGATTCTAAAACATACAGGTTGAGCATCCCAAATTCTGTATCTAGAAAACCCTATAGTCCTTCCTTCAGCTGATAAACAACTTCAGCAAAATTTCAGGATACAAAATTAATGTACAAAAATCAGTAACATTCCTATATATCAACAACCAGCCAAGCTGAGAACCAAATCAGAAACACAGTCCCATTCACAATTGCCACAAAAAGAATAAAATACCAAGGAATACAGCTAACCAGTGAGGTGAAAGATCTCTGCAATGAGAATACAAAACACTGCTCAAAGAAACCAAAGATGACATGAACAAATGGAAAAACATCCCATGTTCATGGATAGGAAGTATCAATATCATTAAAAATGGAAATACTGCCCAAAACAATTTACAGATTCAATGCTATTTGTATCAAACTACCAATTACATTCTTCAAAAACTAGAAAAAACTATTTTAAAATTTCATATGGACCCAAAAAAGAGCCCAAATAGCCAAGGCAATCCTAAGCAAAAAGGACAAAGTTGGAGACATCACGTTACCCAACTTCAAACTACACTACAGGGCTACAGGAGCGAAAACAGCATGGTAGTTGTATAAAAATGACACATAGACCAATGGAACAGAACAGAGAGCCCAGAAATAAGGCCACACACCCACGACCATCTGATCTTCAACAAAGCTGACAAAAACAAGCAATAGGGAAAGGAATCCCTATTCTATGAATGGTGCTGGGATAACTGGTTAGCCATATGCAGAAGATTGAAACTGGACCCCTTCGTTATACCATATAAAAAAAAACAACTCAAGTTGGATTAAAGATTTAAAAAACCCTGGAAGACAACCTAGGCTATACCATCCTGGACATAAGAACGGGAAAAGATTTCATGACAAAGACACCAAAATCAATCACAAGAAAAGCAAAAATGGACAAATGGGACCTAATTAAGAGTGTCTGCACAGCAAAAGAAACTATCAACAGAGTAAAGAAAATCTAAAAATTGGGAGAAAATTTTTGCAAACTATGCATCTGACAAAGGTCTAATATCCAGCAGCTATAAGGAACTTAAACAGATTTACAAGAGAAAAAAAAAAAAGTGAACAAAGGACATGAACAGACCCTTTTCTAAAGAAGACATGCATGCAGCCAACAAGCATATGAAAAGCAGCTCAATATAACTGATATCAGAGAAATGCAAATCAACATAATGAGATGCCATCTCAAACCCAGAATGGCTGTTACTACAAAGTCAAAAAATCAGATGCTGGTGAGATTGCAGAGTAAAGGGAACACTTATACACCGCTGGTGGCAGTATAAATTCGTTCAATCATTGTGGAAAGCAGTATGGTGATTTTCCTAAAGACAGAAAATCCATTCAACCCAGCAATCTCATTACTAGGTATATACCTAGAGGAATATAAATTGTTCTACCATAAAGACACATGCACGTGAATGTTCATGCAGCACTATTCAAATATCGAAGATGTGGAATCAATGTAAATGCCCATCAATGACAGATTGGATAAAGAGAATGTGGTACATACACAGTGTGGAATACTGTGCAGCCACAAGAAAGAACGAGATCATATCTTTTGTGGGAACCTGGATGGAGCCGAAGGTCACTATCCTTAGCAAACTAATGCAGGAACAGAAAACCAAATACCATGTGTTCTCACTTATAAGTGGGAGCTAAGTGTGAGAACTCCTCATAGACACAAAGAAGGGAACAACACACACTAGGGCCTACTTGAGGATAGAGACTGGAAGGAGGGAGAGGAGCGGAAAAAATCACTATTGGGAACTAGGCTTAAGACCTGGGTGATGAAATAATCTGAACAACAACCTCCCCCTCCATGACACAAGTTTACCTATATAACAAACCTGCAAATATCCCCCTGAACCTAAAATAAAAGTTTAAAAATATAAAAACTATAAATCAATAAGAAAAAAAATCCAGTGGGAAAAAACAAGTATTTTGCAAAAGAGGATAATATCCAAAGAAAAATACAAAAGTAGACTCAGTCATCAGAGAAATGCAAATTAAAATAAAGAGATATGACTACATACTCAAAATAATGGCTAACGTTAAAATGACTGCATACCAAGTGTTAGGGTGTGGAGTAGGATTAACTCTTAACAATGCTAATGAGAGCACCACCTGATAGAAACACTCTGGAAAACAGCTGGGCGATATCTGCTAACTTCGAAGATATGCATACCCTATGGCTGAACAGTTTTAATCCTGGGGTGCACACACACCCAAGCACAAATGCAGGCACCAAAACTGTCATACAAGAATGTTTATAGCAGCATTATCTATAATAGTCCCCAAATTGAAACAATCTAAATATCTACCAACAGTAAAATAGATGCATAAATGGTGAGATATTCATGCAATGTGGTCTGCATCAGTGAAAGTGAATGTTCTAGCCACACCACAGCAACAACATAAGTATATCTCTCAAACACTATGTTCAGCAAAGGAAGCCAGATATTAAAAACCTTAAAAATTTAAAAAGTGCATGCTGCATATTTCCACATGTATAATAAGTTGAAAAAGCAGATTAAATTAAACTGTGTTATTTAGTGATGCATGCTTGGTATAAAAACTATAAAGGAAAGCAAGGAAGTGATCACCACCAAAGACAGACTAATGGCTACTCTTGTGGGTACAAATGGGTGATGGATGGATGGTACTAAAGGACTTCCGGAGAACTGGCAGTATCATAGTTATTATCCTGGCCCATGGCTAACATGGTTCTTCTGCCAAATCATCAAGTTATACATTTCTATTTTGTGCATTCTTCCCAAATGTGTGTTGTATTTCACAGTAAAAAGCTTTAAAATATAGGAAGAGTGCAGTCAACTCTTAATGTGAACCTGAATGTCTGCTTTCTCCTCTGCAAGTTTTTGTACTTTTCTACCTCTTTGTCTTTTCCTTCTTTTTGAGGAGATCTGACCTCTTTCCTCAAGTAATTTTTCTCGCAACTCATATAATTGACTTTTGAAAAATCATACTGCATTTTGAGGTGAAACTTGGCAACACAAACCCAAACTTAACTCCATGTAACTTTAACTCCCCACCCACCCCCACTACCAAACACCCCCTTAAACAAAATATAACAGCATTTTACAACTACAAGGTGGTTTTACCCTAAGGCCAAAATGTGGATAATTTGATATTACACTCTAAATTCTTTATTTCTTTTGTCTAATACAGTTAAGATCCTAAGCTGTCTGGATAAATAGGGGGTACTAACCTAAGGCAACCCAGGCCAGCATTTAGGCAGTGATTGAGTGTGGTCATCTTGGTGACCAAAGCCAGCTTCTCACATTTCTTCTTGAAAAGCATGGTGCTGACATGTTTAATATCCTATGGCATTTCTTTTGGGCTCTGTAGACTGATGGAAAAGGTCCCTGTTAATGTCTGATGGCCAAGTTGAATAGCACAGCCTTGAGACCCTCCACTTCATAGCTCCAGTTAGGGTGGTGATTTCTCACCAAGTTGTTGTAGAAATACCGCTAGTCATATCCTGGCAGGATCCACACACCACCGGTTATAGGGAGAACACTTATGTGTGCCTGGATGGTTTTGGACAAATAAAGGGGAAATGTCACCCACAACTTCATAGGGAATGATAAATCAAAATCCAGCACACTACAGAAAAGAAAAAGATAAAGCTAAGGTTTGAAGTTTTTCTGGAAGAATTCCAAAAATGCATATTTCAAGGGAATGTCTCAGGGCAACCTTAAATAGACTGGTGACCTATAGATCAAAGACACTGTATTTTATTAGCCGTCTCCTGACCCAGCCAATCTGACTGTCCTTCCCTAACTGTTACATGCATCCAGATAAACCCTCCCCTGTCTGTCTTTACTTTCTGCCTCTGAGAATCACAAATCAACCCTGACAACATTTGGTTTCTCATCTTAAGGAATGTTGCTGGTACATTCTTTATGTGAAAGAGGCAATCCCAGGAAGGGGTATGAACCAGACTGAACAGTATCTTATTTCATCTGCACAGAACAAAAGAGTGTCTTTCGTTTTCCAATGCCTGCATGAGTCTAAGGACTTGAATGAAAGCAGACTGGCTGAGCTTAGTCCTAAGGATGGATACACGGTTGGCAGGGAAGAGGGGTTCTCTGGGGTCTGGGGGATAACTTTCCTTCCTCCATGATTGTTCTTATAATGGAGTCCTGTCTTGCTAAGGGGAGCAGTGACTGACAGGGTTATTTATCCTTGACTGCTTCCCCACACTGATCCCACGTTCTTTTTTTGTTTGTTTGTTTGTTTTGTTTTTTTTTGTTTTTTTTGTTTTTTGAGACAGAGTTTCACTCTTGTTGCCCAGGCTGGAGTGCAATGGCGCGATCTTGCTCACTGCAAACGCCACCTCCCAGGTTCGAGCAATTCTCCTGCCTCGGCCTCCCAAGGACCTGGGATTACAGGCATGCACCACCATGCCCAACTAATTTTGTATTTTTAGTAGAGACGGCATTTCACCATGTTGATCCCGAGTTCTATAGGTACAGTTGGGACATAATTATTTTAAAATATTATGAGTGTTTTTCGTAAGTTTACTTTAACCTGAGAATGTTGTGAAGTATCAAAGTGGCAGGCAGCCTGAAAGATGGCCCCCCAGTGATCTCTGGCTCCTGGTGTTCTCAGCCTTGTGGAATCCCCATCCCTGGAGTGCCTTGGGTCTATATAAAATATTGACAACATTGAAAGGATGTCATTTCTATGAGTAGGTTACATAAGATAGTGACTTCTATCTTGTGAACAGAAACACTTTCTGGCTGCCTTTGATAAAGCAAGCCACCATTCTGTAGAGGACCATGTGGTCAGGAACTAGGGGTGGCCTTGGGCCACCTGTCCCCATACCCCTGAAGGAAGCAAGGAACTGAGGAAGTCAGATGGCCCAGCAACCCTCAAGGAACCAAATCCTGCCAACAAACACTTGAGCTTGGAGGCAAACCCAGATGGGCCTTCGGATGAGACCCTAGCCCAGGCTGACATCTTGACTGCAGCTCTGTGATAGACGCTGAAGTTAGTCCTGGCCCATCTGTGCCTGGATTCCTGTCCCTCAGAAACCATGAGATAATAAATGTGTGTGGTTTTTAAGTTGCTAACTGTATCTTAGCACTGCATTATAAAGCAGTAGGTAATTAATACAGTATATTTCACTTAATAGTCACTAATTATTACAAAATATATTTCTGGATATATTTTATCATTTCAAAGATAATAGACTAACAAAATAATTAAACCGGATATGCTTTCACTGTATGTCACATTGTGTCAAAGTCAGTCATCTCCTTAGGGAATTATTTGTAAACTAACAGATCATATAAGGGCAGGCATTAAGAAGCCTCTGTGGTCTAAAGTGTCACTCCTCTGAGACCTTCTGGAGTTCTGCATGAAGTACAAACTCTTTACTGTGACATTCATAATGTGACTCCAAACCACCTTCCCAAGATTCCTTCCCATCACACCACTCCTGACCACCCTTTCCACACTGCAGCCTGCCCTCCCCATCTGTCTTTTCTCCTGCTGTCCTTCTGGTGCTCTCCCTGCTTTTCTCTACCTCATGTCTGCTGTGGAAAGCCCGCCTCCTCAAGACCACCCCTTCATGGGATTTCTTACAGGTCCCACATCCACCTCTAAGCCAGGTACTCTGTCTCTTCCCCCTTACACTCCAACAGCACTTTTGGCCTTGCTTAGGATATTTGCATGCTCTGCCCTTCATCCTGGTTTGCTCTCTGTCTCTTCTCTGATTCAGCCTCTTCTGACTTCCCATGTGAGACCAAAAGCTACATAAGGGCAGAAACTGTCCCTCATTCTTGGTGGCCCTTCCTACAACCTAGAACATCTCCTTCGGCATAATGAAGAGATGGTGACACAGTGTTTGCAGAGTTGAATTTCATGAAGGGCAGGTCATGATGTGGTGCAGCATTACCCAGATGGTGTTCACAGAAGTTCTACTAACAAGAGATTCTATGGCGAAAGTAGTGTGAGAAACCAAGTGCACTCTGTCCCTTTGCTCTGGTTTGGATAATTGTCCTCTCCAAATCTCATGTTGAAATTTGATCCAAATGTTGGAGGTGGAACCTAATGGAAGATGTTTGGGTCATGGCAGTGGATCCCTCATAGATAGATTAATGGCCTCCCTCAGGGGTGAGTTCTCACTCTGTTGGTTCCCAAGAGAGCTGGTGTTTAGAAAGAGCCTGGCACCTCCCCCTCTCTCTTCTGCTTCCTCTCTCACCACGTGTTCTCTTCACACACAGGCTCCTCTTCACTTTCTTTTTTTCTTTTATTTCTTTTTTTTTTTTTTTAAACAGATGGGGTTTCCCTTTGTTGCCCAGGCTGGTCTCAAATTCCTGGGCTCAAGTAATTCACCCACCTTGGCCTCCCAAAGTGCTGGGGTTACTGGAGTGAGCCACCGTGCCTGTCCCCCTTGCTTTCCATCATGAGTAGAAGCAGCCTGAAGCATATGCCAGTGCCATGCTTCCTGTACAGCCTGCAGAACTGCAGAGGCAAATAAACTCCTTTTCGTTATAAATCACGCAGCCTCAGGTATTTCTTTATAGCAACACTAAATGGACTAAGACACCCTCCATGAAGAGAAGAGCCGCCCTGGGCATTAGATGATTAAAGTCTCTAAGAAGCCCTGCAGTAAAGAAACAGGCATAGCCCAACATTCAGCTCTGGCTTTCTGTAATGTTGTGATTTGGGCAGAAGGTGTGGAAGCTGCCTACTTACCTCTCTACAGGATCCTTGCCCATGTAGAGGTCATCTCAGAGTGGATGCTGTGTGTTTTGTTTTGTTCTTTTCTCTCAGTAAGACTGTGAGTTTATCACACTTTATACTCATTTCCCTTGTTTAGTCGCAGGTGATTCCAGGGCGATTTCAATTGACGATGCTTTGAACAGATTCTCCTAAAAATACACAAATCCCACTGTTAGGAGCTAAGCCACTTCTGTTGCATTTAGAACCATATTTGATAACTAGTTTGACATGGTGACTCCTGTCCTCAAGGGACTTTTTGCTCAAGAGTGCAGTGACTAAAGCGTTCAGATATTAGATGCCCACTTTTTCACCAGTCTTTGCCAGGTTTAATTCTATTTAATGGGTGTTGAATAAGCCTTTCCCATGTGTCAGGCACTATGCTAGATGCTTAGGGTACAAAATGTAATAATAAACTGTTCCTGCCCTAAAGAATGTCTCTTCTGACTCAGAGCATAACATATTATTTTAACATAATTCTGTGAGTGCTGAAACTCTGTTATCACCTGCACATAAGCAGGAGATGGGGAGGCACCAGTTGAAGGCGCTTACCGGAGAGGAAAGGGAGAACCTGGGATGAGAGTTAGTTGAAAGATGCAGAAAAGTTACCCTGAGAATAAAGATAGCAGAAAGAAAATCTAATTTAACTTTTTTTTTTTTTTTAAATACACTCTCTGCCAGCAACTCTTTCTGCAAGGTCCTAAGGGTTCTAAGATGAATACGGCCCACTCCCTCCCTTCCAGGACTTTAGCTGAGGTTGGTTGGAGCTGAAGTCGGGCAAGACTCATAGGAACGGATTAAGGGAGAGAGAATCCAGAGGCAACGTGAATTCCAAGTATAGGTAATATATCTAATTTTAATTTAAATAATCATGTCTTGTCTCTAAGCTTTATTGTCTTTTTTTTTTTTTTTTTTTTTTTTTTTTTTTTTTTTTTTTTAAGAGCTAGCATCATTCCTCTGGGTGTGTTGAGCCTGTAGACTTGATAACTGCGAATTAAAGAATTTCTCTCTGGTCCCTGGTCACCTTTTCCCTGCTGGAAACACTGTCCCTCCCTTCTCTCTCTTCTTGTGCTTCACCTCCATGAAGGAGGGCATTAAAAGAAAGGAAAAGGAAAAGTGCTTGCCTCCCTGTGTGCTCATGGCAACTCTAATCCTAGGATCTGTTTTGGAGGACTTGCTGTAAAGCAATGGCAGTAGCCATGTCTGGTACCTATGTCCATGGCTGAAAAAGCCATAGGCTCTGCTGTCAGGAGACCCATGTTAGTTTTGTCTCTGCTATTCATTGATTGTGTGCACCTGGCATGTTAACTAAGGCTCTGTGTGTTTACCTAATCTTCAAGATGGGGTAAAAAGATATTCACAGGGCTGTGTGTGAATTAGTTCTTGTGCACTGAGCACACTGTCCAAAAGACTATTTCACGTGTAATTCCCTTCCTCTTTTTCTTTAAATCGAAAGGACACACTTGGTCTAAGGGTATATTTCAGGTCAGTCATGCTGCCACCAGGACCATGTAAAGCTGGATTTGTCTGCGCTAGTCTGTTTGCACGTAAGCTCTTCCCTTCTCCTCTAAAGTGTAATTGTTATACCTAGTAGTTGGGAAAATTGTGTCATTGTGTTTGTACCTAAAACAGATGACTTAGTAATTTTTTTCCACTCCTTGGATTTATCTTCTCATTTTCTCTGGGTTGCCTTGAGAAAGACAAGGAGCTGGTGTTTATATTGGCGTGAAGGATTGAGAGAGAACATAAAAATGGGTGGGACATATATATGCAGTGATGGATGGAGACGTGAACACTTTTGGCTTAAAAATCAAATTTCCTTTGCTATTATACTCAGGCCAAGGAAGCACCAATTACTTCAGGTCTTTCCTGGAGTAATTAATTCACCTATAATGCCTTCCTCTCCTCCCTTCCTGTTGTCCCTTCCCAGTAGCTTGTTTTTCTTTATTCAAAGAACATATACTGAGGGCTCTTAGGGACACACACTGTACTAGGGGCAGAGCTCCCAGGAAAAGGCAGCAGGGGCAGGAGGAAATTGCAGGGAGAGGTGCACATGCACTCACAGCCCCCATCCTTGTCTGAGTCTGACACATCTGTCCTGGGTGGCTCTTGAGCAGCTCCACAGATGCAGTAATAAGAGAAAGGGGGCAGGAAAGGGCCCTGGGCTCCAAGGATCAAAAGGGGTAACTCAGAGAGGTGGAGTGAGTGGGCACAGGTCCCACAGGATGAACTGTGCAGAGAGGACTGGGGGGCAGCAGCAGAACAAGCCTGGCTGGTGGTGATGGGGACAGCCCGGGCCAATGGGGGTGACTCGTGGAAGAGTGGAGAGAAGCCAGCAGGTGCATGGCCGTCGGTGGGGCCTGCTCTCCTGACTCTTCTCCGCAGGTCTCACCCCTTTCGTTTTAGCTCCAGATAATGAGTTTCCATCACTTCGTTTAGGAAGGCACCAAATGGGTTGGGCCCTGTTTCGGGACTGGGGATGCAAACACAAGCAGGACCCCGTCACTGCTCCCAGGGAGCCCGCCACGTGGTGCTGCGGTTCCTGTTCAGGGCTGCGTAGCAGAATCACCCCGGGGAGCTTTTAAAACACACACCATCTGGAGATTCAGATTCAGCAGGACAGGGTGGGACTGCCATTTCCCTATCTGCTGGTGAACCTCGAGCTAATGAAAATAGAAAGAGAAGGACGAGGAGGTCAACACCCCTGTTTTCCAGGCACTGTGCTAAGTGCTTTATATAAGAGGAAGTGAAATATAGGAACAGCGGTGTGCTTCCGCTGGCTCACGCCAGCCCAGAGGGGTCAACTCTGTACCTTTCTTCTCAACTTGACATTCAGTGACATCACACTAGCACTTCGAAATGAGCCCTGGTGGGAGTATTACCGCATGGAAATTGACAAATGCTAAACACCAGGGCATTTTCCCCTCTAGAAAGCCAGTTGTTAAACATTTACCAGAACACCACTGCGTGTGTGTGTATGTTTCTTATTTAGTGTAATCTTCAAAATAAATCCAGATATGATCCATGGACTAACACCTGACAGCTTTGAAATCACTTTTAAATGTGTTGCCCTACTCTCGCAATACCCCGTGAGGTATCCTTGTCCCCGTTTTAAAGAAACATTGGCTCCAAGAGGTCACACGGCCAGGAAGGGACAGACCTGACATGAAAGCCCAAGCTTGCCTCCTATCAGCCCTCTTCCTGCTATGGCAGGCCCAGCAGGCAGATTTCTGGTTCTGAGCCAGGGTCCTCGTCACAAGGGCTGCAGGGACTAGGCCTGACCCCGTTCTCAGATGTCTGATAACAGGAAGTTTTCCCCAACATTGGGAGGTTTAGCTTAATAAATGAGTTTCCTGTTCTGCTTATTTGCGTACATTGAGTATTCTCATGCTATGTTTGGGCCTACATAGGCAGGCTTCCAGAGGCCTCCAATCCAGGGGCTTGCTTTTTCCAGGGGGATGTGCTGTGCCAGGGAAATGTGCCCTTGGCTGCCATGGAAAGAAGGGAATCTAGAACTTTTTAAAACCCGCCCTTTCAAGGTCTTGGCCAAGGCCATGGGAATTTCCAAATATTTCACTTGTCCCAATTGAGGTAGCAATGAGGACGCTTTGCTAGAACGAGGCTTAGAGATTTATGTCCCCATGGAAAATCCCCAGAAGTGAGGGAAACTCATTCTAAAATGTTGAAAATAGCAGCAAACTGAACCAGCCCTCGCAGATATCGCCTGCTGTGGAAACAGCGTGTCCTGAGGAAGAAGGCAAGACAAAATTTCTAATTTCCAGGGTCTCTCTCCCCATACTTTAGGTTTTGTCAGGACCTACTGGTATCTGTTGGGATAGACAACTGAATGAAAAGCTAGTCACGTCATGGAAAAATCACAGTGAAAGACCTTTTTAAGACAGAATTTTCCTTCATGGTTAAGGGTTTGGGCAGCTGGGGCTATTCCACTCACATGAATGCCCACTCTGATTACCGCACTCAGAATTCTTAGTTTGTCTCTTATACTCGGTCGCCACTACCTGGAATTTCCACAGAGGGTGTCAAAGGTGACCTCCCTTTCCTGTCTGAGGGATGGGCTCCCAGAGGGCACTAGATGGGAATAGTGGTTTGTATTGTTGAGGACCCCAGAGGTTTTAGAACGGAAGGACTCGACGCCCTGGGCTTGCTGATGGGAGGTGGATGATCCCTTACCAAGCTGTGGCCTCACACCCTCCTATGCTCCCGACCACCCCCAGCGCTTGCTTGACTCCAGTGTGAATCTTTCTTTTCTTTTGAATCCTAAACACATGTCCCCTGAAGTGTTTCAGACAGGCGGGATCAGCAGCCACCCTACCAGTGTTTGTGCGGAACCCCCAGAGCTGACACTGGTGACTGTGACACGTGACCTGGCACCCCCAGGTGGGTGGGCCCCAGGTGAGTCCACCTGGGCTCCAGCCAAGGAACCTGCCTCCAGAGGTCAGAGGTTGTGATGCACGGTGCCGACGGACTCAGAATTCCAGACTCGGGACACAAGGGAAGATGGAAGGCAACTGTGTAAAACAAAAAGGCAGCAGCAGGAAGGTCCCAGCGAAAGCAGATTCACTGGCCAGAATTCCCAAAAGCCTCTCTGCAGTGTGGTTCCCAGACCAGCAGCATCAGCTCACTTGGGGACTTGTTAGAAATGAATCTGCCTGTCAGTGAGAGGCCCAGGTGTTCCTGTGCTTGACGGCACTGCACTAAACAAAGCTGAGCCTTTGCCAACTCCTCTAGGTCTCTACCCACTGGCTAAGACTCGGTCAAGGGCACATTTAGGGCTGGAGTATTATACAGTGAGCAGAAGATATTTGCAACTTAAAGAATAGTGTTAAGGAGCAGGGGAACACTGATTTTTTTCTCTTGTCTCTCTTGTATATTATATCATAATAGATCTGGACTCAGAAGAGATTTAAGTTTCAAACCTGGCTTTGTCAGTTAATGCTTGTGGGATCTCAACCAAGTCACCGACTTCTCTGAACATGCTTCCATATTTCTACAAAGGAAACAATAAGTGACTCTGCTGAGTTGAGCACTTGCAAGTACCAAGCAGTAAGTGTTTTACACCTATTTACTCATTTAATCCTCCTGACAACCCATGTGGCACCTCTGATGTTATTACCCCCATTTGACAGGTGAGGACCTGAGGCATGGATGCTAATCAGCTTGCTGGAGATCACAGTCATGAGTGGCAGAGTGGGTCTCGAAACCGGGCAGCCTGGCTCTGGAGCCCACACTCCATCCACACACCATGCTGGGACCCCGTGGAGTGACCAGCAGACTGGTTGTGTGGGTTAGGTGGAACGGTGCATATAAACCACACAGCCCAGCTCCTGACCCGTGCTGGGCCCTCAGTAAGTTACTACTTTCATTATTATACATGTGTAGATGAAAGTTGGGGGGGTAATAGTGATTTTCCCTAAGATGATGGAATTTTAGGTGCCTTTGCCTTTTCTTACCTGTATATTCCTGAAATCAACGTGTTCTGCTTTTGTCACAAGAAGAGAGGAAATAATTGTCCTTTTTTTTTGAAGCGGAGTCTCGCTCTGTCACCCAGGCTGGGGTGCAGTGGCGCAATCTCGGCTCACTGCAACCTCCACCTCCCGGGTTCACGCCATTCTCCTGCCTCAGTGTCCTGAGTAGCTGGGACTACAGGTGCCCGCCACCATGCCCGGCTAATTTTTTGTATTTTTTTTAGTAGAGACGGGGTTTCACCGTGTTAGACCCTTGATATGGTTAGGCCTTGTGTCCCCACCCAAATCTCGTCTTGAATTATAATCCCCATAATTCTCATAATCCCCACATGTCAAAGGAGAGACCAGGTGGAGGTGATTGAATCCTGGGGGTAGCTCCCCCGTGCTGTTCTTGTGATAGTGAGTTCTCACGAGATCTGATGGTTTTATACGTGTTTGTTAGTTCCTCCTGAATTCCTTCTCATTCCTGCCGCCTTCTGAAGAAGGTGCCTTGCTTCCCCTTCGCCTTCTGCCATGATTGTAATTTTTCTGAGGCCTCCCCAGCCATGCTGAACTGTGAGTCAATTAAACCTCTTCCCTTTATAAATTACCCAGTCTTTATAGCAGTGTGAAAAGGGACTAATACA
Organism: Macaca thibetana thibetana; assembly: GCF_024542745.1. Lineage (NCBI taxonomy): Eukaryota > Metazoa > Chordata > Mammalia > Primates > Cercopithecidae > Macaca > Macaca thibetana. The sequence goes on along the minus strand of NC_065590.1, from coordinate 74,386,494 downwards.
CCCTTCCTGACTTGCTTATGTGACTTGCTCATGTGACTGGTTCATGTCCAGCACGAGGGAGGAAAGGATAGAAGCCTTTCAGAGCCTGAGCCAAGCTCCTCCTCATGGAAGCGCAGAGGACACTTACCCCATCTCTGAAAAAGCTGCCCACACCCCACCTCCACCCAGCCTTCCAGAAGCCACCGGGAATGATCCCACCTCCACCCAGCCTTCCAGAAGCCACCGAGAATGACCCGTAGGAGGGGCGGAGTGTGCCACTTGCTAGCGAGCAGAACCTCTGGGGAGCGGGGTCATCTCTGTGTCTCTGTTTCAACTGCATTTAAGATGAACATTCTTAATGATAAACCTTTCCATGTGTAAAGAAGGGCGTGGAAAAATGGATGTACTGGAGACTCGGGTAATGAGTTTCTAAGTGTGGAAAATTTTCCCCCAAAGTGTTTCCAAATATAGAAAACTCACATAATAAATGATGAGGGCTCATAAACCTTTCTGGCAGCAGTTGTGGGGGTCAGAACGAGGAAGAAGGAATTCCCAGCTCCCAGGGCCCCGCATCTCACACTGTCTTCTGGGCTACTGTGCAACCAATGGTTCCATATCTGTCCCTACCCAGGGGCTCCTTAGATGAATAATTGAAGTGAAATATCAAACGTATTACTGTTTTTTTTGTTTTTTTTTTTTTTTAATGTCACTAATAAAGCCCCTAAAATAGACTGCATTTCTCCCAGCTCTTCTAAACCAGGAGTGTTTGGGAAGTTGAGAATGTCACTGGTGACATTGTTCCTTTCTCTTGTGTCTCTAAAGGGTTTTGTTGTTTTAGGTTTGTTAATGGTGGTCAAACATATGCCTCAGACATTTTTAACCTCCTGGTAGCCTACTGGACTCAACACACTGAAACCAGCCCTGGTTCTCTGCTGACTGCATTTACCAAGATTGAGGTCCTGTGATTGTCAGGTTGCTGCCAAAGCCAAAGCCCCGCCGCCCTACCTGCCCCCGCCACCCCGCTCCACCTGCCCCGCCCGGCCCCGCCGCCCTACCTGCCCCCGCCCCGCCGCCCACCTGCCCCCGCCCCGCCGCCCCCACCTGCCCCGCCCCGCCCCCCCCCCTACCTGCCCCGCCCCCCGCCGCCCCACCTGCCCCGCCCCGCCGCCCCACCTGCCCCCGCCCCCCGCCCTACCTGCCCCCCCCGCCCCCCGCTCCACCTGCCCCCCCGGCCCCGCCGCCCTACCTGCCCCCGCCCCGCCGCCCCCCACCTGCCCCCGCCCCGCCGCCCCCCACCTGCCCCGCCCCGCCCCGCCGCCACAGCCTTCCCCCACCTGCCCCGCCCCGCCCCGCCGCCACAGCCTTCCCTGCGAACCATCTTTAACTTCTTGGCAGCTGTGATTCTCCTCATCCCTGTGGGTGGAGGAAGCCATAGGGGTGCAGAAGATCAGGGGGTTGTGGAAACCTACATCATCTTCATGCTCCCCAAACCTTTCTTCCTTGAAGCAAGGAAGGGCCTAGCTCTGTCACAGAAAGGATACTCAAAGACATAACAGAAATGCCCAACCAAATGGAGACAATGAGTGAATGTGGTCACTGGGATCACAGCTGGCCCTAACAAGTCTATTCTAACTATTCTAACTCTGGTGAGCCCCCAAAGAATGAGCGACCCCCTCAGAAGCTCCCAATATATCATTTCAAAAATCTTCAGAGTTCCCAGAGAAACCTTGGACCTTACACAGATCTCCAGAACAAGGCAGGAGTTCTGGTCCTGTTCAGATAACCTTGTCAGAGCATCAGAGACACAGGCACTGTGTTGGATATGAGCACGTCCCTCTTGACCACCCTCTTCCCTCCTTTTATGAACAGAGAAAGTAGCTCTCATGTCCGGAGAGGCTACCAAGAAGCCCTGGGCACGTGTTTTGACTCAGAAAGTCCTAGAAGAGTAGAGAGAAAGGTCACCATGTTATTTTAAACCCAAACTTGATACTTGGATGTATTCATGGCCTGGCATACAAGAGTTGAGAAATAACTCCCCACTCCACTTGTCACGGCTCAAGGCCTCACCCATGTATCAGTCTGAGGTTTGGGCTCTACGTTTTGAGATAGACTAAAGTACCCAAAGAGATCCCAAGAAGACGGAAAACTATGATATAAAAAGAAAGGATGAAGATTAAGCCTACGCATTCAAAGTTCTTGTGACCCGTGGACAAAAATAAAAATAAAACCCATGCAGAAGGCTTAAATGTGTTGTGATTCCTAAGCTTGGGAAGAAAAAGCCACAGGATGATAAAATCTCTGCGTTTAAGTAAAAGAAGGAGACTGGTTATCTGAAGAGTGCTGATCTGTTTTCTATTGTCAGCTAATTCAGTGATGTTATTGCCACTCTCCCCTGAGTTTCTATCATAGGCAGTGCAGGCATTGAATCAGAGAATCTTCTAAGGAAAGACTCGGAGAGTTCAGTTCAGGGGAGTGATGCCGAGGGACAGAGTTATCTCCATGGCTCATGCAAACAAGGCTTCTCAGGTGTTAGTGGTACTTTTTAAGCCTGCCCAGTGACAACACATGGTGGAGAATCAGGGTTCCGTTCTAGAGAGGAAGCTTGAAAGACATGTTGGCTGAGAGAAAAGTAAGGAAATACATCATCTCCAGGTTACTTAATGATATAGTTTGGCTGTGTCCCCACTCTAAATCTCATCTTGAATTCCCATGTGTTGTGAGAGGGACCCGGTGGAGGTAATTGAATCATGGGGGCAAATCTTGCCCATGCTGTTCTTGTGATAGTGAATAGGTGTCATGAGATCTGATGGTTTCATAAAAAGGAGTTTCTCTCTACAAGCTTTCTCTCTTTATCTGCTGCCATCCATGTAAGAAATGACATGCTCCTCCTGGCCTTCTTCCATGATTGTGAGTCCTCTCCAGCCATGTGGCACTATAAGTCCGTTAAACCTCTTTCTTTTGTAAATTGTCCATTCTTGGGTATGTCTTTATCAGCAGCATGAAAACAGACTAATACAGTAAATTTTTGGTACCAGTAGAGTGTGGCACTGCTGAAAAGATACCCCAAAATGTGGAAAGGACTTTGGAACTGGGCAATGGGGAGAGAGGCTAGAACAGTTTGGAGGGCTCAGAAGAAGACAGGAAAATGTGGGAAAGTTTGGAACCTCCTAGAGACTTGTTGAATGGCTTTGACCAAAATGCTGATAACGATATGACAATGAAATCCAGGCTGAGGTGGTCTCAGATGGAGAGGAAGAACTTGTTGCGAACTGGAGCAAAGGTGGCTCTTGTTATGTTTTAGCAAAGCAACTGGTGACATTTTGCCCCTGCCCTAAAGACTTCTGAAACTTTGAACTTGAGAGTATCTGGTGAAATAAATTTCTTTTTTTTTTTTCTTTCTTTTTTCTTTTTCTTTTTTTTTTTTTTTTTTTTTGAGACCAAGTCTTGCTCTGTCGCCAGGCTGGAGTGCCATGGCATGATCTTGGCTCACTGCAACCTCTGGCAGAAGAAATTTCTAAGCAGCAAAGCATTCAAGAGGTGACTTGGATGCTGTTAAAGGCATTGAGTTTTAAAAGGGAATCAGAGCATAAGTTCAGAAAATTTGCAGCCTGACAATGCGATAGAAAAGAAAATCCCATTTTCTGAGGAGAGATTCATGCTGGCTGCAGAAATTTGCATAAGTAATGAGGAACCGAATGTTAATCCCCAAGACAATGGGGAATGTCTCCAGGGCATGTCAGAGGTCTTCACAGCAGCATCTTCTATCACCCACCCGGAGTCCTAGGAGGAAAAAGTGGGTTTGTAGACTGGGCCCAGTGTCCCCGTGCTGTGTGCAGCCTAAGGACTTGGTGCCCTGCGTCCCAGCTGCTCCAGCTATGGCTGAAAGGGGCCAACATAGAGCTTGGCCCATGGCTTCAGAGACTGCAAGCCCCAGCCCTTGGCAGCTTCCATGTGGTGTTGAGCCTGCGAGTGCACAGAAATCAAGAACTGGGGTTTGGGAACCTCCACCTAGATTTCAGAAGATGTATGGAAGTGCCTGGATGCTCAGGCAGAAATTTGCTGCAGGGGTGGGACCCCATGGAGAATCTCTGGTAGGGCAGTGCGGAAGGGAAATGTGGGGTCAGAGTCCCCACACAGAGTCCCTCCTGGGGTTGTAAGAGGGCCACCATCCTCCAGCCCCCAGAATGGTAGATCCACCAATAACTTGCACCGTTTGCCAGGAAAAAATGCAGTCACTCGATGCCAGCCCATGTAAGCAGTCAAGAGGGAGGCTGTACCCTGCAAAGTCACAGGGGTAGCGTTGCCCAAGACCATGGGAACCCACCTCTTGCATTGGCATGACCTGGATTTGAAACATGGAGTCAAAAGAGATCATTTTGAAGCTTTAAGATTTGACTGACCCACTGGATTTCAGACCTGCACGGGTACTGTAGCCTCTTTGTTTTGGCCAATTTCTCCCATTTGGAATGGGTGTATTTACCCAATGCCTGTATCCCCATTGTATCTAGGAAGTAACTAACTCATTTTTTATTTTACAGACTAATAGGCAGAAGGGACTTGCCTTCCCTCAGATGAGACTTTGTGGACTTTTGAGTTAATGCTGAAATGAGTTAAGGCTTTGGGGGACTGTTGGGAAGGCATGATTGGTTTTGAAATGTGAGGACATGAGATTTGGGATGGGCCAGGGGCAGAATGATATGGTTTGTCTGTGTCCCCACCCAAATCTCATCTTGAATTCCCATGGGTTGTGGGAGGGACCCAGTGGGAGGTAATTGAATCATGGGGGGAAGTATTTACCAGGTTGTTCTCGTGATAGTGAACAAGTCTCATGACATCTGATGGTTTTATAAAAAGGAGTTCCCCTACACAAGCTCTCTGTCTTTGCCTGCTACCATCCATGTAAGATGTGACTTGCTCTTCCTTGCCTTCCACCATGACTGTGAGTCCTCCCCAGCCATGAGGAAGTGTAAGTCCATTAAACCTCTTTCTTTTGTAAATTGCCCAGTCTTGGCTATGTCTTTATCAGCAGCGTGAAGATGGACTAATACACTTACATATTGAATAAAGGCTATGAAAGAAAGAGTAGCATTTTCTTGGGGGATCTCAAGGATGATACCTATCTTCTTTGTTTAAGAATCCTCTTGCCTGGGGACAAAGGGCTCCACTTATTTTTAGGTGTCTACAGTGTAATAGAACTCTGAGGACAGAAATCCAACTCTGACTAGCTTTGGCAAAGGGGCAGATGTTTGAGGCTCACGTAACCAATCTCCAAGGGGGTAGGAGTGTGGTTGATCTGGGGACATCTAGAAGCGGGGAGTGGCATGCCACCAGCACTCTGTCTCACCTCTCCCTTTCTCTATGTGTTGGCTTCAGATTTTTGTTTTTATTTTTCACACACTGCTTTTATGTCTCAATCTTGACTATCAAAGAGGAGCTGCATCTCTTTCCTTAGTTGCACGCCAAAACATTCTAGAGAAGTGCTGTGTATTAGTCAGGATTCTCTTAGAGGGACAGAACTAATAGGAAATATATATATGAGTTTAAGCAAGCAAATTAAAAGGGGGGGTTATTAAGTATTAACTTACCCAATCACAAGGTCCCACAATAGGCTCTCTGCAAGCTGAGGAGTGAGGAGAGCCATTCCGAGTCCCAAAACTGAAGAAATTGGAGTCCGATGTTCAAGGGCAGGAAGCAGCCAGGACAGGAGAAAGATGTAGGCTGGGAGGCTCAGCCCATCTCTCCTTTTCATGTTTTTTGCCTGCTTTATATTCTCTGGAAGCTGGTTAGATTGTGCCCACCAGATTAAGTGTGGATCTGCCTTCCCCAGCCCAATGACTCACATGTTAATCTCCTTTGGCAACACCCACACAGACACACCCAGGATTAATATTTTGTATCCCTCAATCCAATCAAGTTGACACTCAGTATTAACCATCACAGGCTGGGTCAAGTGTGCACCTCTGAGGGCAGGTGGCCAGGGCCCTCACTGGAACCATTGGCTGGAGTGGACAGAGGAGCAGACCCCAGCAAGAAGGACTGAGCAGACACAGCCACAATGTCCAGCATGGCACTGCACAAGATGCCAAATTCTGTGCATGAGGTGGGTCATGGAGCTGGAGGAGAAGAAAAGAAGAGAAATCGATCTTGAGGGTAGGGGTGGAGTAGGGTCACGAGAGGGGTCATCCTGTGGCATAAGCAAATGAATTGAAAGGACTTTCAGTTCTGCTCTTGAACAAGGATGCCTCAGGCCATATACATTTCTTGCCAGTTTCCTCTCAAGCTTAACTAATAACTTTTCCTCCTTAAAATCTGTCTGAGCTAGTTGGCAAAGTGAAATAACATTTTCTGTTTATTTGTGCTTGGTATAGCTGGAAAGATTCGTATGAGGTTGCATGTGTTTGTTTCCCCCCCTGCCCCTGTCATTTTGTTTGTAAATCTCTAGTCAACATAAGCCATTTCTTAATAGACTACCTGGGAACTGTGAGATGTAATAGTATTTGTCAGTAGTAGCTACATCTCTCTACGTGGTGGAATCTGCCTTCCAGCTATGAACTCTAGCTGTGAGTGTGATGGAAGCTGATATGGTTTGGCTGTGTCCCCACCCAAATCTCATCTTGAATTGTAGCTCCTGTAATTCCCACGTGTCATGGAAAGGACTTGGTGGGAGGTAATTGAATCATGGGGTGAGTGAGAATACCAGGTGTTCACTGGGGGTCATCGTTGGGGACCAGCTCCCAAAGTCTACCTGGGCAAAATCTACTTACAGACAAAAAGCAAACAGTTTTGGGCATGTAGCTGGCTGCTCCCTGAAACTCCTCCGGTTTTCCATGTTCAGGCTTTGGATCTTGGTAAATACAAAAGTCCTTTGGAGGACTAACACACCAAACTTGTATCAGTCACTTACGTTTTTGTAAAACCAAAGATCTTCAATGATGTGATAAAGGAAGGAGATACATCAAAGCCCTGGGACTCAAGATGGGAATAAAGGAGCTTTACTGAAAGATGTGTGGGGCAGGCTGGATGGCAAAATCAGATTCGGAAACTGACCTCACTCACTTTTATAGTCTCCAGAGTGCCCGGCCTGCTTAGCAATAGCCAAGTGTCTCTCCTCCAGGGCGTCTTTCATGGGAATCTTAGCCCAAGTCCAAAGCCGTGCAGCTACAATAGCACAATTTTGCACAGGTACCAAAATTGGGAAGGAATGGGTTTGGGGGCATTAGAGCCTTCCTAGAGCCACAAAAGTCACAAACTAACTGCACTCTGTTGATAGCCTTTTGATGGACATCAAGATATACTTACTAGAACAAAGGTTCTGTCCTTTTCCTTAAGATCATGCCTCTCTTAGGGATTGGAGAACAATCCTATTTTACAAATCAGTTTTTGGAAACTGCTTTGTAAATATTGACATCATAGTTAGTTTGACCTCAGTAACCCAAAGCTACCAACAATGGCAGAAGAGCCAAAGGGTTCAGCATGACTGGCCAGTCTGATCGTTTTTCTCTTTGATTTCAGAAGGCAATGATTCCTCAAGTGTGCTTGGAATGGCAATTATAAACAAGTCGTTGCTTTCTTCTCATGCGGAGGTCTGCCATCTGAGCCGCATATTTCAAGTCTTACCTGCACCTAGCCTTTGGCATGAAATGTGTCATTTAATCAATTAATGATTTTAAGTGGCTTGCTTTCCTCCATTTTTCTGCATACATTCAGTTACCTAATTCTATTAGCAAAGGCTGTTGATGGGTCTAAGAAAAACAGAAGGCCTTCATCTCTGGCAAAGATTCGTAATTTGTGATGTTGGTGGTTACTGCACCCAAGGTTTCCAACTTAATTGGGAACAGTGGGAAGTAATTTAGTTGTGACTGTTTCTCTAGCTGTTAAGTTAGCTGATTTTCATTCCATTAAGGCTTTAAGGGAAACAATTTCAAACTAATTAGCCAGAACTTCCATTTGGTAGTATGGTAGTTGGTTACAGGTAGGACATGCTGGGTGTTTCACTTGTCCAGACTTCTTATGGTACACTCTGCAAGGGTGCCCACCCCCAGCTCTGGATATATTTGGCATCTAGGGACAGATCTTCGAAACTGCTGGTGTTTATAATTAAAACCAGAGTCTGTTCGGTGACCAAACACTGAAACTGCTCGAGTTTTGTTTTTCTAGCTGAATTTCCAATGACAAAATATTACAGGCGTTTTGTTTATTGGCTCTTCCCAGGAGAACTGCTGCTAAGATAATATCTAAAGCTTACAACATTGTTTAAAAAGAGAAGTTAGCATTGTAACTTCTCTTTAAAAAAGATAAAGCAAATACTTTCCACTTCATTATTTTATTAAGACTTTAGTGATTTTGAAAATCTGATATTTTTGTCTGCTAACTCTTGTGAACTAACTGTGGTTTTTCTAAGTTTTCCACAGGACTATTCAAGCACATGAGGCACCCCCACGTTCTGAGATCTTTACAAGGCACAGAGAATGATCCAGCTCATTTAGTCATCTTCCAAGGCCAGGAATGGGGCTTAGCCGAGTTCTGCAGGAACAAACCTGAGCACCAATGATCCCTGCATCAGGTAGTCAGGTGGTTTTAGCAGCTGTCTTTCCTTCTTGCACAGGTAACTCTAGGCTACGTAGCCCCAAAACAAAACCTTCCTCAGTGGGGTCATGGTGGAAAAAAAAAAAAAAAAAAAGAGTCTTGCTCTGTGTCCCAGGCTGGAGTGCAGTGGCACAATCTTGGCTCACTGCAACCTCCACCTCCTGGATTCAAGCAATTCTCCTGCCTCAGCCTCCTGAGTAGCTGGGATTAGAGGCGCCCACCACCGCACCTGGCTAATTTTTGTATTTTTAGTTGAGATGAGGGTTTCACCATGTTGGCCAGGTTGGTCTCAAACTCCTGACCTCAAGTGATCTGCCCACCTTAGCCTCCCAAAGTGCTGGGATTACAGCCACTGCGCCCGGCACCAGACTGTCCATTTTAAGCTGCAAATTAGGTTTGCCAAATTTGGCCAAAATGAGAGAAATCTGATTGCATTTCTCACCCCTGCACCATCCGCCCCTCCCTTTGCAGCTGAGTCTGGTAGGTGCTCCTTCCCTGCCACGGACGCACTCCACTGCTTCTAAATTGCCTGAGTTTTCAGTGGCAGCTTAGATGTTGGCCAGGCTTTAGTGAGTCTGGGAAACAGTCTTCCGTCAGCCTGTTTGCTGCTGAGGCCTGATGGGAATGTGTGTGACTACACAGCAACAAAACGGATTCCACCAGCCACGTGGGGAAAGCAGCCTCATTACTTCACAGTCACGTCACGTGGTCTCCTTGGGCCAGCAACCTCTCTTCTTAATTCCTGCTTTCATCAGGCCATTCGTCTTAAACTACATGCTTGTCTCATCTCAAAATTCAGTGTTTAGCTTACATACAGTGGAGACCTGAGGATTAACACATCACGGCACTGAGGGAAATGACTTTTCTCATTCACTCATTATTCAGCAACCATTTATGAATGTCTGTTCAGCCGTTAGATAGTCTAGATTTTCCAAGATAGCTTTGTTTAAGGAAATTTTGAGGCCAGGTGTGGTGACTCACGCCTGTAATCCTAGCACTTTGAGAGGCCAAGGTGGGCATATTGCCAGGAGTTCCAGACCAGCCTGGGCAACACGGTGAAACCCTGTCTCTACTAAAATACAAAAAATTAGCCAGGCATGGTGGCACATGCCTGTAATCCCAGCTATTCAGGAGGCTGAGGCACGAGAATCGCTTGGACCCGGGAGGCAGAGGTTGCAGCGATAATCAACCTCAGCTATCAGAGCTGAGATTGCGCCACTACACCCTAGCCTGGGCGACAGAGTGAGACTCTGTCTCCAAAAAATAAAATAAAGAAATTTTGATATTTTACACGAAAGCAATGTATTAACTATGTATTAAATATTGTCTTAATACTTGAGGTGTAGCATCACGATTCTGGGAAAATTCTTATCACAACTGAATGACAGAATCCATAAATAGAGCCAAACTTAAGACAACAAATGCCCTTCCAAAAATATTAATCTTACACCTTCTGTAGGGTAGAAGAGTTCCTGGTGAATAAAAACACAGGTTCCATTTTGTGATATGAAACAGGACTTTGCAAAGCGTTTTCACAGATAGCTCATTTCTAGTTTTTAAAGCTGCCCCTTGTTTGGAGACAACAGCCACTTCTTGCAGAAAGAAGACATGTGATTATGTTTATATCTCTGAAGTCAGAGGCAGGATGAGGTAGTCTGTAAAATCTGACTTTTTATAGGAAGAATAACTCTTATAAATACATAAAATAGGAAAACAAGGGGAGAGGTTGGATGATGTGCCCCAAGTTTGCGATTTGACTTGCTGTATGTTAGTATCTTTGTTAGGAGCAAAGATGGATAAGCCGTGATTCCTGCTTTAAATGTGTTCACTGTAGCAGGGGACAGGAGGTGTATATACCAATAGTTCTAATAGGAGTTGGAAAGGGACAAGTGTTATGAGAAAGGAAACACGGGCACTGCCAAGAAGGACATTACCTTCTGCTGGAAAGGCCCCTTAGAGGAAGCATTTTAGCCAGTGTTGAAGGACCCAAAAGCTTTGCAACAGCAGAAGTGTGTGGTCAGGTGTTGAAGGCAGACAAAATGTGTAAGCAAAACTCTGCCAAGAATGGTAATGGAGTCCAGGTCGTGGGAGGACAATACAGTGAGATGAAGAGGGAGTGACAAATTGATCAATACATCTCAGGCTAGCGAGCCTGGACATCAGTTAGCAAGCAGTGGGGGAGGGGTAGACCTGAAAGTTATTAAGGTTGGGAGTCGGGGGCGGGGCAGGATCGGAGATGCTAATACGCAGGTCTGGAGTAGAAGAGGGGGAGACAGGAGATACAGGAAGGACAAGAGGAATGCAGGGGACTGGGAAGGCAGATGGGAACTTCCACAGTGGGCGGGAAATGGTCAGGCCCCCTGTGCAGGAGGAAGAGGACTGTTGATGGAAGCCTGTGGCCACAGAGGCTCCCGGCATCTCACAGAGCGTTTGGTGTCGGTCTGGCAAAACACCTGACCAGGAACAAGGGATGCTGGGTGAGTGCGAGCAGTGCCTCTCAAACTTCAATGTATGCACAAACCACTTGGGGATTTTGTAAAACTGTGGATTCTGCATGTGTAGGTCTGGGTGGGGCCTGAGAGAATATATACAGTTTCAACAAGCTCCCAGGTGAAGCTCATGCTGCTGGTCCAGGGACGACCCTTTGAGTAGCAAGGAGCCAGGACTACTCACATTTGCTAATTTTAGGCAGTGATTTATAACAGCTGGAAGATCCATGCGAAAGTGACCCAATTGCGTCTAAGTGTTACTATTTCTTTAAATCTCACTCTAAATGTGGCAGAAAGCTGGCACATGATTAAACTTGCATTTGTTTCTTAGATTCTAATTTGACCCATGGAAACTGTGGTCCTCTCCCCAGGAGAGTGTGTGTGGACAGCCTTTCTGGGTATAGAAGTTGTAAGCAATCCCTCAGGACAATCTGCTTCCCCATGTATGAGGGAGTGGGGGGATGCCGAAAAGAGGAAAGAGACCCCTCCACCATCCCAGAAGCCTCCCTTCTGTATTAGGGGGGCTATAGGAGCAGCTTCAGGACCCTGCAGAAGTCAAGCAAGGAAGAACACTTGTCCAGAAGTGATGGATCCTCGAGCCCATCCTGACCCAGTGTTTGGAGTCAGTTTGCAGCCTGGAAGAGGCTGGGGATTACCTCGAGGTCATAGTTTATGGTGGGAGGAGGATGACCAAACTGGCAGCAGGAAAGCAGGAATGCCACGTTTGGGGTGGGCTCTCACAGGCTGATGGCCTCTCGAGCTGCTCTTCCCAGCTCCAAAAAGTCCTGCCGGCTTGTTCCCTGTTACTCTACGGGGCCCTTTATTTCTGGGAGACCAGCTGTATCTTCACATCGGCCCTCCTGGAGCAGAGGCCCCTGGCCTTTGTGTGAGTCAAGAGGGCTGGCTTTGAACTTCTCTTGGAGCTGGATAAGGGGTGTGTATGCCTGTGAATGTATGTTGAGTTGTCTACTTATAAATACAGGATAACCGTTTGTCCCTCTTCTTCATCTTAAACTGTATTTCTCTTAGTGATCTATTTGGACCATTTCGGGGTCATCTTGTTTTCCTCTCCTGGGATGGCCATGCCAGGCTGCTTATTTGCATAATTAGGCCCCGGACCCTTCTAACCTCACCTCTGAAGTCAGATTTTCAGCTGGACCCAGTAAGCCTGGAGGACTGAGCACTGCCCTGGACAGTGAGGCTCAGGCTCCCGTGCAGAACCCATGCCCAAGCAATCATCAATTGTTCTAATAATTAGAGGTGTGGTGTAACATGTGGGGGTTCTGGACTTGACCAGCAAGGGTTCAAATCCTGGCTCTGCCAAATAGTTACATAGCCTGCTTCTCAAGGACCTGCACTTTGGGGCCAGCCTAACTGGGATCTGTATTCTGAATCCTCGCCTTCTCCTTGTGAGACCTTGGGCAGGTCACACAATCACTCTTGAGCGTAGGTTTCCTCGGCCATAAAGCAGAAATGATGACACTCTGTCCTTCACAGGGTTTTGGTAAGAATTGAGTTATGGAATGGGTGGGGAGCATCTCACACTGTGTGTGGCACAGGGGACGCACCCAATAAATAGTAGCTATTACCATGAAATGATACTTAGTTAATAAGTAAGGAGTCGCAGTTGTGGGTTTTATTAGAAACAAAGTAGGTAAGTCTGCTTCTTAGTTCCCCATCCCTCGGGGAAGCCAGACCACAAGCTCGTAAATGCTTAGCATGGCGTCCACCTGGTGGCCGCATCCCCAAATCTCTCATCAAAAACCTGGAGGAAATGAAAAGGCTTGTAATTTATAAACCAAGGCTTCTCATGGGGGCCAGGGGAGGGGAGGGGAGGGCAAGCACACACTTGGGGGGTTGGCGGGGGCCTCGCCGGCAGCTCGAAAACAAAGCGGCACTTTGTCCCAGGGCCCGGCTTTGCTTTTTGTCACAATATTTAATTAATTTTGCAATTTCAAATAACATTCAAGAAAAGTGTGAGATATTTACAGCTGCTAAAGAAGGGAACATAGGTTAAAAAGGTTGAGAAATCCTCTATAACCTATGAAACACAGCAAAACCCCCAGGAATGTGACAGGTACAGGGAGGTATCAGGCTCAGCACCTTCTGTCCCCTCTGCCCCGCGCCCACTTATCCCCAGGGTGGCAGAGGGTGGTGGAGCCCGTGCAGTCCAGCAAGCTGCCTCATTGGAAAAAGCTGGCCCTTCTGTGTTCCGGCCATTTCCTTTTGATTTATAATGCAAATGAGTGAAACTTGAAAAAATGTTCTTTAAAAGCCGTTTGAAACATGACGCCTGTTCATCCTTGGGTTTTCATTATTCTTCCCCTTATACCTTAGGACGTGGGGCATACATCCTTTATTCACCCTGAGAAGCCCATTTGCCACCCTGGCTAAATACAACCGCTTCGTGACTCTTGTATTCACACTTTTAATTTTTTTACACCATAGGCTTAATAAAATTTAGAAAGTCAGTAAAAGTGAAAAAAAAATGTACTTGCAAGAGAGTGCACAAGTATATGGCTTTTTGAATTGTTGCAACGTGAATTTGACCAATCACAAAGCAGAGCATTACCACTGCCACCCCCGGAGGGTGAGCACAGTCCTGGCTTAGAATGGCACAGAATCGCTTTACTTGGTTTTGAGCTTTATGTTGTAAACGGGATCTCATAGGATGTACTGTGCTGTACAGGAGGTATGATGTTAGGGACACATATCATCCATGTTGCTGGGTGTTGTTATAGACCCTTCATTCTTGTTGTATAGTGTCCATGGTGTGGTCTTCCCTTGTTGGAGACGTACCCAGTGAGGTGGGCATGTGTCCCCTGACAGGATCGGTCCCAGGGATTGGCATGTGACCTAGGTCGGCCCATTGGTATTTCCCAGATTGGAAGGGAAATTGGATAGGTATCTCTCTTCCTCATGAGAAAGGGTATATCATAGCAGATTGGAGTCAGGCCATCTGTGTCCAATCCTGGCTGTGTCACTTACTAGGTGTGGGATCTGGTATAAGTTATTACACCTCTCTGTTTCCTGTGTTAATTTCCTCTTCTGTAAAAGGAGATAATAACAGCATCTACTCCATAGGGTGATTTCAAAGATTAAATGAGTGCGTAGAACTGCGCCAGGCACAAATTAAATGCTGATAAGTGGATTTTTATTCCTGGATGGTGAACTGTGAAGGTGTGAGGCTGGGCTGTGGTGACCACTGAGCTGTTTGCAGTAAGAACATTGATTTCCTTGAGGTTCCCCATGCACACTGTGTCTGTCATGCCTCTAAGCCTTTGCACATGCTCTTCCCTCTGCCCAGCTTATCATCTTCCCTTTTATTCCCACAGAAAATTTCCATTCCTCTTTCCTGTCTCAGCTCAAAGGGATGGACCAGTCCTGCAGGCATCCTTCCCACATTCTCCCAAGCAAATGCTATCCCCATCCCTGCTTTCATCGTTGTGCCACAGCAGTTCTCAAAGTATGGTCTACAAACTCCTTTTAAAATAAAAATTTAAATAAAAATTTAGAGGTTAATAAAAGTAAAAAATATACTGCAGAAAAGTGCACAAGGGTATGGCTTTTTGAATTGTTGCAAAGTGAATTCAACTGATCATGAAGCAGAACATTACCACTACCACCCCTGGCAGGGTGAGCACAACCCTAAGAGGTGATTTGCCTTGTTCACGGTGTTGACATTTGCATTGATGATGCAAAAGCATTGCTGAACGAATGTAACTGCATTCGCATAAACTCGTCACGGTGGCTCATGCCTCTAATCCCAGCACCTTGGGAGGCCAAGGCGGGTGGATCACCTGAGGTTAGAGTGTCCAGAATTTATTCCTTCCGGTGGGTTCTTGGTCTCGCTGACTTTAAGAATGAAGCCATGGACCTTCGCGGTGAGTGTTACAGCTCTTAAAGATGGTGTGTTCAGAGTTTATTCCTTCAGATGTTCAGATGTGTCCAGAGTTTCTTCCTTCTGGTGGGTTCGTGGTCTTGCTGACTTCAAGAATGAAGCTGCAGACCTTCGCGGGGAGTATTACAGCTCTTAAAGGTGGTGCAGAGCCAAAGAGTGAGCAGAAGCAAGATTTACTGTGAAGAGGGAAAAAACAAAGCTTCCACAGCATGGAAGGGGACCCTAGTGGGTTTCCGCTGAAACCCTTATTTGGCCCCACCTATGTCCTGCTGATTGGTCCATTTTACAGAGTACTGATTGGTGTGTTTACAGTCCTTTAGCTAGACACAGAGTGCTGATTGGTGGGTTTTTACATAGTGCTGATTAGTGTGTTTACAATCCTTTAGCTAGATACAGAGCGCTGATTGGTGCGTTTTTACAGAGTGCTCATTGGTGCATTTACAATCCTTCAGCTACACAAAAAAGTTCTCCAAGTCTCCACTCGACCCAGGAAGTCCAGCTGGCTTCACCTCTCATTAGGACTTTGAGACCAGCCTGGCCAACATGGCAAAACCCCATCTCTACTGAAAATACAAAACAGCCCGGTGCAGTGGCAGGCGTCCATAATCCCAGCTACTTAGGAGGCTGAGGCAGGAGAATCACATGAACCCGGGAGGCAGAGGTTGCAGTGAGCTGAGATTGCGTCATTGCACTCCTGCCTAGCCTGGGTGACAGTGTTAAGACACCGTCTCAAAAAAAAAAAAAAATCAAGTGGTACCAAACTGTACTACTATTCATAGGACTTTCATCATTATATACTCACCATAAAGAAAGGAAAAAGAAAAGCCAATTTCGTTTAAGAATGATGAGGCAGCAAAAATTGTTAAATTTTGACCCTTGAGTGCGTGTACATGTATTTTTAAATATTCTGTATAATGAAATAGGAAGTATGCATGAAGCACTTCTGCATACTGAAGTAGGATGGCTGTCTCGGGTAAAAACCCGTGCGAATGAGTTACAAGCTGAATTAGCTGCCTTTTCTGTGGGATACCATTTTTACTTGAAGGAAGAAGTGACAGACTATAGTTATTCAGACTTGGGTATCTGGCAGAGATTTCCTCAAAAATGAATAAAGAGAGCCTGTCACATCAAGAAAAATAATTGTCAGTACTTGGTGCCAAAGTTAAAAGTTGAACTTTCAAATACAAATTGAAATTTTGGAAAATATATAAATGCCACCATGAGTTTAAAAGTGTCCCATACTTAAAAACTTTTCTGGTGAGACACATGGAGATATTCACGAATGGGACTGAGCCAGAATCTTATGTTACACTCTTTAAGATAATTAATTAATGAGACAAATAATAATTGTATATATTTATGGGATACAATGTGGTTTTGATATGTACATTTCTACATTGTAGAAAGATTAAATTAACCTAATTAACATAGCCATCACCTCACCTACTTATTCTTTTGTGGTGAGAATGTTTAAAATCTATTCTTTTAGCAATTTTGAAATATGCAATATATCGTTATGGATTATGGTCACCGCGCTGTGCAAGAACAGAACTTATTTGTCCCAACTGAAACTTTGTATCCTTTGGCAAACATCTCCCCTTTCCTTAACCCTGCCCGGCCTCACTGCTTCTGGTAACTGCCATTCTACTTTCTGTTTCTAACAACTTGTTTAGACTCCACAGATAAGTGAGATCATTCAACATTTATCTTTTTGTGCTTGGCTCATTTCGCTTAGCATAATGGTCTCCAGGTTTATCTATGTTACCATGAACGACAGAATTTCCTCCTTTTTAAGGCCAGATAGTATTTTATCATGTGTATATATCAATTTTTCTTTATCCATTTATCTGTTGATAGACAGGTTGCTTTCATATCTTTGCTATTGTGAATGATGCTGAAATGAACTTGAGGATGTATATATCTCTTTGACAAACTGATTTCAATTCCTTTGGGTATGTACCCAGAGTGAGTTTGCTGGATCATATGGTAGTTCTATTTTTAGCTTTTTAAGGAAACTCCATACTGTTTTCCAAAATGGCTACACCAGCTGGATGTGGTAGCTCATGCCTGTAACCCCAGCTACTTGTGAGGCTGAGGTGAGAGGATTGCTTGAGGCCAGGAATTTGAATCTAGCCTGTGTAACATAGTGAGACCCCATCTCTAGCAATAGATGGATAGATGGATAAGTAACCAAAATGGCCATACTAGTTTATATTCCTACCAACAGTATACCAGGGTTCCCTTTTCTCTACATCCTGGCCAACACTTACTTTTTTCTTCTTGATAACAGCCATTTAAGCAGGTGTAAGGTAATATTGTGATTTAAATTTGCATTTCCCTGATGATTAGAGATGTTGAGCATTTTTGTTGTTGTTGATCTGTTGGCTATTTGTTTATCTTGTATTGAGAAATATCGTTCTGATCCTTTGCCCATTTTTAAGTTGGTTTTTAATTTTTCTTACTATTTACTTGTTTGAGTTCCTTATACATTTTGTGGGGGTTTTGTTTTGTTTTGTTTTTCTTAGCGCCATGGTCTGTGTCACCCAGGCTGGAGTGCAGTGGTGTGATCATAGCTCACTGCAGCCTTGACCTCCTGGGCTCAAGCAATCATCTCATCTCAGCCTTTGTAATAGCTGGGACCACAGGCACATGCCACCACATGCAGCTGATTTTTAAAAAAACTTTTTGTATAGACAGAGTCTTGCTATATTGCCCAGGCTGGTCTTGCACTCTTGACTTCAAGCAATCCTCCTGCCTCAGCCTCCCAAAGTTCTAGGATTACAGGTGTGAGCCACTGGGCCTAACCCCTGAGTTCCTTTTTGGATATTAGCCTCTTATCAGATATATGATCGCAAATATTTTCTCCAAATCCATGGATTGTCTCTTCAGTCTTAATTGTTTCCTTCACTGTGCAGAAGATTTTTTAGTTTGATGCAATCCTGTTTGTCTATTTTTGCTTTTGTTGCCCGTGCTTCTATTGTCATAGCCAAGAAATCATTACCTAGTTTTGTCCCACTCTTTGTATATATCTTCCCCTCTCCAGGTTTTGGCAGTCCTCCTCCTAATACCAGTGCCATCCAGTATCTTCCTCGTCTCCAGTTACTGTTCTGCACTTCACCCCTCAGACATACTGTGCCACTATGATTGACAGAAGAATTAACCCAGGGAGGAGCTGGGCTGACTTCCGACTTCCAGGATAGCAGCCCCTGGACCTTAGCCTTGGGAGGATGACACCTGCTGTTTGGTCAGCCCCTTTGCTTAGGGGTCCCGGAGGGATTTTAATTCCAGTAGTGGGAGGCTAAAGCCAGCCCAATGGGGAGAGGCTAGTGCCCTGGAGGCTGACAGGAGAAAATGGTAGGGACAGGCTCCCGTTAACAAGCCCTTGTGCTCACATCCCTACTTCTGCCTAGAAGTCCATGCTGGGGCCGGGTGCGGTGGCTCCTCCAGGCGCGGTGGCTCACGCCTGTAATCCCAGCACTTTGGGAGGCCGAGGCGGGCAGATCATGAGGTCAGGAGATCAAGACCATCCTAGCCAATGTGGTGAAACCTTGTCTCTACTAAAAATACAAAAATTATCCAGGTGTGGTGGCACGTGCCTGTAGTCCCAGCTACTTGGGCGGCTGAGACAGGAGAATTGCTTGAACCCAGGAGCTGGAGGTTGCAGTGAGCCAAGATCGCGCTACTGCACTCTAGCCTGGGCGACAGAGCGAGACTCCATCTCAAAACAAAACAAAGAAGTCCATGTTGAGAAGCAGTTGTGAAGCGGGGAGGGTAACTGGTGCATATTCTCTTCCACTTTTTTAGGAGATGGGTCGGGTTATTGTCCAGCATGTCTTTATTTGAAACTGCAAGTAGGAAGGAAACTTCAGAGTCACCAAAATCTCACATATTTAGTCTATAGGGAAAAAGACTCTCTTAACCTTCAGTAACTATAGAAAAACATTGATATTAAATATTTATTGATAACTAACTAATATTACTCCTTGGCAATTATTGTGAAACACCTTTTAAATTCCCTTTTGAAGATTATTCTTCTTAAGACATCAGGATCTCTGATATATGATTCCTTTTTCGTTTTAAACTTTTTGACATGTTATTTTGAAATATAATTTGACACTCAAAAGAAGGTGCGAAAATAGTACAGTGAGTAATTTCCTTTATATTTGTCACCCAACTTTCCCCAGTGATAATGTCTTACATGATCATAGCACATTATCCAAACCAGTAGTCTTTTTTTTTTTTTTTTTTTTTTTTTTTTGGTGACAGAATCTCGCTCTGTCACCCAGGCTGCAGTGCATGGCATGATCTCAGCTCACTGCAACCTCCACCTCCCAGGTTCAAGCAATTCTCCTGTCTCAGCCTCCCAAGTAGCTGGGACTACAGGCGTGCACCACCACACCCGGCTAATTTTTGTATTTTTAGTAGAGACGAGGTTTCACCATGTTGACCAGGTTGGTCTAGAACTCCTGGCCTCAAGTGATCCATCTCCCTCCCAAAGTGCTGAGATTACAGGTGTGAGCTACCATGCCCGGCCCATTAGTCTTTAAAATACTGTTTTTCCTTATTTTAGTGAAAGTTATACTTTATATAAAGTATATATGATTAGAATCAATGGAGCCTAGTGTAGTGCCATGTATGTAGCAAATTGTGTGGAATTTAAGGCTAAAGAACTAGAGAGGCCTTCTACAAATATTGGCTTGACAGCCCAGGGGCTGTGTGATTTTAGGCGAGGAACGCAACCTCTCTGAGCTTCAGTTTTATCTGTAAAACACAGTTAATGGCATCCACTTTGTTGAGATGCTGAGCAGGTTAGATATGAAGCATATGAAGATCCTGGGATGTCCCAGGTTTCCTGTTCCTTATAGCTGCTAATGGGAATTTCCTAAATTGCTCTTTGCCAGCTCTCTAAAAGAACCCCATCGTGTGCAATCCTGCCCTATATAAGGATTGCCTAGAAATGAGTTTTGGAGTCAGACTTTTAATGGCTTTTCAAGAAATCCCTTCTCAGACTGCCAAGGACGAGTTGGTATCAGAAATATGCAGTAATTGTGTTTATTTAGTAATAGTTGGACGTCTACCAGAAGGCTCTGAGCTAAGGCCACTGGGGGCTACCCAAGAAGAGAGGCTAATCCTCCAACCAGAAGGTCCCATTTTGTGCCTTCTCTCAATACCTGGCCAATTGGTGATAGAGTAAATAAGGGAATTTTGAAAGCACCAAATTGAGTACTTAGTAGATGTGTCATACCTATGGACTGATTATGATCCTTCTGGTTCATATTTAAATTTGATTTGTTGTAATCTATAAACATCATGATGTCATGATCCCTTTTATAAGGGAAGATCATACATGCTAGAGTACAGCACACCTCTTCTGTACAACATCATGAGTTTTGGAATGGAATAAGTTTTCATGAGTTTTCCTGATTTGTTAGTCTCTCTGGAGCAAATTCTTTAGCCAGTTATCCAAGCAACTATGTGCCTTTATTTGTTTATAAGATATAGTCCACAGCACGTACTAATAGTGAAATGATAACATCCAAGAATTTTCAGCCGGCCACAGTGGCTCATGCCTGTAATTCCAGCACTTTGGGAGGCTGCAACGGAAGGATCATTTGACCAGGAGTTTGAAACCAGCCTGGGCAACATAGCAAAACCTCATCTCTACAAAAAATTAAAAAAATTAGCTGGGCATCGGAGCACACACCTACAGTCCCAGCTACTTGGGAGACTGAAGGAGGAGGATCACTTGAGCCCAGGAGTTTGAGGCTGTGTCGGCTATGATCATACCACTGCACACTCGCCTAGGTGACAGAGCAAGACCCTGTCTCTAAGAAAAGGGCAGGGGGTGGATTTTTCTGCCAGAAGGGTTGATAAACACTTTTTGTCTTTCTCTAACATTCATGCTGGGTATTATAGGGTTGGCGTCTTCTTTAGCACCTAGTGTCACATCTGTGGCAAGGGTATAAGACCTCATGCTGCAAGTCACTGTCCACGTCTCTCCCTCTGCCTCTCTCTCTGTTTCTCAGCCAGAGGAGAGCCCCTGCAAGATGGAGGAAGGTGACATTACCCCGGGGGGACTTAAGTGGCACATGTCACCACTTCCTCACTGAAGGAAAAGTCTGGGGAGCAGGAGCAAGATCTGTTGTCCGTTTTGTAACCCCACAGGGACTTGCACAAATGGAGTTGGTGATTAATTACTGTTGGAGACTGAACAGACTTTTCTGTGACCCCTTATTAGCAGTGCCAGGATGCGAAGGTAGCTCATCAGCCGTGGTGAGCACCACAGATTAGTCATGTTTGGAGGCAGCAGGTTTCTGATGGTTACATCAGAGATCTGGGCTCATTCCTAGAAACATCACTGGGCAATTTTCCTTTTTAAATCAGAATCTACGGTGAACTTATCTAATGGATCAGTTAAAATGTCCTGGTCTGAGAGTCAGACAAGGCCTGGGTTTAGAGGCTTGTGAAGCCACGTGACCTTAGATAAGTGGCCAAAACACCTAAAGGTACATTTTTCTCATCAGTTAAGTTGGTTGATACCAACGTTACTGCCCTCATAGGCTTGTTTTATGAGTCAGATGAGCTAATACCTGCAAAGTGTTGGGTTCACAACAAATGCTTAATAAATGGTGGCTATTATTAGGGTAACCATATGTTATCCAAACCAAGATACTTTGACAGTTAAGGAGGGCATAAAAATTAGAATGTTAACTTTTCTGAAAGATTTATTTCTTGACCAATACATTGGTTTATATTAGTGCACTTATAAAATAGTTCTATTCAAAAACTATTTTCAAAGATAAAATACTTTCAAAGAAATAAAATAGCAGGAAGTCCTAGCCAGAGTAGTCAGGCAAGAGAAAGGAGTAAAAGGCATCCAAATAGGAAAAGAAGAAGATAAATTATCTGTCTTCACTGACAATATGATTCTATATCTAGAAAACCCTAAAGACTCCACCAAAGGCTCCTAGACCTGATAAATGACTTCAATAATGTTTCAGGATACAACAGTGTACAAAAATCAGCAGCACTTTCTATACACAAATAATGTTCAAGCTGAGAGCTAAATCAAGAACACAATCCCACAAAAAAGATAAAATACCTAGGGATACATCTAACCAAGGAAATGAAAGATCTCTACAAGGAGAACTACAAAACACTGCTGAAAGAAATCAGAGATGACACAAACAAATGGCTAAATGTTCCATGCTCGTGGATAGGAAGAATCAATATTGTTAAAATGGCTATATTGCCCAAAGCAATCTACACATTCAATGCTATTCCTATCAAACTACCAACATCACTTTTCACAGAATTAGAAAAAACTATTATAGAATTAATATGGAACCAAAAAAGAACCTAAATAGCCAAGATAATCCTAAGCAAAAAGAACAAAGCCAGAGGTATCACATTACCTGACTTCAAACTATGCTATCAGACTACAAGAACCAAAACAGCATGGTAGTTGTACAAAAACACACATAGACCAATGGAACAGATTAGAGAGTCCAGAAATAAAGCTGCACACCTATAACCATCTGATCTTTGACAAAGTTGACAAAAATAAGCAATGGGGAAAGGACTTCCTATGTAATAAATGGTACTGGGATAACTAGCTAGCCATATGCAGAAGAATGAAACTGAACCCCAACCTTTCACCATACATAAAAATTAACTTAAAATGGATTGAAAATGTAAATGTAAGACCTCAAACTATAAAAACTTTAGAAGAAAACCCAGGAAATGCCATTCTGGACATTGGCCTTGGCAAAGAATTTATGATTAAGTCCTCAACAACAATTGCAACAAAAACAAAAATGGATAAGAGGAACCTAATTAAATGAAAGAGGTTTTGTGCAGCGAAAGAAACCATCAACAGAGTAAACAGACAACCCACAGAATTGGAGAAAATATTTGCCAACTATACATCCAACAAAGGTCTAATATCCAGAATTTATAATGAACTTAAAGCAAAAAACAACCCCACTAAAAAGTGGGCAAAGGACACGAACAGACACTTCTCAAAAGAAGACAGACAAGTGAACAACAAACATAAAAAAGTTCATCACTAATCATTAGAGAAATGCAAATCAAAACCACAATGAGATACCATCTCACACCATCAGAATGGCTATTATTAAAAAGACAAAAAATAGGGCCGGGTGTAGTGGCTCATGCCCATAATCCCAGCACTTTGGGAGGCCAAGGTGGGTGGATCACCTGAGGTCAGGAGTTCAAGACCAGTCTGGTCAACATGGTGAAACCCTGTCTCTACTAAATATAAAAATTAACCTGGCATGGTGGTGCACACTTGTAATTCCAGTTACTAAGGAGATTGAGGCAGGAGAATCACTTGAACCCAGGAGGCAGAGGTTGTAGTGAGCTGAGATTGTGTCATTGTACTCTAGACTGGGTGACAAGAGTGAAACTCCATCTCAAAAAATAAAAATTTAAAATTTAAAAAGTAGACAAAAAATAATAGATACTGACAAGGCTGCTAGGGAAAGAAAATGCTTATACACTGTTGGTGGGAATGTAAGTTAGTTCAGGCACCGTGGAAAGCAGTTTGGAGATTTCTCAAATAACTAAAAACAGAACTGCCATTCAACCCAGCAATCCCATTACTGGGCATATATCCAAAGGAAAATAAATCATTCCACAAAAAAGACACATACACTCATATGTTAATCACAGCACTATTCACAGTAGCAAAGACATGAATCCATCTATGTGCCCATCAACAGTGGGTGGATAAAGAAAATGTGGTACCTGTATACCATGGAATACTACATAATCACAAAAAAAGAATGAAATCACGTCCTTTGTAGCAACATAGATGAAGCTGGACACCATCATCCTGAGTGAATTAATGCAGGAACAGAAAATCAAATTCTGCATGTTCCCACTTATAACTTGGAGCTAAATATTGGGTACATTTGGACATAAAGATGGGAAAAATAGACACTGCAGACTTTTAGATGGGAGAGATGGGGAGGGGGCAAGGGCTAAAAAACTACCTATTGGGTACTACACTCACTACATGGGTGACAGGATAATTTGTGTCCCAGACCTCAGTGGCACACAGAATATCCATGTAACAAACCTTCACATGTAACCCTTAATCTACAATGAAAAGTTGAAATTATTATTGTTATTATTATTTTTTGAGACGGAGTCTTGCTCTATTGCCCAGGCTGGAGTGCAGTGGCGTCATCTTGACTCACTGCAACCTCCACCTCCCAGGTTCAAGTGATTCTTCTTCCTCAGCCTCCCGAGTAGCTGGGACTACAGGCGCTCACCACCATGCCCAGCTAATTTTTGTGTTTTTAGTGGAGACAGGGTTTCACTATGTTGGCCAGGCTGGTCTTGAACTCCTGAGCTCAGGTGATCTTCCCACCTCTGCCTCCCAGAGTGCTAGGATTACAGGCATGAGCCACCTTGCCCAGCCAAAATTATTTTTTAAAAAGAAAATGGCATATATTTGTGTTCATTAAAGCAAATTTAAATTTTTTTATGTTATCTGAAAATTTAAAAATTTAAAATCATAACTCGATCCATTTTACATATTTTAATTTCTTGGTCTATCTGTCATGGCATTTTTCTGCAGAGTGTACTTTTTAGTAGTTTTACTATTTCTGACTTTTTTTCATAAAATTGTCTGCATTTGGGGCTTAAAAAGTTTGAAATGAATACTTGCATTTGATGCTTATATGTAAACCACAGTATATTTAATTGAAAAAATTACTCTCTCTATAGGAGTGATGTTACCTTGTAAGATGAAAACTATTCTGCTAAATAAAGGCCATTCTCAATTCTAATTTTTAAAAATATTAAATGTGTGACTAATCTAGCTCAAATATTCTCTTAGGTACTTTTGGCCTCTATTCAGAGAGCCTTTCATTGATACAACTTGTCAAATAGGTTGTCGCTATTTGTGATTCTTTTGAATGGCTCACCAAATTTAGGTGGTTCAAAATTGTAAACCTTCTCAATTACATTCTATTCTGGGACAGAATCTAAATCCAAGTAAAAATAGAGGCTCCATCAAAATATTCTTCTCACAGGTTGAGATAGTCCAGTGTACAATTATAGCATTTCCAAATTTGTACTTTTTTAGAGCTCTCATTCACCCCCTCCCCTGCTAGCTTTGAGGGATACATTTCAGCGTCTTCCTTTGCAGAGCTGGCTTGATGGGTTTATAACCACGCAGTCGCACAGAAACCAGTGCCTAGAAGGACCCCACAATGGGTTTCATGTTCTGCTGCCACCATCTTAATTCTTAATTTTATTTATTTATTTAGGAGACAGAGTGTCTCTCTGTTGCCCAGGCTGGAGTACAGAGGCGTGATCTCAGCTCACTGCAACCTCTGCCTCCCAGGTACAAGTGATTCTCCTGCCTCAGCCTCCCAAGTAGCTGGGACTACAGGTGCCTACCACAACACCCAGCTAATTTTTGTATTTTTAGTAGAGACGGGGTTTCACCACGTTGGCCAGGCTGGTCTCAAACTCCTAACCTCAAGTGATCCATCCGCCTCGGCCTCCCAAAGGACTGGGATTACAGATGTGAGCCACCACACCAGCCAATTCTTAATTTTTGACCAAGCGATGCTTCAATTTCAGTTTTATTCTAGGTCCTGCCGATTATGTAGCTGATTCTGCCTATTTGTCAATTTGGTTTTCAGTAATTGTAATTCTCTAAAATTTTCAAGCTCAAAAGCTGAAGGTTTAAAAAGAACCCATTTGCTCAATACATTAGTTCCCATTTAGAAAAAAACAAAAAGTGCATCTTACTGCCAGTGCTCACTGAATTTTATATAAACGCACTCTTTGAGGCTAAAGCAAATCTGACTGATTTTCAATGTGAAAATAAAATATAAAAACTGGTTCTCGGAGTTACTTCTAAACAGAACTAACATCAGAATTGCGTATCTCGGAAAAATCAGATTCATCAAATGACTCTTTGGCCAGTAACTGTTCGAGAACGATGTTAACATCAGGCATAGGAGTGCTACATTTTCTAAGATTTGACATTTTCAGTGATCGAGAATTACTGCATTTTGTAAATGGAAATACCACTACTAAAACTGGAATGCTGTAAATAAAATGATACCTTTTGTTTAAGGCAAGATATTTCGTGGCAAAGTTATCTCAGGGTAAACGCTGCAGCTGCAAAAGCGCTGCCAGCAAGTTTTCTCGGGGCAAACAGGGAAAGGGTTAAAAACTTCCAAATTATTTTGAACAAAATGCAACAAAATTCGGAGCACTGTAGAACATGTAGGGTGATTTGAATAAAGTAGTTTATTATAAAGGCTTTGCTGTTTCTAAGTCAATTGGTAGGCAGCAGGGAGAATTTTCTGATCCAGGTGTGTGTGTGTGTGTGTGTGTGTGTGTGTGTGTAAATTTGACAATTCAGCTTTCATTTCCATTGGCAGGCCACCACAGCTTGTTTGTACAATGTGCTAATTACACACATTACACACATTCTACTCCAGTCCAAGTACATTTCTGCTCCACAGGCTCTTGAGTTAGTAAGAATATTGTTTCCCCCAGGATTCTGGCCACTAAAACTTATTACCTCAACAGCAAACTTTCTCTTCAATGATGAAACTTTGAAACTGGATTTATAACAGCAGTCAGAATGATGACAGATTTTTTACCTTTGACAGAATGAACTTTCCAGAATTTTAATTTTATTTCATAAATTCCTTTTTTAAAAGAACTATTATTACAATGGACTGATTTCTCATTGGAAGCAGCTGATGACCCTGATATAAAACTGGTGTCATACCTGTGAGGATGGCTATAAGAAAAGATTTGAGATAGTGTGTGTTGGTGAGGGTGTGGAGGAAAGGGAACCCTTATACACTGTTGGTGGGAATATAAATTAGCACAGTCGTTACTGAAAACAGCATGGAGGTTCTGCAAAAAATTAAAAATAGGGCTATCATATGGCCCAGCAATCCCTTTGCCAGGTATTTATCCAACGAGATGAAGCCAGGCCGGGTGCAGTGGCTCACGCCTGTAATCCCAGCACTTTGGGAGGCCAAGGCAGGCGGATCACTGGAGGTCAGAAGTTCGAGACCAGCCTGGCCATCATGGTGAAACCCCCGTCTACTAAAAACACAAAAATTAGCCAGGCATGGTGATGCACGCTTGTAATTCCAGCTACTCAGGAGGCTGAGGCAGGAGAATTGCTTGAACCGAGGAGACGGAGGTTGCAATGAGCTGAGATTGTGCTGCTGGACTTCCGCCTGGGTGAGAGTGAGATTCCGTCAAAAAAACAAACAAACAAACAAAAACCAACGAAACACACAAACAGCCAAAGAAATGAAGTCAACACCTCATCAAGATATCTGCTCTCCCTTGTTCGTTGCAGCATTACTCACAATAGCCAAGATATGGAATCAACCCAAATGTCTATCCAATGGAGGAATGGATAAAGAAACTGTGGTATCTATATCTCTCTAAATAGACCAAGACAATGCAATATTATTCGGCTATTAAAAAGAAGATCTTTCCATTGATGACAGCATGGATGAGCCAAGAGTGATGGATGCTGAGTGAAATAAAGCAGACACAGAAAGAAAAATGTGCATCATCTCTTTTATACATGGAATATTTTAAAAGCTCAATACATAGAAACAGAGCATAGATTGACAGTTACTAGAGGTGAAGTGGGCACAGGGGGTGCAGAATGGAGAGCTGTAGATCAAAGGGCACAAAGCTGCAGTTATGTGTTAATAGGATGAATAAATCTAGAGATTGGAAGTACATCATCATGATTGTAGCTAATAATATTATACTACATACTGGAAATTTTCTGAGTAGATTTTACATGCTCTTACCACACACATAAAGAAGGATAACTGTGAGATGATAGACTTATTAATTGGCTTGACTGTAGTAATCACTTCACCATATGTCACTTCAAAGCATTACATTACATATTTATAACATAAATATATTCAATCAAATTGAAATAAAACTGGTGTCATGTCACTGTTTACACAGTTCTCATTCTGCTAAAGGAGGCTCATTTTCAGCCTAATACTTGCTTTTTCAGGCATGCACCAGAAAACTGGGAGTGGAAACTGAGTGAAATTATTTTAGAATAGTTATTGCATCTATGCAAAAAATTAAGCTTTGCAGAATAATATAAAAACACACCTCATGCAGCTGTGTGTGTTATAATAATCTTTGGGCATGATCTACTTAAGATAACTACTGACTTTTGAAGTAAATTCTGACACTTCTTCAGAAAATTCGTGTTTTCTGGTTTTCAGATGGCCAGTGTTATCATTATGACATCCCAGCAATGGATGCTACATATCAACAAATATTTTATGCAAGTTACACATTCATCTACAACCTAATATTTTAATTTTTCACTAAAAAATGTACTTTGACCTTTTCAAGCTGATTGATTGCTGCCAGGGGGTTTATTGTAAAAGAAATGTATGTTACCAAACAATACCAAACAATGCAATAAATAATAGGTGTAGATAAATTGTAAAGTAAGTGACAAAACCACCATACACAAGAACATTCAAACAGTGTCTGTGCTCTGTGATGGGCTGCTCAGCCTCCATTTCCTGCACATATTTCATTTCACCTAAACTATACTTTCTCACATTTCCCACTGACCTTGCTGACATGTGGCCAGGCAGCTTCATGGACCTCCCAGGCTACAGCAGGCGCTAGTGAGAGGTGGCTGGAAGCAGGGTCAGTACATCTCCCAACGCCACTGAGTCCCTGGAAACTTGTAACTGGACACACTATAATTTATCCAGCTGTCTTTAAGAGACTGTGCTAATTGCCACTTATCAGGGAATGGTTGAGAAAAGAGAGAAGGGTATTGCCGGTCATGTTTAGATTTTACCAGGAGTTAAAGTGAGGACTCAGTTTACTGCACAGGTCTCATCACTGTTGTTCAAGACTGGTGGCAACTGAGAATGCCAAGGAGATGGCTGCTAAACCCATTGCAGCTTATCGAATTCCACTGTTATGAATGTTTTTCTAAAAATGAAGCGCCTGATAGACGTCAACTGTCTGGACTGTCTTGAGAAAACCTGGATGTACAGTCACCCCAATTGTGATCCGTTGCTCTGCTTATCCTACAACTTCCTGATGAAACATCATCTTGCACTAATTTTACAAACAACTTCTACGTAATAAAAATGACCTTTCATTTAAATGTAAAGGAAAGGGTGAGGCTGGAGTGAAAAATGAGACAATGTGAAGCTAAAAGACGAATGTCAACTCAATGGGCGCCTTCCGATATCACAGCTAACCTCTCCTGGAAGCCATATCCCAGGGATAGTTTCTGGTCATTTTCTTACTGGAGCTATTTTCAGTTGCAGCAGGCTGAATTCTCCAGGGGAAGAGGAAAACTGAGTAATTTATCTTACTTTTGCTTCCTAAGTCCAGGGCCTACGTAAGTTTGGGCCTACAGCACTGAAATCCCCTTTGAACTGTGCCCCAAGTGAAGTGTCAGCAAACCGCTGCTTTTTGCTGGTGGGGGAAAGGGGTATGGTAGGTCCAAAGTTATACTGGAGACCAGCTGTATACAAGTTGTGTAAACTTTATTGTCTGAGGACTTCATCACCTGTAAAAAGGCCCTCACAGCATGGGCTGCCAACACATCTGGGTCAGAACAGCTGGGAACAATTTCTAGTTGGAAAAATAACTTATGTGGAAAAGGAGCATAAACTTTCATCATATACTGGCTGGTTGTAAACTAAGGCCATGGCAAGGAGAAATGCGGATGGCTTGTTTTTCTATTTGGTTAGAGTCAGCTATTTCCGGGGTACCTAAGGCACACAGTTCTTAGGTGACAGGACCCTGTCATAAAATGAGCTGGTCACCTTGTTAGATTTTCTGAGTCCTTCACTAGTGGATTTTAGAAAACAGATGCTAAATGTTTAACAAAATCCACATACAGTTTATTAAGGCTTTTCTACAGTTACCCAATCTACACAATATGCCAGTAGGAAAAAGCATTTCAAAGTAAACAAGGATGAATTAACACAGATTAAAATTGTATTTCTTAATATCAAATAATGCCATGTAGACTTAGGTGACCAGATGACTGACTGGAGATGGCCAGACAGGAGAAGATAGCAGAGAGGGTCCTGTCCAGAGACGGAGGAAAACCATATTGTAATTTTGGAATCACTGACTGTTTTAATCATCGGATAGCTTGCTCTTTTCCTGGTGGAGAAAGTAAAAAGTATGAAGCAGCCTCAATCCAGAGTGTCTGAGAAATAGAACTACCCGTGGTACTTGGAAACTTGACCTTGTCAACTCCGAAAGTGCTGCTTGCCCAAAAACCATGATAAATGATTAGTTTTTAAAAAATTTTCACTTGACATACTATTCAACTATTCTTTATATATTTTATGATTTCTAAAGAATTTTTTATTGTGGTAAAATATACATTTACCATTTTCACCACTTTTAATTGTACAACTCACTGGCATTAAGCACTTTCATGACATTGTTTAACCATCACAGTTATCTATTTCCAGAACTTGATTTCCGATTTTTCGAGCTTCTCCAAGATGCAGTATGTATTCCCAAAGAGAGAATGCATGATTTTGCTGGGATCAATAATCAATTGTTGGTTTGCTTTCTTCTGGCTGGGCATGCAGACTATTACAGAGACCAGCTCTTGTTAGGAATGCCTATATCTGTCAACATATTGTACTTCACCCTTTTTTGAACTTGGCTTTTATTCTAGGATGATGGTAAACCAGGGAAAAGCAACAAAAATCTATAAATGCTCTAAAAGATTTTCAACAGGACTATATGGCTGGCATGGGAGCTGTGGGGACTTTATTATGTTCGTATTTGGAAAAAGTCGTTTAAGCCCTGCAATGATTAGATGTGACTGTGTGGGTTAATTATGTAGGAGAAGAGAGAGTTTCATTTGAAACTTCTGCAATTCAAATTGTGTATAAATATCATTTAAAATGAAGATCCAAATCATCCTAGAGAAAAACTCACTGGCCATCAGAGAAATGCAAATCAAAACCACAATGAGATACCATCTCACACATGTTAGAATGGCAATCATTAAAAAGTCAGGAAACAACAGGTGCTGGAGAGGATGTGGAGAAATAGGAACACTTTTACACTGTTGGTGGGACTGTAAACTAGTTCAAACATTGTGGAAGACTGTGTGACGGTTCCTCAAGGATCTAGAAAAAGAAATACCATTTGACCCAGCCATCCCATTACTGGCTATATACCCAAAGGATTATAAATCATGCTGCTATAAAGACACATGCACACATATGTTTATTGTGGCACTATCCACAATAGCAAAGACTTGAAACCAACCCAAACATCCATCAGTGATAGACTGGATTAAGAAAATGTGGCACATATGCACCATGGAATACTATGCAGCCATAAAAAAGGATGAGCTCATGTTCTTTGTAGGGACATGGATGAAACTGGAAACCATCATTCTGAGCAAACTATCGCAAGAACAAAAACAAACACTGCATGTTCTCACTCATAGGTGGGAATTGAACAAAGAACACTTGGACACAGGGTGGGGAACATCACACACTGGGGCCTGTCATGGGTTGGGGGGAGGGGGAGGGATAGCATTAGGAGAAATGCCTAATGTAAATGACAAGTTAACGGGTACAGCACACCAACATGGCACATGTATACATATGTAACAAACCTGCACATTGTGCACATGTACCCTAGAACTTAAAGTATTAAAAAAAAAAATGTGGTAAAGCTTTAGGCTATTCCAGTTACCACTGCAAACATGAAAGAACTCATAGTGGAGAAAAACTATAAATGTAAGAAATATGGGAAAATATTTAATTTTCCCAGTTTTCTTCAAAGATATGAAAGCAATCAAACTGGAGAAAGAAAACGTATAACTGTAAGAAACATGATTTGAAAAAGTAAAAGGACTCACACTGAAGAAAAGCCTTATGAGTATAAGAAATGTGATCAGGCATTAAGTTCTTTTGTTTGTTTTTGTTTTTTGAGACGGAGTCTTTGTTTGTTTGTTTTTGTGTTTTTTGAGACGGAGTCTCGCTCTCTCACCCAGGCTGGAGTGCAGTGGTGCAATCTCAGCTCACTGCAACCCCTGCTTCCTGGGTTCAAGCAATTCTCCTGTCTCAGCCTCCTGAGTAGCTGGGACTACAGGTGCCCACCACCACGCCTGGATAATTTTTATATTTTTCGTAAAGATGGAGTTTCACCACATTGGTCAGTCTGGTCTCAAACTTCTGACCTCAGGTAATCCACCCACCTCCCAAAGTGCTGGGATTACAGGCGTGAGCCACCGTGCCTGGCCCATTTAGTTCTTTTAGTTGCATTTGCTGACTTAAAATATCTCATTCTGGAGAGAAGATCTATGAATGTATGAGATGTGGGAATGCCTTTGTTTTTCCCATATCCTTTCATAGACGCATGATCATGCACACGAGATGGACCCGATAAACAGGAGAATCACACCTGACTGGATCCCGAGTAGTGTGGAAAATATAGAAAAGTCGTCAATTTTACCAATTACTTTCAAAGTCATGTGAAAACTCCTACTGGAATGAAATCTTGTAAATGTAAGTAATCTTGTAAATGTAAATGTAAGAAAGCCTGTTGCAAATTCATTATTGTATAATGCTTGAAAAAAATTACAACATGAAATAAATGTTATATGAATTATATATATATTGTGTTTATCAGTGGCTCATTATTAAAGAAGGTCTCTGGACTATAGATTTCCACTGTTTTTGCAATAAAAGATTCAGATGAAAATTCTGTAGCTAACTTTTAAGTGATAATTGTTTAATTAATCTATTATTAATAGGCCCTTGAAAAATGAGTCTTTGTTAATTGTTGAAATTTTTCTTACTTTATGGGGCAGGTTTTGGATAGCCTCACCCATTGTATATGTTCCAATTTTTTTTTCTTTTTTTTTGAAATGGAGTCTTGCTCTGTCACCCAAGCTGGAGGGCAGTGGTGCAACCTCAGCTCACTGCAAGCTCTGCCTCCCAGGTTCAATTGATCCTCCTGCCTCAGCCTCCCAAGTAGCTGGGACTACAGGTATGTGCCACCATGCCCAGATACTTTTTTTTTTTTTTTTCCAGTAGAGATGAGGTTTCGCCATGATGGCCAGGCTGGTCTCAGACTTCTGACCTCGGGTAATCCCTCTGCCTTGGCCTCCCAAAGTGCTGGGATTACAGGTGTGAGTCACTGTGCCTGGCCTATATTCCAACTTTCTATTATTATGGAAAAAATTTATCTTTTTTTATTATAAAAAGGGTATTTTTAATAAAGAGTTGATGTCAATTTGTAAAATAGTAAAAAAATCAAAATAAAATGAAAATCACGTAAAATGACATGTCAGAAAATGTGTGCGTTGAACGAAATCAACAAAACACAGACCTTAGTAACGTTAGAATTTTAATCTTCATGAAGCTCAAGATGTTCAGCTCTAACAACTTTGGTGCTTACAGAACATTTATATCTTCTAATTGTCCCATGTGAATATCCCACATAGACTCCCATGAGCCATGACCCAACTCCAGGTGGCAACGAAGGTTTGTTGAAGTCCCATTTGGAGCATTTATGGTCTATTCCGGGCCCCTACTCTTCTATTCTGAAAGCATGGGTGCAAAAGGCTCAGAATTTAAAGGTTTAATTATAAATGTCCGTTAAAGAGAAAAATGGAAAGGGGACTACTGGTTTAATGTAACAATTTATTTTATGAGTCAAATAGTGCTATCTATCATTAATTATATGCGATGCAAATATGGCCAAACATTAGCATTTGTTAAATCATTATGGCTACCATATGGGTATTGTTTTTATTATTCTCTCTACTTTCTGGACCTACCATTACAAAAATGAATAAATGTAATTTGTAGACTTGACAAAGCAGAGGACATTTTCCTCCTGGGGTAAGCAAGGAAAATTTCAACATTATATTATTTTTGGAATAATAATAACTGGACTTCCTACTCCTAAGCAGTCTTACCTGCACATCTTTTGAAATAGACTTAATTGCTGCCTAGAGCTCATAAAACGATCTCACAGCACTGCTCCAGGGCACTGAAGCTTACAGTGAAAGCATATTTTCAGCAAGTACTGAAGATTGTCTCCATGTTGGCTGGTTTGAAACTGTGGTGAGTGAATTCAGAAAATAAATTGTGTTGATTCTTTAGAGTTTTGAGGCTTTGAACAAAATAATGAATAACCCGTAGTAATTAACATGCTTGTTTGTTTTCAGATCTTTTGAATGTAATCAAGGAAAGGAATGGAAAGGAAAGAAGTGCCCAGAAGCATTTTGGCACTCACCAAAGCCAGGGGACAATAAATAACACAGTGGGGATAGATGGCTAAGTGGGTCCTATTTATGTGTTTTTCCTCGACACTAGAAACCATGCTTTAATTCAAAGCATTGTTTTCTCTTCAGGTGTCTCCAGTCAGCATCACATAGCTTTACTAAATGTTTTGATAATGCTAGAGTTATTTCAGCATACCAAGTGTCTTTGAGTAGTGCCTTAAGGAAATAAAGCTAAGAAAAAGAAGAGGGCAGACAGAGGGCATTTGACCACAAAGACTCAGAATTTCATTGGCTTGTAGAAGAATCCTTCTGGGAAATGGAATAGTTTATAGCAGAGATTCCGAGGCACATGTGTTCTTAAGAACAAAGGGGCCTTTGGGATGCTACATCAGTGAGGATGCTTTTAGCTGCAAGTAACCGCAGATCCAACTCAAGATTGGTTAAGCCAAGAGGAGATTTATTATCTTGTGTAACAAACGCTTAAGTAGCCGTGCTCTACCCAAGGCACACCAGGCTGCTGGTTCTGCTTCTCTGTGGCTTCTGGATTTGTCCTCTTCTCTTTGTGGGCTTCATCCTGCAGCAGCTCTGAGCATCATATCCATTCACATCAGTCTTGTGGTCTGTTTGGCCCCAGCCTTGTCTGGACATGTGTATGTTCATTAGGGAGTTCTGACTCTTCTCAATGAGTAGGTGCTGGAACCAGCTGCCAGTGAGGAGAGCAGAGGCTGAAAAGACTGAGAGGTACTACAAAAGTAAGAAAGGAATGTATAATTGTGAACAGGTCAACCCTAGCTCTTGAGGAGGACGTGCCTACCTTCAGTCACCTTTTTCTGATATCTGGGATAAAACAACCAGCAAATCAAGTGAGAGCAATACTACACTCCATAGATTACTGCTGGCATAACCCCTTAAGAGAACACAAATCTTAAGTGATCTTAAATGAAAGAGGTTACTGTAAGCAGAGATGCATGTTTTCAAAGTTAAGGCAAGAGCGATAACATTATTGCCTTATATTTGTTTTTGTTTAGTTGGTTGGTTTTATTTTTTCCTTGAGACAAGGTCTCGCTCTGTTGCCCAGGCTAGAGTGCAGTGGAACCATCTTGGCTCACTGCAGCCTTGACTTTCTGGGCTAAAGCAATCCCCCTGCCTCAGCGCCCCAAGTAGCTGGGACCACAGTGGGGTCTTGCCATGTTGCCCAGGCTGGTCTTGAACTCCTGGCCTCAGGCAATCCAAGTGCTGGGATTATAGGTGTGGGCCACTGTGCCCAGCCTTTTTATTTTTATTTCTTAAGAGATGGGGTCTCTCACTCCGTTGCCCAGACTGGAGTGCAGTAGCACAATTATAGATCACTGCAGTCTCCAACTTCTGGAGACTGCAGTCCTCATGGGATCCTCATGGGATTCTCATGGGATTCCCCCACTTCAACCTCCTCAGTAGCTGGTATTACAG
This sequence comes from Macaca thibetana thibetana, assembly GCF_024542745.1. Lineage (NCBI taxonomy): Eukaryota > Metazoa > Chordata > Mammalia > Primates > Cercopithecidae > Macaca > Macaca thibetana. The sequence goes on along the minus strand of NC_065590.1, from coordinate 74,350,772 downwards.
GTGCATGCCATCATGCCTTACCTTTATATTTGTTAATATAAGCATCATGACAGCAGGATTTTTTTTTCTTATTCACTACTGGATCTGCAGTGATTAGACCAATGAATAACACACAGTACTTTCTCAACAAATATCTGTCAAATGAATGAGTAATGGTGCGGGCAGTTAAAAATAGTTTTAAAAGACCCAGAAAGAGAGAGAGAGAAAGAGAGAGAGTGTTAGAGAGACCTGGGTTCCAATACCAACTATATCATTTACTAGCTGTAGAATCCTTTTTTTTTTTTTTTTTTTTTTTTTTTTTTTTTTTTTTTGAGACAGAGTCTCATCTGTTACCCAGGCTGGAGTGCAGTGGCGTGATCTCAGCTCATTGCGAACTCGACCTCCCAGGCTCAGGTGAGTCTCCCACCTCAGCCTCCCGAGAAGCTGGGACTACAGTCAGGCACCACTATGCTTGGCTAATTTTCTGTATTTATTTATTTATTTTTTTGTAGAGATGGGGTTTTGCCATGTTGCCCAAGCTGATCCTGAACTCCTTGGCTAAAGTGATCGACCTGCCTCAGCCTCCCAAATTGTTGGGATTACAGGCATGAGCCACCATGCCCAGCCTGTAGAATCCTTTTTGTGCCTCAATTTCCCCTTCTATAAAATGTGCATAATAGAAACCTGCTTCATCAAGTTGTTGTGAGAATTAAATGAATCAATACATGTAAAGTGCTTAGAACAGTGCCAGGCCCATAGTAAGCCCTCAGGAATTGTTAACTATTCATTATCATTATCATTACTACCACTTACTAAGTTTTTGACTTCTATAAGCCTCAGTTTCCTCACTTGTAAAATGGGAATAATAAAATGTACCTCATTTTGAGGATGAAATGAGACATTGTTTATTCTTTCCTCACAACCTCAGGTACAGGATTAGGAACAACTTGGACAAAGGTCACTATAATTCCTTATCTATTCTCAATGCTTTTTATTTACAAAGTTATTTTTATTCCCATAATATATTTGATTCCCACAAAAACTTAATAAGAGAACAGTTCAACTATATGCCCCTTTTACAGGTGGAGAAACTGATGCACGGAGCAGCTGAATGCCTGTTAAGACTCACTTTATAGACAGCTAGTAGAGCCAGAAGTCAACACAGCAGCCATTCGATGCTTCTCATTGCAGATCTTCCACATTCTAACACAATTTTTAAGCAGAGATTTCACAGCTGGAGAGTGACTTTATTGAGCAAATGTACAATATTGGCTCAGAAATGGAGGACTTATAAAGACTATTTCTAGGTGGGATGATGTAGGGGAAAGAGGAAGGAAGTGACCAGGACAGGAAATAACATTTCACAAGAAGTGCTCTTAAGGGAAGAAGGTTAGAATGATCCATGTGGTACTGGATTAGAGTTAGAGACATCAGAATGAACTTATGAATTTAGTTTAATATAGCTACAGATGGTTGCAAATAGATAGTTGCAGATATGTATCGATTCACGGATTAGTATGTATAGATACATACATTTTATTGCTCTGTCAGCTAAAAGGGCCTAGAAACCACAACACCCCCGTAGTAATGAGCACCTCCAGCACCCAGATCTTGGTTTCTAATACCATTCTCCAGTAAAAGAAACCAGGAATCACTGGAGAAATGGCTGATTCTAGGGCTGCACTAATAACACACAAAAGGAGACTGTAGTCCCAGAAAGTAAGGAAATGCTGGAGAAAAAAAGATAGGGGTATGTCAAAGGGATGCAAGAGCCAACTGAAAAGGTTCCAAATGGCCAAAGCTTGAACAATTTGAGCAATAAAGTAAATAATGTAGCACTGGCTGATTACCCAAAGTATAAAATAAATGTTAGTCCACCTAACAGAAATACATGATTGTATAAATAAATAAATGGGGGAGAAGAGATAAATCTCCCTTGCAGAAGAATTCCAAATAATTTATGTAGATACTCCCCCATCAAGGAGGTGAAAGATATTTTTACCCCTTAAGTGGAGGCTGCATATAATGACTTCTTTCCAAAGAGTCCAGGATGGAAAGAAGGGATAAAAGAGTAATTTTACAGTGGAGAAGTCTGATAAACACTACCTCAATCAGAAGATAAAGTTAATATCAATAGTGATAAGTCAACTTGACAGTAGGTACCCTTCAGGTGATGCCATGAGAATGGTACTTTATCTTGGTGATCTTCCTTCCAAAAACGCATAATCCCTACCTTTCCATGAGAAAAACATCAGACAAACTCAAAGTGAAGAATATTCTACAAAATACCTGACACCTGACCAGTATTTCTCAAAACTATTAAGGTCATCAAAAATAAGGAAATTCTGAGAAATTGTCACAGTCAAGAGGAGCTTAAGTAGACATGACAACTAAATGTAACATTGTATCCTGGATGAGATCCTGGGGCAGAACAGAGATGCTTGGTTAAAACTAAAGAAATTTGAATTAACTAAGGATGTAATTAAGAACGCATCAGTATTTTTTAGTTTTGATAAATATGCCATATGAATGTGAGATGTTAATACGAGAAACCAAGAATGGAATATTCAGCAACTTTCTGTACTGTATTTTCTTTTCTGTAAATCTAAAACTATTCTAAAATTTAGAGTTTGTCAAAAATTAATCAGGCTACTAGGACAGCAACAACAACAAAAAAGACATGGAAAACAAAACGCAGATGGGATAATAGAAAACAAACAGCAAGATGATGAATGTATACTCAACCATATAAATATATTCATTGTAAGTGGTTTAAACACTGCAATTAAAAGCAGACATTGTCAGAAAATTTTAAAAATACAATATCCGGGCTGGGTGTGGTGGCTCATGCCTGTAATCCCAGCACTTTGGGAGGCCAAGGAGGGCAGAATACTTGAGGTCAGGAGTTTGAGACCAGCCTGGCAAACATGGTGAAACCCCGTCTCTACTAAAAATACAAAAATTAGCTGGGCATGGTAGGACATGCACCTGTAATCTTAGCTACCCAGGAGGCTGAAGCAGGAGAATCTCTTGAACCTGGGAGGTGGAGGCTGCAGTGAGCCAAGATCGCACTATTGCACTCTAGCCTGGGCAACAGAGCAAGACTCCATCTAAAAAAAAAAAAAAAAAAAAAAAAAGCAGTATCCAATATTCAGTGTATGCTGTCTAACAAGAAACCACTTTAAATATAAAGATATAGATAGATTAAAATAAAAGATGGAGACACATATACCAATCAAGCAATAATCAAGAGAAAGCTGGAGTAGATACAAAGTAGAGTTCATAACAAGGAATATGATCATAGATAAAGGGGGCATTTCATAATAATAAAGGTATTATTTCATTAAGAAGACATAACAATCCTAATGTGCATGTACTTAATAACAGCTTTGAAATATACAAAACAAAAACTGATAGAACGGAAAGGAGAATAGAGTAAGAGTTTTCATTGATTTCAATACTCTTCTCTCAGTAATGATAGAACAAGTAGAAAAGAGAAAATAATACAAAATAAGTGAAGATAAAGACTCGAACAAATTCCTCCCCAAAACATCAGAATAAATTACATGTCTTTTACGTAGCATATAGATGGCTGTCACTTTTTAATCCAGTCTAAAAATCTATACTTTTTAATTTCAGTGTTTAATCTCTTACATGTGATTGATGTAATTTCTGATGGTGTGAGTTTATGAATCAGGTTGCTTTGTTTTCCATGTGTTCTTTATTTCTTTGTTCCTTCTTGATTGCCTTCTCTTAGATTATTTTCATATTCTTTTTATCTTCTTTATTGCTTCTTACCTTTGTCTCTTTGGTTTTTTTAAAATAATGATGGCTTTAGTGATTTCAATATGCAACCTTAATTTATCATTGTCTACATTGAATAAATATTACAGCACTTCACGGACAGAATAATGACTTAAAACACTATGATTCCATTTACAGCCTTTATCCCTTTGTGCTATTTTGTTATGTGTTTGACTTCTACATATGTTATAAACCCCACAACACTTACTATTATTTTTATCTAAACACTCAAACATCTTTTCCAAATTAAAAAAATAAAAACTAGTTTTTTATATTTACCCATATATTTACCTTTTTTAGTGCTTTTCATTCCTTCCTGTAGATTCCATCTGAAATCTGGCTTCCATCTGTGATAACTTCCCTTTAGCTGAAAAAACCTCTAGAGATTTTAGTGATATAAACATATAAACAAAATGGCCTATTTCTTGTACTTTGGGTCTGTTGGTAACACATTCTCTGAGCTTTGTTTTTTTTTTTTTTTTTTTAAAAGTGTCTTTATTTTCCCCTCATTCTGAAGTTTATTTTCACAGGATGTAGAATTCTAGGTTGACAATTGTTTTATATATATATATTTTTTTTTAATTTTTTTTTATTTTTTTTTTTGAGACGGAGTCTCGCTCTGTTGCCCAGGCTGGAGTGCAGTGGTGCAATCTTGGCTCACTGCAAGCTCCACCTTCCAGGTTTACGCCATTCTCCTGCCTCAGCCTCCCGTGTAGCTGGGAGTACAGGCGCCTGCCACCACGCCCGGCTAAATTTTTTTTGTATTTTTAGTAGAGACAGGGTTTCACAGTGTTAGCCGGCATGGTCTCGATCTCCTGACCTCGTGATCCGCCCGTTTCAGCCTCCCAAAGTGCTGGGATTACAGGCGTGAGCCACCGTGCCTGGCAACAATTGTTATATATTTTTAAAACACTTGGCCAGGCACGGTGGCTCACGCCTGTAATCCTAGCATTTTGGGAGGCCGAGGCAGATGGATTGCCTGAGCTCAAGAGATGGAGACCAGCCTGGGCAACATGGTGACAACCCATCTCTACTAAAATACAAAAAAAAAAAAAAAAATTAGCTGGCATGGTGGTGTGTGCCTGTAGTCTCAGCTACACGGGAGGCTGAGGCAGGAGAATTGCCTGAACCCAGGAGTCAGAGGTTGCAGTGTCCGAGACTGTGCCACTGTACTCCAGCCTGGCAACAGAGTGAGACTCTATCTCAAAAAATAAAATAAAAACAAAAAAAAAACCCACTTCAATGATATGATTCCACTATCTTCTGGATTCTATTATTTCTGATGAAAAGTCAGTTGTCATCCATGTCTCTCCTCCCACATTCCAAACCCCCTCTTCCTCCCAAATATAAAGTGTATTTTTTTCTTTGACTTTTTTTTTTTTTTTTTTTTGGAGACAGGGCCTTAGTTCTGTCCCAGGTTAGAATGCAGTGAGTTTTGTTTTTGCCACAACTCACTGCAGCCTTGACCTCCCAGGCTCAAGTAATCCTCTTACCTCAGTCTCCCGAGTAGCTAGGACCACACACCACCATGCCTGGCTAATTTTTTATTTTTTGTAGAGACAAGGTATCACTATGTTGCCCAGGCTGGTCTCAAACTCCTGGACACAAGCAATCTGCTCACCTTACCCTCCCAAAATGCTGGGATTATATACCTTTCAATATTTATTTTATCCAATTTTCTTTGTCCTTACTTTCTGGGACTCCAATTCTATGTATATTAGACTATTTGATATTGTCCCCCTAAATTAATATTTTTATTTTTAATCTTTTTCTTCTCTGTGCCTCTGTTAATTTCTATTCACTTGCCTTTAAATTTTCCAATCACTTTTTCCCTGTGTCCTGTATTCTTAGGAATTTAGTTCACATATCCTCCTCTTCATTGTTCACTGGCTTTAAAAAGCAGACAGACAGATATTTTTCCCTTGGCATGAGTAACAGTCTTTCACAACTGTCTACATTTTAATTGGAAATAGAACGTTGAGTGGTTCTTAAGCTGTCTTATACAAAGAACATGCTAAAAATGTAGTATTTCTGAGAAATACTATCAGACATCAGACAATATCTAGGATATTTTTAAAAATTCCTTAAGTAATTCTGATGCGGGAGTCCCCACACACCCTGAGAGAAACACTAATTTGTTGCTAAAAGCTGAAGTCAAAATAAGTAGTTAGCAGTCAAAAAATGCAAATCAGTTTCAGTTGAGGCCTCAGGAAGACCATCAAAGAAGCTATCAGATTGCTTTACTAAATTCAACTTTCAAAAACTCATAGCCATTATGAAAACCAGTGTGGAGGTTCCTCAAAAAATTAAAAATGTAACTACCATATGATCCAGATTAGTACCTTCACCTATGAGCAGACCTCTGGGTATATGTCCAAAGGAACTGAAATCAGCATCTTGAAGAGATATCTAACCTCTCATGTTCATTGCCACATTATTCACAATAGCCAAGATATGGAATCATCCCAATGATGAATAAATAAAGAAAACGTAGTATTGGCACGCAGTGGAATACTATTCAGCCTTTGAAAAGAAGGAAATCCTGTCATCTGTGACAACATGGATTAACCTGGAAGACATTACACTAAGTAAAATAAGCCAAGCACAGAAAGATAAATACTACACGATCTCATTTATATGTGGAATCTACAAAAGTCAAACTCAGAGGCAGAGAGTAGAATGGTGGTTGCTAGGGGCCGGGGAGTGGTGAGGTGGTAGAGTGGGGGTGGGGAGATGTTAGCCAAAGGGTACAAAGTTTGAATTAGACAGAATAAATAAGTTTTGGAGATTTATTGTATACCATGGTGACTATAGTTAATGATAATGTTTTATATACTTGAAAATTGCTAAGAGAATAGATCTTGAATGTTCCCACCACAAAAAAAAAGATAAGTATATGAAGTGATAGATACGTTATTAGCTTGATATAATCAGTTCACAATGTATATGTAAGAACATCAGGTTGTACACCATAAACATACACAATATTTATTTGTCAATTATACCTTAATAAAGCTGGTGGAGGGACAACTTAATTTAAATAAACTGGTAAATATGGAAACAGGCATGGCCTGTAATTTCCAAAAGCCAGGTCGTTACTCCATTTCATTTGTTCTTGTTTTTATCCTGGGCTGTGGCTCCTCAGTGAGCCAACTAAAGTCATAATTAGATAGTTTTAGGAGACAAGAATGTGTACAGGCAGGCTTGTATAACTCTTTGAAAGATCTCCAAAGAAGAATATGAATGATTGAGGACACCTAGATCTGCTATTTACCATTTAATCCTAAGGTTCCATGGCCTGGAACAATTACCAAGAGCTAAAGATGTTAACTTGGATATTATGTGGCTATGAAGAAAGGACTCTAATTTTTTAACAAATATACCAGAAATTACACACTCAAATGAGTGCTGTTCTCTTCAGTAGGCAAAAGGAAATTGAGTATCAACCCTGCCTCATTGGTTTCACTCCCTAGAGAGTTGCATTGGGGATTCTAAGGTAGAAGCTAGCTCAGCAGGAAAGAGTCATCTGTGAGCATGGTCTGCCATGAGCATGGTTAGGGTCCATGGCAACACAAGTGGTACATAATTGCCTTTCCTGGGTTAATGGTAAGAGCCTTGGGTTTGAAGATTTGAGCATAAATTTGGCTCTGCCATCTACTAACCGTGAGGTCTTGTGAAAACACGTTCTCTGAGTCTCAATTTATTTTACCTAATGGCAATTGGTCACAAAAAATTTCCACTTTCTATTTCATAGGTATACATGTGATATCCCCTTTGAAACTTAACAGTGCATTAATAGCAAGTTATTCTTCAAAGAAGTCACTTTGGTAGGCTATGATCTTATTCACAACAATTCAGTCGTTGCACATTTTTTGGGAGTGCATTTATAAACAGTTTGAGCAATTTGGTAGAAGCACTTTTACATGTCCCTGTGATGGCTAATTTTATGTGTCAATTTGGCTATGTTAAGGGATACCCAGAAAATGAAAAAAACATTATTTCTGGGTGTGTCTAGAAGGGTATTTTCAGAAGATATTAGCATTTGAATCAGTAGACTGAGTAAAGAAGATTACCTCTCACCAGTGTGGGCGGGCATCATCTAATCCATCGAGGTCTCTAACAGGGCAAAAAGGCAGAGGAGGGGCGAATTCTCTCTCTTCTTGAGCTGGATGTCCGTCTTCTCCTGCCCTTGGACATCAGAGCTCCTGGTTCTTGGACTTATATCAGTAGCCCTCTTGGCTCAAACTGGGAGTTACAGCCTGTGGTTCTCAGGCCTTTGGATTTGGACCAAACCGTGGGAACTGGCTCACGATATTATGGAGGCCAGGAAGTCCCACGATATGCCATTTGCAAACTGGAGAACCAGCATCGTAGGACTTCTTGGCTTCCACAGTCTTGTGTGAGCCAATTACCATAGTACATCTCCTCTTAGGTATCCTTAATTATTCTATTTGTTCTGTTTCTCCACGGAATCCTGACTAATACACGGTGGTTTGATAATTCAGCTAGATCACCTACAAATCAATCAGGAACTTTGGATTCAAATGATATCCTTGTTCCCCAAAATCGAATTCACTATTAGTAGATGACGATTTGTTACCACTGTGTTATTAAAAAGCATAGGCCACAGGCTTTTGAAGATTCTTCCCAAAGATGAATTCCAGAAATGATTTATGCAATTGCAGCCTCATTAGTGTAAGAGTATGGTCTCCCAAGGGAGCTAATGTTGAAGGCCAAAACTCACTTGAATGTGTAACCTTCTGTTAGCTTGTTTAATTAATCCGTCATTTTGCATTAGAATCTCATGGATGTATAGCAGAGTTACTGTGCTTTGAATCAGAATGATGGTCACAGACTGATCCTGCAGTAATCTCTACGGATATAAACAAGGTAGCTGAGATGAACTCTCAGCCTCTGATAGAGAGGGAATTGGAGCTTTCTGGTGCTTACTAATAACATAGCAAGAATGTCCTCAGTGATGTATATCTTGTGTAACTCTTTGGAAGATCTCCAATTAATCTCCAAGCAAACAACTATTTGTAACCCCAGAATTATAAAATATAGATTTAATACAGTTGTGAAAATCCTTTCTGTTTGGGCCAGGCCGAGTGGCTCACACCTGTGAATCACTTTGGGAGGCCAAGGTGGGAGGACTGCTTGAGCCCAGGAGTTCAAGACCAGCCTGGGCAACAGAGTGAGACCCTGTCTCTACAAAAAATTTAAAAATTAGCCAGTTGTGGTAGCACATGCCTGTGGTCCCAGCTGCTTGGGAGGCTGAGATGGAGGATTGCTTAAGCACAGGAGGTTGAAACTGCAGTGAGCCATATTTGCACCACTGCACTCCAGCCACTCCAGCTTTGGGGACAGAGCGAGACCTTGTCTCAAGAAATAAAAAAAAGGAATGAAAAAAGAAAATCCTGTTTGTTCAAAGGTAACTACTATGGTTAGGCAAAGGCAGGAAATGTTAGAAGAAATGCAGCAAGCAGTCATTGGAAGGAAAATATTTCAGCACTGGAGTCTGGGCTACGTGAAGGAGATGTTGACACAGTTTCAATCCTAAACTGTTAGGAAGGGTGCAGTATCTCTCTGAGACTGTGTCAAGAGGGATATCTGCCCTTTGCTGAGCTTTAGAGGGTCATACTCTAGCCTTTTTCTCTCTATGAGAAGAGGAGTCCGCAGGTTAAAGGGACTTAAGTGCCCCCCTTAAGCCCACTGTGGTAGAAGGAATTCTAAGATGGCACCCAAGATTCATGCACTCTCTATCTTCCCCCTCCCTGAGTGTGGGTGTAACCTATAAATCACACCACATGATTAGGTTACATTATATGGCAAAGGTGGAGGGATTTGCAGATATAATTATCGTTTCTCATCAGTTAACTGTAAGTTAACAAAAAAAGATTGTCCTGGATGGACCTTACTTAGTAAGGTGAAATCCTTTAAAAGAGGGCTGAACCCTTCATGAAAAGAGAGGCTCTACTGCTGGGCTGGTTTTGAAGAATCAAGTTGCCATTAGTTCTTTCAATGACCACGTGAGCTTGAAAGAGGACTCTGAACTTCAGATGAAACTGCAGCCCTGGCTGACACCTTGACTGCAGTCCAGTGAGACCCTGAGTAGAGGACCCAGTTAAGCCACACTCAAGACTCTTGACCCAGGGAAATCATGAGATAATGGACATGTGTTGTTGTAAGCCATTAAGTTGGTGATAATTTGAGATGCAGCATAGAACACGAATTCACCCATGCTTCATCTTCTAGTCCAATGGCACACAAAGTGTGATCTGTTTACTACTGGTCCAGGATGAGCTAAGTATAGAAAGTGAGAGTAAGTAGTACTTTCTATGGCAATTTAACCCTGCTGAAACATTTAAATTATATTTTACAAAAATGTGGATCCACAATAGAGTGAACATTTTTTTAAAAAATCATTTTTCACCGGATAAGTACTGTTCTAGTTCATGATCTGCCTTCTTAGAATTCTGAATTCTCTGCCCAACTGACCCTGAAAGAGTAATGAATCAGCTCTTCAAGGGCCTACTCAAGTCCTCTTTCTTTGGTCTGCCTGTCTAAGGGCAGACAGTGCTGCTGCTGAACTAACCCCTGGCCCTGACAGTTGGCCAAGAAACAGCTCTTTATGGGGGTTGAAGATGGAGCTTCAGATGTGTGGGTTGGCATGTTCATACATGAATATGAGCACCTGGAAGTGCTGGATAGAAAGATGGGAAGAGGAGAGAGGAATAGCCAGGGGCCAGAGGCTATGGATGGTTGTTGACACGTAACCTCAACATTCCCTGCTAAAACATGGGAAATCCCAAAATTTTAAGTTCAAATACAGCTTTCATGTCATTGTGAAGGTCTATTGGCCAAAGTAGTAGGAGAAAACTTATTTTATTTAATATTATGCTAGCTTGGCTTATGTTTTTAAACATTCTAGACATAAACTATGCTGGCCTTCATTTGTTCTCTTGCACTGGCCTTGCAAATGTTAAGAGTGGGCCAGGAGAGTGGCCTTTGCTCCTGGAACACTTCCCTCTACTTCTCCCAGAGATTTCAAACCTAGAATCTGGAGCTGCTTAAGTGGAAGGGTTTCGTTCTTTTTCTGTTGTTTTTAGTGATGCCTCACCATAATTAACACAAAAAGGTTTTCTGCACTAATGATGCTTAGATTTTTGAAACCCATTTTTTCCTAACTGCATGATGGTAGGTGCTATGGTTTGAATGCATCCCAAAAACCACATGTTGGAAACTTAATCCTCATGCAGCAGTGTTGGGAGTTGGGGCCTAATGAGAGGTGATTAGGCCGTGAGGGGGAAGTAAATGGATTAAAACCCATTTATGCCTAGGGTTCCATTATTGGAACCCTAGGCATTTGGGAGTTATTTATATCTACTGCTCAAGTTCTGATTGCAAAAATTCAAAAAATTGCAACCTCAGGCATAAATGGGTTTAGTACTGTTATCATGGAAATGTGTTTGTTATAAAAGGATGTATTTGGCCCCCTTTTGTCTCTCTCTCTTTTGCCCTTCCACCTTCCACCTTGGGATGGCACAGCAAGAAGCCCCTCTCCAAATGCTGGCCTCTCTGGTACTTCCCAGCTTCCAGAATTGTGAGCCAGTCAGTTTCTGTTCATTATAAATTACCCAGTCTCAGTCTCAGGTATTCTGTTATAGCAGCACAAAACAGAAGAAGACAGTGGGTTATCCTAAATCCATATGATGCCAGCGAGAACAAAGGGGTGTAGCATATTTCCTGAGCAGTGTTTCAGATCCCTAGCAGAAGGTAAATGCTGTAAATTACTGTGCATTTGCCACAGTGTAGTAGACTGAATAGTGGCCACCAAAGATACCCAGGTCCTAATCCCTAACACCTGTGGATACTAACTTAAGTGTCAAAAGAGGCTTTGTAGATGTGATTAAGTTAAGGAATTTTTTATGAAGAGATTATCCTAGATTAACTTGATGGGACCTAAATGCAATCACAAATGACCTTATAAAAGAGAAGCAGAGGGAGACTTGACACCAAATAAGGAAATAGGACATTAAGGCAAGAGGCTGAGCTATTGGCTTTGAAGATGGAGGAAGGGGCCACAAGCCAAGGAATGCAAGGAGTATGGCTCTAGAAGCTCAAAAGATAAGAAAAACGAGTCTCCCCAAAAGCCTTCAAAAGGAGTGCAGCCCTACCAACACCATGATCTTGGACCAATGAAACTGATTTTACATTCTGACCCCTAGGACTATTGGAGAATAAAAGTGTGTTATTTGAAGCCACCAAGTTTGTGGCAATTTGTCACAGCAGGCAAAGGAAACTAATACACACAGCAAAAATTGAGACTATTTTTAAAATCTTTTTTTTTTTTGAGACGGAGTCTCGCTCTGTCGCCCAGGCTGGAGTGCGGTGGCACGATCTCAGCTCACTGCAACCTCCACCTCCTGGGTTCACGCCATTCTCCTGCCTCAGCCTCCCGTGTAGCTGGGACTACAGGCGCCCACCACTACGCCCGGCTAGTTTTTTTGTATTTTTAGTAGAGACAGGGTTTCACCGTGTTAGCCAGGATGGTCTCGATCTCCTGACCTTGTGATCCACCCGTCTCGGCCTCCCAAAGTGCTGGGATTACAGGCGTGAGCCACCGCGCCTGGCCTATTTTTAAAACCTTAATTAAAAGTCTGGGATTTTGGTGTGTGTCGCAACCACTATCAGTTTTCTAGATACTCTTCTAGAGACAAGGTATTGTGAAACAGACAATATAAGTAAGAATGGAAGAGAGTAACACAGACCAAAAGGGCGTGCTTCAGAAACCACGTGGGAGGCCAGATCCCAGCTGACACACCACTTTAGAATAAGAGTGTTTCCTCAAAATAACTGTGAAGGAATGTCGAAAAGGGCTATAGATGTGTTCAGCTTTATTCCCACAGTTGACATTTATAATGTATCAGTCCGTTAATAGCTCGACTGACAGACAATCAAAGGATGTGTAGGACCCATAAATAGTCCCAAGCACACCCGAGAGGGAGCATTTGTAATGCAGCCTTCAGAGACTAGGTAGAAAGGAAAGGAAGGGAGCAAAGGAAAACTCAGGGAGGAATTGAAGGGACAAATGTTCCTGACCAAAGTGTCAGAGCCTGGACTAAGCTCTTGATCACAAAGAAATGGTGAGAAGCCCCGTAGCTGAAATTACTGTGAGAGCCCTTTGGAGTCACAGGAAGTATTTGTGGTGAGATTATCGGGAAACTTTCCCACTTCTTGTCTCCACATAAGCCCCAGGTTAGTCCCAAAGGACTGTGGATGCTGTTGAGGCTTAGTGAACATCCAGTAATGGGAGAAGAAGAGACTCGCTTTCAGTACCATTTTCCCCTGGGTGCAGAGAAAAAGCTCAGGCCATTTTGAAAACAGCTGCTGCACTTTTCCCAAATGGCCTTTCTTAGTTCCCTTCAGCTCCAAGCCCTTGGACTCATTCTCCATTTTTCTCATTATGCAGGTGTATGTTTAAGCTCAGGCTAGAAAAGGATCGCTGAAAGTCACTTGGATGGTGTCTCGTGTGTCTGTGATGAGCTTGCTGTTGCTTGCTTTCTTCTTGACAGGTGGGTTTATTTCTTATGGAATCAGACCTTTTGGCTACAGTGTTCTCTAAACATCTGTAACACCATCTCACTCAATTAATCTAACTTTGGATCTGATGTACATCAGAATAAAACCTATAGAGAATAGAGCTGACTACCCCAAATCCATGTGCCTCCACTAACCCCCCAAGAGCTTAGTGTGGCTGGTTGTGAATGACAGTGATCTCTGTGATGAGAAGTAATCCCTCCTCTAGAAATACTTTACCTGTTTTCTTTGGTGCTTAACACCCTCTGCATGAGAGTTATTGCTCTATGTGCTTTCATCTCTCCTGTGACAAAGGACACATCTTTCTCATTTCCACATTCCCTCCTCTTGCTTCTTTCCCACGCCACCTTCCCTTTGTCCCTCTGCCAACACATAGGTACCCCCTCAGTTAGGCACTTGCTGTACAGCCCATGGAACAAATAAAACTTTCAAACATTAGTTAATCAATGGGTTAAACAAACCAGTATCTTGAATATGCACAGCACCTAACCATTTTGATGGACTTTTGAATCTAGTGCCTCATTTTGTCTCTTCAACATCCCTCTGAAGTCAATGTAACAAGTAGTAATAGCTCCATTGAACATATGAAAAAACTGATGCCTGGGAAAGTTTTAACTTAAAAAAGGTCACATTGCAGATTATTGGCAGAGTTCGCATCAGAATCTGTTTCTTACTCTGTGGTCCTCGCCACTATACCGTGGTGCTTTCGTTTATTGAGTTGACCTATGGTAAAGTTATAAGCCTTGTTATTTTTGCAAGTGGGGAGACTGGGACTTGGGCATCTGAGTTTTGACCCGGAGGTTAATGGTGTCAGTAGGAATGTAACTGCATGCAGTCTCTTAGATGGATGTGTGGTAAGAAAACCTTTACTTTCTATATAACTCCAGAAGACAGTTCTGTCATTCTGAACTACAAATATCAACTATGGTTTTTTTTTTTCAGGGGGATATGTATTATTTAATTAAAAAATATTTTTGATACAAAGTCTCGTGCTATTGCCCAGGCTGGAGTGCAGTGGTGCCACCTTGGCTTATGCAGTCTCCTCCTCTCAATCTCAAGTGATCCTCCTGCCTTAGCCTCCTGAGTAGCTGGGACTACAGGTGTGCACCACCACACCCGACTAATTTTTCTATTTTTTGTAGAGATGGGTTTCACCATGTTGCTCAGGCTGGTCTCAAACTCTTGGGCTCAAGCAATCCTCCCACCTCTGCCTCCCAAAGTGTTGGGATTTCAGGCCTGAGCCACTGCACCCAGTCAAACATTTTTTCTTTTGTTAATTTTTGTGGGTACCCTGTAGGTGTACATATTTGTGGAGTACATGAGATGTTTTGATACAGGCCTGCAGTGTGTAATAATCTCATCATGGACACTGGGGTATCCCTTCTCTCAAACACCTACCCTTTGTGTTACTATTTATTTATTTTTCAATGAACTCTCTTATTTATGTGAGATGACTCTGTTGAGGGTGAGGACAGGGCCAGATACTTGCTTCCTTTTCTGCCACATCACTGCCAGTCCATATTAAAGCCCACTCTGGAGGCTAATGAATTTTTCTTCTCTCTGTGTGTCCTGTCAACCCCAGTCACCTCTTCCCATTGGACCCGCTCTTCCCAGGACCCTGCGTTCTCAGCTAATGGATTTCAGTCAGAGGCAGCAGTAGATTCTTTAGGTTCTTCCCAGAGAAATTCCCCACAGCCCAAACCACATTTATCCTGCAAATATTAACCACTTTTCATAGCACTGCATCCATGAATTATTATGCTAACAGCTGCCTCTGCTTCATTGTGCGAAAGATATTTTCCCAGCAAAGGGTGGGGATGCAGGGCAGAGGAGGGTGAGAGGGGAGGAAAATCCCATCCCACCCTGTCATGCTCATTTAAAGTTATCATGTGCCGCCCACCCCTGATTCATTCAACACACATTTACCTTCTGGCAGCAACTGTGTTATGAGATATAAATATGAATAGAATGCAATGCTCTACCTAAGGGAATTCATGGCTAAGAAAAAGAAATAGACACAAACAGGTTGGTTGTAAAGCGAAGTGGAATTAGAGCAGGTTCAGCAAAGAAAGGCAGCAGGGACAAGGGACGGGCATTCCAGGCAGCAGGACAGGGTGAGCTGACGCGTGGAGGTGGGAAACAGCTCGCTGTGTGTGTTGTATCTCTCTAGGCAAAGCTCCCTGCAAGAGGAAAGAGCCAAGGAAGTGACAAGCAGAGTCCAGAGGGGCTTGCAAGTCGTGTGAAGGAGCTTAGGGATGGGGTGGGAACTGACGGGTTTCAAGCAGGGGAATGATGGCAGATGTGCAGTTGTGTGGATGGTAGATGGGAGGATGGATCAGCTCAGGGCAAAACTGAAAGCAGGGACCAGCCACAAGAGGAACTTTATTCAGGGGAGAGATGTTGAGGGTCTGGACTGAGGCAGTGCAGCGGGAAGAGAAGGATGAATTAGAAAACAGTTGCAGAGGAACTTGGGAGGTCACGGGAGCTAGACGGGGATGAGGGCTGAGGGAGAAGTAGCAGTCTGGAAGCGTCTTTGAGTAGGGCTGGAACCCCTCCCTGAGGCTCTCTGCCCGGTGCCCAGAGAACTTCACAGGGGATAAGAAGATGGACACATGGGGTTGATGACTGCTCCAGACATTGTCCCCTCCCCTACAATCCCTCGTTCAAAGCTGGTGAGGAGTATGGCCAAGCAGCCCTGACCCCGGGACGTTGGTCCTCAGCAGGGCGAGGGTGCGGAGGATTTGGAAAGTGGGAAACCAGAGTGTAGCAAGAGGCTGTCAGTGGAAGGAGTGGAAGGGCCAGGCCCATGTGGTCACGTGTTTGCAGCTTTAGCTAATTCATCCTCCCAGTGTCTCTATGAGGGTGACACAGTTATTGTCCCATTTTACAGGGAGAAAACTGAGGCTCAGCAGGTAATCTGTGGCCAAGTTACAGACCACAGTGCTGGCGCATGGAGGGCATTTCCTCCAGCTCAGCATGGCTGGCATGGGAGAAAGACTGGCTTCATCACAGCAAGCCCCACAGGGCCATCAGAGTGGACCAGGGAATAGTGCAGCCAGGGAGACCTAAGCAGAGCTTCCAGAGACGAGGAGAGGATTCTCAGGAGGTAGCGGGCATGGACCCATGAGACGCCTTTGGGCATTCACAAAAGGACTGAGGGCTTTGGGGCTCCAGCAGATTTCCTCAGAGTAGGGTAGAGGTAGGGAAAGAGGCTGAAAAAGATCATGATTTTGTTGCAATTTTACTAACCATCTTTCTTAGTTTTTACCTGAGCTAGCAGCCCCTGAAAGAGTTCATAAGCTCAGCCTCTGAATCTGTCCCATCATCCCCACAACCATCCTGGGAAAGAGAGTCTTTTCATTTTCTCTGTCTCTCTCTGTCTCTCAACAGATGAGAAAACAGTGGCTTCAAAGGTTAAACAACTTGTCTTTGATTGCACAGCTAACAAGAGGGAAGACTGGAATTTGAATCATGGTACTGCGACTTCAGAGGCCAGGTTTATAGCTGCTACACTAACACAGAGACCAGAAGAACCCTTGACATTAGCATAAAACCACAGATATGTGATACAAGGCCAGGAAGAAGGAGGCTTGGGAGCGTGTTAGCTGAAATATATTGATCACCTTTTCACAGATTTTGCTTACTATCCTCCCAATGTCTCTATCAGGACAGTACAGTTACTGCCCCATTCTAGAGATGAGGAAATTGAAGCTCGGACGTGTTAAAAAACTTGTTCCAGGTCATACAGCAAGTAATGCTTGGGATCAGGATTTGAATTTAGACTTGTCATATTCCAAAGTGGTGAACTATAGGTGTATAGTCCCAGTGACTAGGGAGGCTGAGGCAGGAGAATTGCTTGAGCCCAGGAGTTTGATTTCAGATTGAGCAACATAGTAAGAACCCATCTCAAAAAAGAAAAACAGGTGAAATTAATTTTAATAATATACTTTACCTAACCCAATATATGCAAAATGTTATATTTCAACATGTAATCAATATTTTCAAAGTTAATAATGAATATCAGAAATAACACATGTGCTAACAACATGTACACTGCAACACTAATATCTTACCTGATACAACAGTTAAAATCAAGTCCCACCACAACAATAAAGTTGTGTCTACTAGAAAAATATTTTACACTGCTTCCATTTTTAAATTTACATTTAAATTAATTGATATTAAGTAACATTTAAAACTCAGTTCCTCAGTCACACTGGCTACATTTCAAGTGTGCAACAACCGCAAATGGCTAGTGGCTACGGTGCTGGTTAATGAGCACAGCTCTAAGACTTCCTTGTGTTTTTTAAAAAATTCAATTCAATTAAAATTCCCCTTCCATTGTTTGCTTGTTTAACTTTAAAATCCTTGTGTTTTAACAGACCTGTGTTTAAACCTTGTAAGTCCCATCACAAAGTGTCAGTGGTTTGGAGAGAGGTTCTACAACCTTCTCTTTGTAACATTATCACAAATCTGTGGTTGTTAGGCTGGTCTTAGTTGATGTTTGAGTTAAACCCTTCGTGTGGTGTTGAGACCTTTTCAGGCTTATGTTTCCCCTGGAGAGAGGAATAATCTGCTATTTTGGACCCCGTCATGATCCCTGCCCAGAGTCAAAAGTCATTCCCAAGCAGACCAATTTTTATGGGATCGTGTTCCTCTGATCTTTTCTCCAGGAGTATGATTTTCAATGGGATAGAGAAAGGCAAACTCCTGAAGAAACATTTCTCTGGGAAAGCTCAGGCTGAAGTTGAGGAGGGAAGAGGATAAAGGCTGAAGGGGCTGCCATCTCTGAGGGAGACCTTCTCCCAATACCTCAGAAGGCATTGTGGGATGGTCAAAGAGCGGGGAAGAATGGGGATCTTTGAGAGAAACTTAGGGCTGGGTGCAGTGGCTCATGCCTGTAATCTCAGCACTTTGGGAGGTCGAGGTGGGTGGATCACGAGGTCAGGATTTCGAGACCAGCCTGGCCAACATGGTAAAACACCGTCTCTACTAAAAATACAAAAAATTAGCTGGGCATGATGGTGTGCACCTGTAATCCCAGCTACTCAAGAGGCTGAGGCAGGAGAATTGCTTGAACCCAGGAGGCAGAGGTTGCAGCAAGCGTAGATAGCACCACTGCATCCCAGCCTGGGTGACAGAATGAGACTCTGTCTCAGAAAACAAAGAAAGAAAGAAACTTAGGCAGAAAATTTGAATGGACACAGAACAGCAAACTCAGGGACTTCCACAGCTACTGGGAACCAACACATGGCTGGTATTGACCTCTCTTTGCTATTCTAGAATAGCACCTCCTTTGACCTCTCTTTGCTATTCTAGAATATTTTAATAATGAGACACACCCAAAACTTGTTTAGCATCACACCACCTGCTGCTTCTCATGGCCAGCATTATTTGTCATCAAATCTGATCCCAATGTTTGCCATATTATTGGATATCCTGTGAAACAGAATCTAAAAATATACATTTTTTTCCCTCTAAATCAGTCCTAACCTTACAGCCAGGGTTGCAACGGTAACATTGTTTTCTATTTCATTTTACTTTCCGGGATTAGGTAATAATATTAAATTCCCCATCTCATGTTAGTCTCTGTTTGAACTTGGCCTGGTATTTGAAGAATATATTTAGAAGTTAAAGCGTGCTACTTTTTATCCCATGCAAGTCAGTTATGGGTTCATAGATTTGTGGTTCTCATAACACTTTCTGTCCTAAACTGAACACATCCAGTCTCTCCAAATTGAAGTTCCTCAGCTGAGGTTATTTTCATCTCGGAGAATTTCTTGAGAGCTGTTTCTGTTATACAGGATAAAGGGATAGAGGAGTCACAGCTGCCTAAAGTCAGTGCCTCTTTAAATACAGGCCTTCCTTGCATCCGAGACTTGATGTCTTCCTTTAGTGGAGGGCAGCTCCTCAACTGAAGAGGGCGGGATTGAGGGAGCAGTTGAAGCAGCAGGTTTGCCTGGGCTCATGCTTTTCTCTTGTGTGGCCGCTGTTACAGGGACCTTCAGGCATGTTCTAGGAAAGCCAATTAAAGCAGAAAAGGCCCTTAGAACCAAATCGATTGCCCCCAGTATAGCTGTTAAACTTTGAGAGAGCAGCTGGGTGCTTCTTGTGGCCCTGATAGTGCCAGATTGTTCATGCTGCCTTAGGCTTTCCTGTGACATTTTTGAAAACCCTTGTTATATCTAGTTTAGTGAAATGTATTGATCAGAACAAAAAGGGCTGAAGTACTGACTCCAGGACCAACTCACAGAGCGAACCATACATTTCTATTTTTTAGATTCTGCAAAACACCCAAGTCAAACATAGGATTATTCCCAGGGTCATGACCATACAGCATTTTATCTGTAAAGAACAGATAGTTTAAGTCCTTTATTTCCATTTGATTTCAAATGTGGATAATGAAACAACGAATTTATTTTCAGAAATGTACATCACCTCTGACTCTTAAATTATCACCTGATGTTCTTCTTATTTTCACTTTGTAACTGCTGTGTGCTATTTTGATTCTCCAGAAAGAGTTAAACTTCTCATAGATGTTAAACCCAAGTGGAAATAGTTGGCCCAAGGCCTAAACTTGTTCTTTATGAGAAATATAAGACTCGAAGGGATTCTGCCTTTTTAGAATTATCACAGAATGTGTACAGGAAGCATGACATTGGCAGAAAGGGAACATAGGTGCCTTTTACCATGTTTATATGGACATGGATTCTGGGTTTTACAGATAGGGAAATATTGTATGAGTCCATGGGGATATGTAGTGAAATGCAGAGGGAGAGGGAGAGAGGGAAAGAGAGAGAGAGAGAGAGAGAAAGAGAGAGAGATTCTTTTATACTTTCAGACTGAGCAGTATACCCAAGTCAGAGAAGCAAGGGTATACAGGTAAAGTACAGAATAATCTGGAATAATGTCATTATTGTTTGTTCTCTTTACTTCTTTATAGTGCATCTCAGAGAGAGAACACAGTTTCTCAAAGTGGATGCAAGGTGTATTAAAAGTTTTTAACCCAGAATAACCAAAACAATTTTGAAAAAGAACAAAATTGAAGATTCATACTTCCTGATTTCAAAACTTACTACAAAGCTTAAGTAATCAAGACAGTGTAGTGCTGGCATAGACTAGGCATAGAGACCAATGGATCGGAATTGAGATTCCAAAAATAAATCCATACATCTATGGTAATTGATTTTCAACTAGAATATCAAGCCCATTCAATAGGATAAGAATGTTTCTTTTCAACAACTGGTGCTGGTACAACTGCTTATCCACAGGCAAAAAAATGAATCTGGAACCCTACCTCACACCATATACAAGAATTAAAATGGATCAAAAGACCCAAGTGTAAAAGCTAAAAGTATAAAACCCTTAGAAGCAAACATAGGTGTATACCTTTGTGACCCCTGGATTTGGCAATTTTTTTTTTTTTGGAACAGAGTCTTGCTCTGTCACCCAGGCTGGAGTGCAGTGGTGTGATCTTGGCTCACTGCAACCTCTGCCTCCCAGATTCAAGTGATTCTTCTGCCTCAGTCTCCTGAGTGGCTGGGACCACAGGTGCAGGTCACCACACCTAGCCAATTTTTTTATTTTTAGTCGAGATGGGATTTCACCATGTGGCCATGCTGGTCTTCAACTCCTGACCTCAGGTCATCTTCCTGCCTTGGCCTCCCAAAGCGCTGGGATTACAGGTGTGAGCCATGTGCCCAGCTGGCAATGGTTTTTTAGTTATGACATTGAAAGCACAAACAACGAAAAAAAGAGAGAAAAATCAGACTTCATCAAAATTAAACATTTTTATGTGTTGAAGGAGACAAGAAAGTAAAAAAACAACTTACAGAATGGGAGAAAATATATGCAAACCTTATGTTTGGTAAGGGTCTAGCATCTAAAATATATGAAGGACTCTTACAATTCAATAATAAAGAGACAAATAGCTCAACTTAAAAGTGGTCAAAACATGTGAATAGACACTTCTCTAATACACGAATGGCCAATACACACATGAAAAGATGCTCTACATAATTAGCCATCAGGTAAGTAAAAATGAAAACCACATTAGATACCACTTCACACTCACTAGGATGCTATAATAAATTTCTTTTAAATGGGAAATAACAAGCGTTGGCATGGCTGTGGAGATTGGAATCTTCATATATTGTTAGTGGGAATATAAAATTGTGCAGCCACTTTGAAAAACAGTTTCACAGTACGTCAAAAAGTTAAACATAAAGTTACCATATGACCCAGCTCCCCTCCTAGGTATATACTCAAGAGAATTGAAGGGATATGTTTATACAAAAACTTGTACATGAATGGTCATAGCAGCATTATTAATAATAATCCAAAAGCAAAAACAACCTAATTGTCCATCAACTGATGATTGATAAACACAATGTGACATATCCATACTAGATAATTAAATGAAAGAAAACCTTTTTTTTTGTTTGTTTTTTGAGCCTGGATCAGGATCTCTTTCTCTGTCATCCAGGCTGGAGTGCAGTGGCGTGGTCTTGGCTTGTTGCAGCCTTGGCCTCCTGGACTGAAGCTATCCTTCCACCTCCCTCCCAGCCCCTGCTTCCCCTACCAATAGCTGGGATTATCAGTGTACACCACCACACCCAGCTAATTTTAGTATTTTTTATGGAGACAGGGTTTCCCTGTGTTGCCCAGGCCCACCTGTCTCGTCCTCCCAAAGTGCTGGGATTACAGACGTGCACCTCTGCACCCAGCCCAGAAAACTTCTTACACATTAGCACCCACTCCCTATTCACCACTCCCCACAGCCCTTGGCAACCACGAATCTACTTTCTGTCTCTATGGATTTGCCAATTCTGGACATTTCATATCAGTAGAATCATACAGTAAGTGGCCGTGTGTCTGTGTGTGTGTGTATGTCTGGCTTCTTTCATTAGCATACTGTTTTCAAGGTTCATACATGTTGTAGTATGTACCAATCCTTCATTCCCTTTTATTGCCAAATAATACTACATTGTCTAAAGCAAGTCTAACTTAAAGGAAAACATATATATATTTCATTGTATGATTATACCATATTTTTTTCACCCATTCATCAATTGATGGACATTTCTGGGTTATTTCCACGTTTTGGGCTCTTATGAAGAACGCCGCTATAAGCATTCATGAACAAATTGTTGTGTGTTCTGTGGTCATATTTTCACTTCTCTTGGGTTTTTGTATATATTTTAAAGGCTGTAAAAGCTTTTGTGATTTAGATAATAACGATTCTTTTATTGACAAGTATAAAGCTTTCTCATCAAAAGATAGAAAACTGACTCCATTTTTATCACAGCATCATATCCTTAGAACACTGACAGCTCAAAAGGAACTCAGACACCTGCTGGGTGAGACCCTGATTCTATTGACAAGGCCTAGAGAGGTGGGGTGACCACTACAGGTAAGACAGCCAGTGAATGACAGAGACAGACACAGAGCCATGGTCTCCCAACCTACATCCCCCTCCCATCTAGATGGACATCATCTTTAACCCCATGACTCTTATCTAGAGTGAACCATCGATTTTTCCAGAGTCTGGGAGGGGAATGTTTCCATGGTGAAGATGACTTCCCAGAGTGGGACCTTAGGGGGTAGTAGACCTCCCCTACCTCCCCCAAACCATTCCCCTTCTCCATAACTTACTACAGTACTTGCAGTTTCACCGGCAGCCAATCCACTGGTTGAATGGAGGGCTCACAAATGAATGGCCTATGGGGGCCAGAGAGTAATAGATTGGGCAGGCTGGCAAGCTGGAAAGCACATGCCCCCCACAAAATAGCTCAGGACAAAAGCCGTAGGAGCTGTGTTCATGAAACATCTTGGAGGCTTGGGGTTGAGCAAGTGGTTTCTGAGCCCAGGGTGCAAGATTTGGCATGTGGGCCATGCTAGCCTCCCTGATCCACAGAATAGCGCGGGCATTCCAAAATCTCAGAGATGCCGCTACAGGAGAAAGCCAGGCATTGTAGGGCAAGGCTCTCATAGTGGCCACCAGCACCTCATGGTGGCATGAAACTTGAGCAGGAGAGGAAGGGTGGGCTTGTTCCTGAGCACCAGGAGATGCAACTACCCTGGCACCCTTTTATTAACTGGGGAGAACCTTTGAGGAGATGCTGGTGAACGTTCCATGTAGGGGCTGAGAACCGTCCTAATTTGGCCCATAATACTGCAAACAAGGGCCAGCAAGCCTAGGAAATTTAGGATTCATCTCTAAAACGGTATTCT
This sequence comes from Macaca thibetana thibetana, assembly GCF_024542745.1. Classification (NCBI taxonomy): domain Eukaryota; kingdom Metazoa; phylum Chordata; class Mammalia; order Primates; family Cercopithecidae; genus Macaca; species Macaca thibetana. The sequence goes on along the minus strand of NC_065590.1, from coordinate 74,327,156 downwards.
CTGTCTAGCAGCATATAGAATATTTTATAATCCAAATGAGTTGATTGCCTCTTGGCTTGCATTAGTGAGATGCTATCATTGCCATAAGCAGAAATCTCAACTCTGTTAGCTTAGGCAAACCATACGACTCACTGGGAATTCAGATTGCTGTTTCTTGGTCTTGCTCTTTGCCTTGCTATGTGCATATGAATGTGCAGATGACAAGTACAGATGCCAGGGCCCCTGGAAGATCAAAGTGCTGGCGCTGCCTTAGAAAATCTGCCCATGCCACATCCCTAAATCTGCAGGAAAGCCATAGAAAATACGCAATACATATTTGTTCCATTGAATGAACTCTAAAGCAAACCTACTCTTAACCATTCCTATGGAAGACCAAAGCACATGTGCAGGCGGCTGGGACCAAAAGCAAGGAGTACTTTTGGGGACACAACTGTCATTGCTGGTTCCCCACCACCTTAGCATTCGGCCATTTCCCCAATATCTGGATTAATTCGCTGCAATGAACATTTCCTCTCTTCTGTATTAAAACTACCCTAACATTATTTTCATGGTGATTTTTCCAAAACTGGAAATAAGAACACATTGTTTCTAGATTGTGGACAGTGGTTCCAGAGAAGGGAAAACCAGAAGGGTTTTATGACTCAGGAAGAAAGAGCTCCCAGAGGGGCCCAGGTGTTTTTTCTTCCATCCTCCACTTTACCATACTCTGAATATTTATTTATCTATTTATTTAGAGACACAGTCTTGCTCTGTCGCCCAGACTGGAGCGCAGTGGCACGATCTCTGCTCACTGCAGCCTCTGCCTCCTGGGTTTAAGTGATTCTCCTACCTCAGACTCCCAAGTAACTGGGATTAAAGGCACCCGCCACCACTCACGGCTAATTTTTGTATTTTTAGTGGAGACAGGATTTCACCATGTTAGCCAGGCTGGTCTCAAACTCCTGACTTCAAGTGATCTGCCCACCTCGGCCTCCCAAAGTGATGGGATTACAGGTGTGAGCCACTGCGCCTGGCCTGAATATCTTTTTTAAACATTATTTTGGAAGGTTTTCTGACTTGCCCTTCCACATTTCTAGCCTTCCCTTTCTGGACCCAATACTAATCTCCCGCAAGTCTCTTCTCCATTGCTTCTTCTCCCTGTCGGCAGGCCCATATTTTTGCGTGGCTTCTCTCTCCTGTTTACTCAAAAGCTCATAATTACTTTTCTCTTGTGGATAAAAATAAGCAGAATGCCAGTAGTATGATTTTTAAAGAGAGAAACTCCCCAGATGCCTACTCCTGACTGCATGGAATCATTCTGATGAGAGCATGCTTAATCAATCGACCCTGCATTGTCTGCAAGGCTCGGTTCAACTGGCTGCCTCCATTATCCTGTAAACTGTGCAATTTTCTCTAAAGACATTTCACCAGCACAGCTGCATAAAACAAATGTTGAATGGGAAAAAAATCAAAAGTAGATATTTTTAAGACATCGTAACATCATTAAAGTTTTTTTTTTCCGCCAAAACCTGCATCTGGTAGTAAAATCTTTCTTTTCCAGACATTGCTTTCTCCAAAGAATCATTCAAAAAGTTGCTACCGTGTGAAAGCTCTTTAGCCATTTACATTTTGTGGGTTTTAACAAGCGTGTCTTCCAGGCTGACTCTGGCTGGTAGAGGTTATCACCCGTTCCTCAGTGGGCACCGAAATGCCGATGAGGCCATGACATTGAGTTTAAGAAATTACCTGTGGCCAAAGATCTTGATTGGCAGGGTTAGCACATTTTGCCGTATGGTATGTGCTATCTCTGTCCCCAAATATGCAACTTTTATGGTGTGACAAATTGTTTGTGGGACAACACACGTTGCAGCCCAGACAGTTAGACAAAACAGCCCATCGGAGCTGAAACCACAGGCGAGGTCTCTGAATAAGAAATATGCAAAACCACACCTGCCGGCCAACATTGCTGTTTGTGTCTTGCTCCTCCTTTTTTTCTTTACCACAAAGAAAATTAAATGTAAAATCAATTTAATATTGAGAAAAGGACCCAGGGTGAGGTTCCCACATATACTCAATTGAGTCAGTGATATTTTGTGTGGTCTGGCTATAGCTTGAGTGGTGCAGCTGAGTGTAAGCTGGTTGTGATTTGGAGTTTAAATCCTATGTTTAATTATTGCCAATCTCCTATAGGATACAATGGCTGACAACACAACAGAGTTAGCCTTAACAGTTGTCTGTGGTTTGGGGCTGGTTATCTGTTTAAGATCAATATATTCTAACAAAAATTCTTGCCATGGTTAAATCCTCATGTGTTCTGCTGTTAGGACTCAATATTTATGATACTTGAGAGCAGGAATTTTTTCATAATGGAAAGTGATATTATTGGGAGTGGTAGAGATTCATTTTTGAAATACATTCTGACATGAAAATGTCTTAAGGTCATTGAATTTCAAAAACTTGTCTTTTAAGGGATAGTTTTCTTCTGATGATATAATGAGATGAGAATGTTGTGCTGTCTTGAGTAAAATGTGTGGTATTTGTGTCTGTTGGGTATAAATGTGTATTATGTGCATTGGAATAATGGGTGCCTTCTATATTTTAAGTAATGAGAAAAGGTCCACAATTTTATAAGTTGTGTGTATGTGTGTGTTCTGTCTGTCTGTCTATCTATCTATCTATCTATCTATCTATCTATCTATCTATCAATCATCTATCTATCTTTATTTATATATAGTGAAGTATATATACACTTTGCCACTGGGAGCACTGTAAGTTTCTATAACCACTTACAGTTTAAGAATTGCGCCAAATTGGCTAGGCATGGTGGCTCATGCCAGTAATCCCACCACTTTGGGAGGCCGAGGCAGGTGGATCACCTGAGGTCAGGAGTTCAAGACCAGGCTGGCCAACATGTTATGATGAGACCCTCATCTCTACTACAAATACAAAAATCAGCTGGGCATGGTGGCAAGTGCCTGTAATCCCAGCTACTTCGGAGGCTGAGGCAGAATTTTTTTCTTTTTTTTTTTAAACGGAGTCTCGGTCTGTCGCCCAGGCTGGAATGCAGTGGCACAATCTTGGCTCACTGCAAGCTCCACCTCCCAGGTTCATGCCATTCTCCTGCCTCAGCCTCCCGAGTAGCTGGGACTACAGGCGCCCGCCACCACGCCCGGCTGATTTTTTGTATTTTTAGTAGAAATGGGGTTTCATTGTGTTAGCCAGGATGGTCTCAATCTCCTGACCTCATGATCCGCCCGCTTCAGGCTGCCAAGGTGCTGGGATCACAGGCGTGAGCCACGGCGCCCAGCCAGGAGAGTTGTTTGAACCTGGGAGGCAGAGGAGTTTGCAGTGAGCCAAGATCATGCCACTGCACTCTAGCCTGGGCAACAAAGTGAGACTCCATCTCTCAAAAAAAAAAAAAAAAAAAAACAAAAAAACCGTGCCAAATAAAAAGCCTGTTCTTTGGAGGTTTTGTAGATCTGCAGCACCAAGTAGGTGGTTGACACATATTTTCAGGAGTTCTGTTGTCATCACTGAATCAAATGTAACCTTAGTCTTTCCAGCCCATTCTGTCAGCCTAGTGCCAGGTTTCTTTTTGCAGTGTCCTCTCAGGTGGCCATTCAGTGCCTGTCATTCAAGTCCATTTTTGGATCCTTGAGTCATTTTTCTTCTTATCCCTCAAACTCCGTATTCAACTCATCAGTAAATTCTTTCTCTGGTATCTCAAAAGCATTTTCAATTAACTCTCTAACTCTATGCCCTTAATTTTCGCTACAGATGCTCCTTGATTTATGATGGTGTTATCTCCTGATAAACCCATCACAAATTGAAAATAGCTTAAGTTGAAAATGCGTTCGATACCTCTAACTTACTATACATCATAGGTTAGCTTAGCCCATCTTACATTAGTCTATAGTTGGGCAAAGTCATCTAATACAAAGCCTATTTTATAATAAGGTGTCAAATATCTCATGTAATTTATTGAATACTGTACTGAAAGTGAAAAACAGAATGGTTGTATGGGTATGTGAAGTGCGGTTTCTGCTGAATGTGTATTTGCTTTTGCACCACAATAGAGGTGAAAAATTGCAAGTCAACCTAATGTAAGTTGGAGATTGCCTGTACTGCCATCTCTCATCTGGAAACTACAGTAGCCTCCTAAATACGCTCCCTGCTTCCCCTCTGGCCCCTCACTGATCCTTGATCACACAGCAGCTGGAGTGATCATCAAAACACATACATCAGATCTTATGACTTTTCTTCTCAAAACTTTGGATGGCTTCCCACATCTCTTACAATACATCCTAAATTCCTTAGGATGGCAACATCTTATTCCCTGGTTCCTGTATCTCTCTTCAACCTTATCTCATAATCTCACTTTCCCCCTTTCTTGCTCACCACATCTCTGTTCCTGGTTCCTTTTGGTTCTGGGAACAAATCAAGCTCTTTCCAGTCTCAGGGCCTTTGCCTCTGCTGATCTCTCTGACCCAAAGTGTTCATACAATCCCACCCTTGTTTCATGTAGGTTTTGGCACAAATGTCACCTCCTCAAAGAGGTTTTTCCTCACCATTTTATTTTATGTTATTTTATTTTATTTATATTTTTTGAGACGGAGTTTCACTCTTGTTGCCCAGGCTAGAGTGCAATGGTGCCATCTTGGCTCACTGCAATCTCTGCCACCCGGGTTCAAATGGTTCTCCCGTCTCAGCCTCCTGAGTAGCTGGGATTGCAGGCATGTGCCACCACACCCAGCTAATGTTTGTATTTTTAGTAGAGAGAGGGTTTCGCCATTTGGCCAGGCTGGTCTTGAACTCCTGACCTCAGGTGATCCACCTACCTCGGCCTCCCAAAGTGCTGGGATTACAGGAGTGAGCCACCTCACCCAGCTGTCCCTCACCATTTTAAAAGTAGACACTTCCTGCTATTCTCTATTCATTCCCTATTCTTTCCTTCCTGGTTTCTGCTACCATCTGTGATTATGTTGCTTATTTACTTGTTTATTATTTGTTTTCCTCCATAAGACTGTAAATCCCATGAAAGTAGGAACCCTATCTATCATGCACCCTCAGTGCCTAGTGCAGTGTTTGGCACAAAGAAAGTGCTTGATAAATTTGTTGAATGAATGAACGAACAGAAAATCCTTTCAAATATTGAGGAAAAATCTGCCTACTTAAAATTGCTATGATTGGTTCTAATTCTGTTTCTATTATTGATTCCAATTCTAAGGCAACATACAATAATTCTGCAGCTTCATATACATGATCACATTTCAGATCTTTGATACCCTTACTTTATGTATTTATTTATTTTTTTGAGACAGAGTTTTGCTCTTGTTGCCCAGGCTGGAGTGCGGTGGTGTGATCTGGGCTTACTGCAACTTCTGCCTCCTGAGTTCAAGCAATTCTCCTGCCTCAGCCTCCCAAGTAGCTGGGAATATAGGCACCTGCCACCATGCCTGGCTAATTTTTTTGTAATTTTAGTAGAGATGGGGTTTCACCATGTTGGCCAGGCTGGTTTCAAACTTTTGACCTCAGGTGATCCACCCACCTTGGCTTCCCAATGTGCTGGGATTACAGGAGTGAGCCACCATGCCTGGCCAGATCTTTGATACCCCTCTTAGGCATCTTACATCTGTGCTATTTATACCTCTCAACCTTCCTTTGTGTGGCATGGCTTCTGACTTTCTCATCGCAGTAATCACTGTTGGAAGACTCTAGTTTGACAACATCCCTCACTAACAAAAAAAAAAAAAAAAAAAAAAGGAAAAAGAAAAGCTGGCATGGTGGCTTATGCCTGTAATCCCAGTACTTTGGGAGGCCGAGGCAGACGGATCACAAGGTAAGGAGATGGAGACCATCCTGGCTAACATGGTGAAATTCCGTCTCTATTGAAAAATACAAAAAAAGTTAGCCGGGCGAGGTGGCGGGCACCTGTAGTCCCAGCTACTCGGGAGGCTGAGGCAGGAGAATGACGTGAACCCGGGAGGCGGAGCTTGCAGTGAGCTGAGATCCGGCCACTGCACTCCAGCCTGGGCGACAGAGCGAGGCTCCATCTCAAAAAACAAACAAACAAAAAAAAACCAACAACAACGTGTTCTGACCACTGCAAGGTCTAATAGCACTCATTCTCCTTGATTAGAATCCCATCAAACTTATGGTCTGTAGTGTCCAGGATCTATTGTTTTTTCCCCCCAACGTATGTTGCAAAACAGAACATTCCCCAAGGTTTCTGGCACTTTCTCCAATCTCCAGGATTTCTCAAACACACCGCTAGTGGCTCTGCGATTCTATTTGCAAATTTCTTTTGTACTCTGGAATATAATTTGTTTGGACCTGGAAATTTAAAATCATGCCTAAATTATATATTTTATTTTATTTTTTTTTTTTGAGACGGAGTCTCGCTCTGTCGCCCAGGCTGGAGTGCCGTGGCCGGATCTCAGCTCACTGCAAGCTCCGCCTCCCGGGTTTACGCCATTCTCCTGCCTCAGCCTCCCGAGTAGCTGGGACTACAGGCGCCCGCCACTTCGCCCGGCTAGTTTTTTGTATTTTTTAGTGGAGACGGGGTTTCACCGTGTTAGCCAGGATGGTCTCGATCTCCTGACCTCGTGATCCGCCCGTCTCGGCCTCCCAAAGTGCTGGGATTACAGGCTTGAGCCACCGCGCCCGGCCTTATATATTTTATTTTAAAATATGCCTAGACTTTTCCTTGTTCTCTAACTTACTGTAGGCTCCATTTTTCCCTTTTCATCACCTCCTTTGCTGCACAGTTAGAAATCAGAATCCATTCTCCTCACTCCAGAAGACGGAATTTGAGTATTTGGTAGTTTGTACTTTTTGTCACCTGTCAACATTTCACCATCTTCTTGGACCTGTCACTTCCTTCTTCCTCTTCTCTTCCTTATTCTCTTCCTCCTTCTTCTCTTCTTTAGTCTTTCTTCTTTTGTTCTTCCTTCCTTCCCTCCCTCCCTCCCTCCCTCCCTCCGTCCTTCCTTCCTTCCTTCCTTCCCTCTCTCCTTCCTTCTTTCCTTCTTCCTTTTCTCCTTCTTTTCTTCCCTTCTTCCTTCCTCCATCCCTCCCTCCTTCCTTCCTGCTTTACTTCCCTCCCTCCCTCTCTCTCCTTCCTTTCCTTCCTTCCCTCCTTCCTTCTTTCCTTCTTTTCTTCCTCCCTCCCCCTTCCCTCCATCCTTCCCTCCCTTCCCTCCTTCCTTCTTTCCTTCTTTTCTTCCTCCATCTCCCTCCATCTCCCTTCCCTCCCTCCCTCCCTCCTTCCCTCCCTCCCTCCCTTCTTTCCTTCCTTCCTTCCTTCCTTCTCTCCCACCCCATTCTCTCTGAACTGAATCTATCATAGAAAACCCTTTTAATCTCACTTGTTTCTGAGACTTCCTACTAGCTAAGGCTTTAGCCTTCCTAAAAGCCTTCTCTCTTCTTTTTTTTTTTTTTTTTTTTGTATTGTTTCTTGGATATGGGTCCCTTATTATTGCTTGTGAACATGTCCTTTAAAAAAAAAATGAGTTCATGAGAAAGTTTTCTGAGTGGCCACACTGGCTTATAAGTTTACTTATCCTTTCCCTATTTACAGGATTGTTCGTTATTCCATTGCCTTGGAATTTATGTAATGCTCTCTTTCCTTGCTATTATGGACTCCCAAAAGACATGGTCACATTCTCCCAAGGTCTCTATAATTTCCATATAGAAACCAGTTCTTTCTCATTGGTTAAAATTACATGCAGAATACCAGTTTCTCCTTTGATCTGAGAGCTGAAATTGTTAGCTAGGAATGTCTCAAAATTTTTATAAGCTGCTCTATTTTAGCAAAATATGACCTCCAACAGACATAAAGATAGTTCAAGTTCCTATCCCTATGACTGCTTGCTTGTAGTTATGTGGTCTGCTTTCAGGAAGACTCCTCCATGCCTGGGCACCCAACCTAAGCCCTCACCCTCGAAGGAATCCTGTTTATGTTTTGCCTGTAATTCCCGACTGCTTCCATTCTTACTGAGTGACTTTCTGTACAGAAATGGGCCATCTTTTTGCATCCTCTTTTCACATATAAGGCTGCTTCTTCCTGTCTCTTTCAAAACAATGACTCTATTGCTGTATTTCAGGCAGGAGTCCCATCACATCTATTGAGAATGGCTATGCTTCTTATGTTAACATAAGTTAATTTCTCTTTCTTTGCATCTCATCCTCTGTGAATCAGTGTCAGAGATATTTTCGTGCTTAAGGGATTTTTTTTTAGGAGTTTCTCTCAATTTTAACAAAAACTGACGTATGAGTACCATCTACAAGACTCCAGCGGTTTCCCCGGTATCCCATTCTTCTCACGTTCGACTCTCATTCTCCCTCATCCCCTGAGAAGACTTTTTTCCCTCTAATTTTCTTTTTTTTTTTTTTTATTGTTATTATACTTTAAGTTCTAGGGTACATGTGCACAACGTGCAGGTTTGTTACATATGTATACATGTGCCATGTTGGTGTGCTGCACCCATTAACTCGTCATTTACATTAGGTATATCTCCTAATGTTATCCCTCCCCTCTCCCTGCTCCCCACAATAGGCCTGGGTGTGTAATATTCCCCTTCCTGTGTCCAAGTGATCTCATTGTTCAATTCCCACCTATGAGTGAGAACATGCAGTGTTTGGTTTTCTGTTCTTGTGATAGTTTACTGAGAATGATGGTTTCCAGCTGCATCCATGTCCTTACAAAGGACACGAACTCATCCTTTTTTATGGCTGCATAGTATTCCATGTGTATATGTGCCACATTTTCTTAATCCAGTGTGTCACTGATGGACATTGGGGTTGATTCCAAGTCTTTGCTATTGTGAATAGTGCTGCAATAAGCATACATAGCATACGTGTGCATGTGTATTTATAGCAGCATGATTTATAATCCTTTGGGTATATACCCAGCAATGGGATGGCTGGGTCAAATGGTATTTCTAGTTCTAGATCCTTGAGGAATCACCACACTGTTTTCCATAATAGTTGAACTAGTTTACAGTCCCACCAACAGTGTAAAAGTGTTCCTATTTCTCCACATCCTCTCCAGCACCTGTTATTTCCTGATTTTTTAATGATTGCCATTCTAACTGGTGTGGTATCTCATTGTGGTTTTGATTTGCATTTCTCTGATGGCAAGTGATGATGAGCATTTTTTCATGTGTCTGTTGGCTGTACAAATGTCTTCTTTTGAGAAATGTCTGTTCATATCCTTTGCCCACTTTTTGATGGGGTTGTTTGTTTTTTTCTTGTAAATTTGTTTGAGTTCTTTGTAGGTTCTGGATATTAGCCCTTTGTCAGATGAGTAGATTGCAAAAATTTTCTCCCATTCTGTAAGTTGCCTGTTCACTCTGATGGTAGTTTCTTTGGCTGTGCAGAAGCTCTTTAGTTTAATTAGATCCCATTTGTCAATTTTGGCTTTTGTTGCCGTTGCTTTTGGTGTTTTAGACATGAAGTCCTTGCCCATGCCTGTGTCCTGAATGGTATTCCCTAGGTTTTCTTCTAGGGTTTTTATGGTTTTAGGTCTAACATTTAAGTCTCTAATCCCAATTAATTTTCGTATAAGGAGTAAGGAAAGGATCCAGTTTCAGCTTTCTACTTACAGCTGGCCAATTTTTCCAGCACCATTTATTAAGTAGGGAATCTTTTCCCCATTTCTTGTTTTTGTCAGGTTTGTCAAAGATCAGATGGCTGTAGATGTGTGGTATTATTTCTGAGGGCTCTGTTCTGTTCCATTGGTCTATATCTCTGTTTTGGTACCAGTACCATGCTGTTTTGGTTACTGTATCCTTGTAGTACAGTTTGAAGTCAGGTAGTGTGATGCCTCCAGCTTTGTTCTTTTGACTTAGGATTGTCTTGGCAATGCGGGGTCTTTTTTGGTTCCATATGAACTTTAAAGCAGTTTTTTCCAATTCTGTGAAGAAAGTCATTGGTATCTTAAAGGGGATGGCATTGAATCTATAAATTACCTTGGGCAGTATGGCCATTTTCACAATATTGATTCTTCCTATCCATGAGCATGGTATGTTCTTCCATTTGTTTGTGTCGTCTTTTATTTCACTGAGCAGTGGTTTGTAGTTCTCCTTGAAGAGGTCCTTTACATCCCTTGTAAGTTGGATTCCTAGGTATTTTATTCTCTTTGAAGCAATTGTGAATGGGAGTTCATTCATGATTTGGCTCTCTGTTTGTCTGTTACTGGTATACAAGAATGCTTGTGATTTTTGCACATTGATTTTGTATCCTGAGACTTTGCTGAAGTTGCTTATCAGCTTAAGGAGATTTTGGGCTGAGACAATGGGGTTTTCTAAATATACAATCATGTCATCTGCAAACAGGGACAATTTGACTTCTTCTTTTCCTAACTGAATACCCTTGATTTCTTTCTTCCCTCTAATTTTCTAGTGTTCTATCCCTTTAAAAGTCTCCCTTGACTGGATGTAGTGGCTCATGCCTGTAATCCCAGTACTTTGGGAGGCTGAGGTAGGTGGATCATGAGATCAGGAGTTCAAGACCAGCCTGGCCAGCATGGTGAAACCCCGTCTCTACTAAAAATACAAAAATTAGCTGGGCGTGGTGGCGGGGGGCCTGTAATCCCAGCTACTCGGGAGGCTGAGGTAGAGAATTGCTTGAACCCTGGAGGCAGAGTTTGCAGTGAACCAAGATCACATGATCACGCCACTGCACTCCAGCCTGTGTGACAGAGTGCGACTCCATTTCAAAGAAAAAAAAAAAAGTCTTCCTTAATTTTTTTTTTTTTTTTTTTTTTTTTGAGACAAGAGTCTCACTCTGTCACCCAGGCTGGAGTACAGTGGTGTGATCTCGGCTCACTGCAACCTCCATCTCCCGAGTTCAAGTGATTCTCCTGCCTCAGCCTCCCAAGTAGCTGGGATTACAGGCATGTGCCACCATGCCTGGCTAATTTTTGTAATGTTTTTAGTAGAGACAGGGTTTCACCATGTTGGCCAGGCTGGTCTCAAACTCCTGACCTCAGGTGAACCGCCTGCCTAGGCCTCCCAGATTGCTGAGATTACAGGCATAAGCCACCATGCCTGGCCCTTAATTTTTTCATTGAGCAAATACTCTTGTGTATGGAAAGGCATTTCTCTTGGACTTTGCCTGCTTCTCTGCTAGCTAATCATCACAGTAACTGGTGGTTACTCCAGGAACCATTATAGAAGATACCCTGCACAAACTGGCAAGAAAATGATTTCTAAATCTCAATTTAGCTGACCAAGTGATTCTGATGAAGAACCATATGAGAAGCATAGATACAGGAACACGACTTGTACAAGTGATCCCATGCAGACTGCAAAGCAATGCCCTTTGTGGTACAGAAAGAAGTTGTCTCCTTTCTCCTTGGAGTAGGGGAAGGGGCTGTGAGCAAGGGAGAAGGAGGTTCCTGGAAGCAGGTGGGATTCGAAGAGGGAGAGGGGGCTTTGGGGAGGGGAGAGGACTGCAGGATTTGGCCCTCCCTACCCTTCTTTCTATCAGACAAACCATTTTGTCCCTCTGGCTCCCATGAGACTAGGAGGAAGTCCCTTGCCATTGTTCTCTATCACTGCCTTTTTTCTTCCTGCAGGATTGTGTCCCACCTAAACACTCCCCATTTCCTGCACTGCCTGCCCTGGTGGCTTCTCCCAGGACCTCAGGGAAGCAGGTGGCTTCATCTCCAAGTTGCCCAGGCCTGTGGCCCCGCCCCACCGCTCCCACCCTCACCTCCTTTGCCACCCCAGGAGTTCTCTCTGGCATGCATGCCTGCCCCACCTTGCCCCAGACACTGTATCTGAGGATGCAGATCCAGGAGGTCGCATGTACTCCTGGGCTATAGTTTAAGGCTTATTCAAAGGCCTGTTTGTAGGCAGTATGGTATTAGCAGTTGACACTACATAAAGGCAGATTTGGGTTCAAATCCAAATTTTGCTACCTTCCAACCAGTTGAGTTATTTAATCATTTTGAATCTCAGGGACCCTATGTATAAAATATTGATAGTAATCCTAGTAATGCACACAGATAATCTGCACACACACATGCACACATATTCGCACGCATATTTCCTGGCATATATGTTCAACTGATGTATCAGTGTTTCTCCATCTAATGACATCTACTTTTTTTTTTTTTTGAGACAGAGTCTCGCTCTGTCGCCCAGGCTGGAGTACAGTGGGGTGATCTCGGCTCACTGTAAGCTCTGCCTTCTGAGTTCATGCCATTCCCCTGGCTCAGCCTCCCGTGTAGCTGGGACTACAGGCGCCCGCCACCGCACCCGGCTAATTTTTGTATTTTTAGTAGAGACGGGGTTTCACTGTGTTAGCCAGGATGGTCTTGATCTCCTGACCTCGTGATCCGCCCCTCTCGGCCTCCCAAAGTGCTGGGATTACAGGCATAAGCCACTGCATCCGGACTTTTGTTTATTTATTTATTTATTTTTTGAGACAGAGTTTCGCTCTTGTTGCTTAGGCTAGAGTGCAGTGGTCTCGGCTCACTGCAACCTCTGCCTCCCGGGTTCAAGCTATTCTCCTGCCTCAGCCTCCTGAGTAGCTGGCATTACAGGCACCCGCCACCATGCCTGGCTAATTTTTGTATTTTTAGGAGAGACAAGATTTCACCATGTTGACCAGGGTGGTCTCAAACTTCTGAACTCAGGCAATCCACCCACCTCAGCCTCCCAAAGTGCTGGGATCATAGGCATCAGCCACAGTGCCTGGCCATTTTTTTTTTTTTTTTTTTTGAGACCGAGTCTCGCTCTGTTGCCCAGGCTGGAGTGCAGTGACATGATCTCGGCTCAGTGTAACTTCTGCCACCAGACTCAAGCAATTCTCATGCCTCAGCCTCCCAAGAAGCTGGGATTACAGGCATGCACCACCACACCTGGCTAATTTTTATATTTTTAGTAGAGATGAGATTTCACCACATTGGCCAAGCTTGTCTCAAATTCCTGACCTCAAGCAATCCGCCTGCCTCAGCCTCCCAAAGTGCTAGGATTACAGGCAGGAGCCTCTGTGCCTGGCCAAATGGCATCTACTTTTAGTGTTTATTTTGAGGAAAGATAAAGGAGGAAAATAAGTACAATAAATTGTATCCATAATTAATAGGTATTGTGGAGAGGTGTGTGGGCTACTGGCGAGGGTGATTAGAGTCAGATTAAGTTTGAGAGCTAGTTCTGCCTCTAACTAGCTGTGTGATGGGCAGGAGAGTTAACCTTTCTAAGTCTCATTTTCCCCAACTATAAAATAGCAACTGTATTAGTCCATTTTCATGCCGCTGATAAAGACATACCTGAGACTGGGCAATTTACAAAAGAAAGAGGTTTATTCGACTTACAGTTCCACGTGGGTGGGGAGACCTCACAATCATGGTGGAAGATGAAAGGCAGGTCTCACATAGCAGCAGCAAGAGAGAGAACTTGTGCAGGGGAATGCCTCTTTTTAAAGCCATCAGATCTTGTGAGACTTATCCACTATGACAAAAACAGCACGGGAAGGACCTGCCCCCATGATTCAATTACCTCCCACTGGGTCCCTCCCACAACACATGGGAATTCAAGATGAGATTTGGGTGGGGACACAGACAAACCATATCAGCGACAATTACAGAACCCACACTACAGAAGTGTCATAATGAAACACGATAATCCACGGACAGCACCCAGTCCTGCACCTGGTGCTCAGCCAGGGCTTCACAAGTTGCTGCTGTTACTATTACTAGTTGTATTGGTTATTTTATTCTCCCTGCTGCACTCCCTAGCTCTGGACCAGGAGTCAACTTCTGTTGCCTGGTGGGGCAGGAGAGGAGGACAATGAGTAAAAGAACCCAGAAGGCACGAAATCCAGCCCTTTGGAGAGAGGAAAGTGGAAGGCAGGAGCGGCTGAAAAGGACAAGTTCAGAAAGGATGTGGGTTTGGTGGGGATAAGCACCTGGCACTTTGTTGCTTTTATTCTTGTCTTATGCCTTTTCCATCACTTTTATGGGCTGGTGTGCAGACATTTGTTGAAAGGACTCTTCCACCTGGATCTCATTGAAATCATGCAGCCTTTCTCTTCACTGAATATTTTTCTATCCCAGTAACTATATAAATGTTCCATTTGTGATGTAATTGTTCTGTTTCAGATTTTCTTTCCTAAACTAAAAACGAGAGTTACCCCAAACATTGGAGACAATGGCTTGAATGTAATGCTTTGAATGATGAACTTTTTATTTCCAATGGTTTACGTTTATTTTTTCTATTTAGCGGTCTACCCTCTGGCACTAGGTGGAGGCTCCAAAGGGCAAGGGTTACATTGAGAGGAGGATGGAACAATGCAGAGACTTACTTTTGATATAAAAATTTCCACTTTTTAGAGAGAAGCGTGAGCTAAACAGAGGCAGCTTTTACTTGTTTGGAAATGCAATCAGGGTCCTTATTTTAGTTGCTTAATATTTCTACAGCAAACAACCAGCTTCTGCCAAAATCACTTTTACAAAGAAAATACTCTGTTGCATTAACGGCCTATGGCAGTGACTTTTTCTTGAAGCTAATGAACTGTCATTCTGCATCTTGGCTCTGCCAAATAACTATGCATGGGAGGAGGAAGGAGGAATCAGGAACGGGCCAGAGTTTTGCTTTGGCATTTTAAAACATAGAAGATGGACCACATCTCGTTCAATGAGGAGATGAGGCTGACCGTTAAGTTGTTTAGTTGCGGTAGAGTGAAAGGAGGAGGGCTTCAAGTAGGTCAAGCCCCATTTCTCCTATTCACTTATTTATATGAGCTGTAAATCTCGGTTTTATTAGCCATAAAATGGGAAGATAATGCCTAGATAGCAGGGCTGGCTAAAGCTTAGCAGAAATTAGATGTGTGCACAAGTGACCCTTCTCTCAAGCCATTTGTGTGAATGTGATAATATGTATGAGGAATTTTCTTTTTTCACTGGAGGAGAAAGGGGAGTTTCTATAATAGGTGTTTTTAAATGTAGTGAGCCAAGAGATTACAGGAGGAAAATGGAAGGGTGGTATGACAACTGTGTCCCATGCCTTGGCCCTCATCCTGGGCATAAGTTTCTCTGTTCCTGACTCCCCCACCTCTGGTCTAATGGAGTGGGGTTTGGAGGACAGCATAGCCTTGAAGCCTAGGTGGCTGGGCGTGGTGTTTCACATCTGTAATCCCTGTACTTTGGGAGGCTGAGGCAGGCGGATCACCTGAGGTCGGGAGTTCGAGACCAGCCTGACCAACATGGAGAAACCCTGTCTCTACTAAAGATACAAAATTAGCTGAGCACAGTGACTCACTCCTGTAATCCCTGCACTTTGGGAGGCTGAAGCAGGTGGATCATCTGAGGTTGGGAGTTCGAGACCAGCCTGACCAACATGGAGAAACCCCATCTCTATTAAAAATACAAAATTAGCCAGGCGTGGTGGTGCACGCCTGTAATCCCAGCTACTCAGGAGGCTGAGTCAGGAGAATCGTTTGAACCCAGGAGGCGGAGGTTGCGGTGAGCCAAGATTGTGCTATTGCACTCCAGCCTGGGCAACAAGAGTGAAACTCCATCTCAAAAAAAAAAAAAAAAAAAAAAGTAGTCTAGGTGACAAAAGTCTCACCTGAAGATGGAGCAGAGCCACTGTTGCTCATTCCACCAAAAATCTGTTGCATCCTAAGGGCTCAGGGCAAACACCAGCGGCAAAGTGCTGCTCTCAAATGGCTTGAATGCCATGAGTGAGCAACTTTGAGGACCCAGAGAGTAGAGTCCTCAAAGTGTGTGTACCTATTCATGGGCCAATCTGAGACAGCTTCTAGGACACCTAGAAGGCAATAAAGGAGACTGCAAGTGATGAGGGTGTGGGGGGACCAGGGTTATTGAGGACTCGTAGATCTACAGATGGAGGCTTCATTGCAATGGGACCTCACAAATTGGTGAGGCCTGGGGACATGTGAAATAGTTGTCCTCGATAGGATTTCAGTGTGAATTTAAAAAGAGAAAGAGAAAGGCCATGTGAAAGCACTTTGCAAATTTTAAAGTGTTATAGAAAAGTGCAGAATTGGTATTATGAGGAAGACATTCTGGGATCAAGCACAGCCCCTGTTAGGGTGGCTCTGCCAAGGCCAGACTCAGGTGAGAGGCATCAGGTAACAGGGATACAGAAATGCTCCCCAAAGGCCGGGCACGGTGGCTCACGCCTGTAATCCCAGCACTTTGCAAGGCTGAGGTGGGTGGATCACCTGAGGTCAGGAGTTTGAGACCAGCCTGGCTATGGCGAAACTCTGTCTCTACTACAAATATAAAAATTAACTGGCCATGGTGGCACGCACCTGTAGTCCCAACTACTTGGGAGGCTGAGGCAGAAGAATCATTTGAACCCAGGAGGTGGAGGCTGCCGTGAGTGGAGATTGAGTCACTATACTCCAGCCTGGGTGACAGAGTGAGACTCTGTCTCATTGAAAAGAAAAAAAAAGAAAGAAATGCTCCTTGAAGCAACACATGGGAATTTTGTTGAGCACCTGCCATGTCCTCGGAATTCTTTTATCTGCTTAGGATTCAAATATAATTAATTCTCAGTCTCTGTTCTTCAGGAGCTCACTGTCCAAAAGGAGTCTGTTTCCCCAGTCCACATGCCGAGGCTTGCTCCAAAGCGAATGTGTGCACTGGAAAGAACCCACACAGGCCCCCTGAGAGCTGTCAGCTTTGCCAGGCTTCCGTGAGATCCCTGGGTCTGAGTAGCCAAGCTGGGAGAAGCACCATTTGCCCACTGACTCTTGGGCAAGGCTGCAGCCTGCATCCCAGCCGGCAGAAGGCAGGTGCTATCACAGCTGAGTTTGCAGCCATTGAAGGGTCCATTATTTGCTTTTAGTGGATAATATGTTTTATCTGCTTCAGATCCTTATTTTGGTTGCTTAAAATTTCTGCAGAAAACAAACAACTTCTGCCAAAATTGGCTCACAAAATTAGTTTACTAGTATAATCAGTTGTATAGCAAGTATTTACTGAGTAGCTCTTGGAAGGCAGTCAACACAAGAGGGATGGATCATTCTTCCAGTTCATCACACGTGGGTTGGACATGCTAACAGTCCCCAACAGCTATCAGGCGAGTGTATGGATGATCACACAAAGGCAGAGGCATCGCAGAAGGGTGCTAACTAGATGTCATGAGTCAAGGATACTCTAGAAGGATCTCTTTGCTGACAAGGAGGGTACCTCTAAGGTTCCTTCAGATGGGATGGTTCTCTGTTCACTGTGATCGCTACTATGCAAAGGCCTGTGGGCCATTTAGGAGAAAAGCATTCAGTCCAATTCTGCAAACACAGTGAGGATGTAATATGCCCTAGTCATATATGAGTGGATCCAAGGAGGAAATACACACATTCAGTCCAATTCTACAGACACAGTGAGGAGGTATATGCCCTAGGCATATATGAGTGGATCCAAGGAGGAAATACACAGTCACTGCTGTCAAGAAGTCACGACCTGCTGCAGGGTTTGCCAAACTATGGGTTATGGGCCAATCTGGCTATAAAAATAGGTGTATTTTTGTAAATAATGTTTTACTGGAATCCAGACACACTTGTTTGTTTATATATTGTCTATGGCTTCTGAGCACCCACTATAAGGGCAAAGTTAAGTAGATAGAGACTTTATCACCCACAGAACCTAAAATATTTGCCTGGATGGCCCTCTACAGAAAAAGTCTGCCAACCTCTGGTCTTGTGGGAGGACACTGCCGAGCACAGTTAACTGTAATTCTTGGCTGTAGCATCTTGAATAGGGTGGCAATCCCTGGCTGCTGAGAGGGACAGCTGGCCGGCTGCCTCCCAGGGGCGTTTCCATGACTTGCAGGCCCAGAAACTAGACTTGGGCATGACCACAGAGTTTGTGATGGACTGAAGATGCCCAAACCACAGACTGACTTATAGGCTAGAAATGAACATGTGGGGTGGAATAGTCCTTTCGGGGACTAGAATAATTTCTAGAGAGCCACCCTTTGTACATGATACAGCACACATTCAAGTGTGGCTACTTATGCTGAGACTTTCTGATGAGCATGACTAGACAGCAGAGGGCCCCCAGGGTAGTTTGTTCAGGTCAAGGTGAGACGAGAGGAGAAACTAGCCCTGTGCCTTGCTGGACTCCACCACTCCAGTGCCTGAAATCCAACCTCCCCACCCCCATCAGCATGGTCCTCCCCTGGAAAAGATTGGAAAATGCAAGATTGTGCTTCTTTGACTCTGGCCTTCCTCTGACAGCCCTGCTTCTGTTAACACAGCCTTTCGCAGCTTCCTTAACGTCATTGGCTACAGGCTACAGCTGTTGCTAGTAAAAGGCATTGTTCCTTTGAGCTAGCAGGCACTTTGTTCTTTCCCATGACACACTGTTTTATGAGCTCATTCTAGAGGAGAAACCTTCTATCCCTGTGCTCAGGTTCTTCAGGAGCACCTCACTGTCTCCCTCTGCCCACCCACCTGCACCTGACGACTGTGGGCTGCGCTCTCCTGGAAGCACCGTCAGATGCTACCAGACTACAGAGGAGAGTGCCCTTAATCCTGACTGAAGGTTTGGGAAAAGGCTTCTCAGAAGAGGTAATACTTGATACAGGCCCTGGAGGAGGAGGAACAGTTTGAGAAGAGAGCAGTGAGAGATGGCATCCGGGCGGGTAAGAAATGTCAGTGGTCACGGAGGCAGCATGAAGGGAGTGTTGGCTGCAGAAGCCTAGTGAGGCTCCTTAGAGACAGAGATGAAGAGGGAGATGGGGATGGAGATGGAGATAATAGAGACAGACAGATTGAAGAAGGCAGAGTGGGGGCTAGGGGGAAGGGGGAAGGGGAATGAAGCAGGAAAGATAGATCAAACGAGACAGCGAAGAGCCTGTGTGCCTGGGCTTTATTTTGGAGGCAATGAGAAACAGAAAGTGTTTTTGAGCATGATGGGACAATGAGGAGTTCTGTGGTTTAGGAAAGCCAGCAGCCACGGGAAGTGCAGATTCAAAGCAAGGAAGCTTCCCAGGGTTTGGTGATGATCTTGGTGAGAAGTGACACAGGGATAGTGGGAATGGAATTGAAAGAAAGGATGAAATTCCAGAGTATGGCTGTGCTCAGTAGACAGGAATCAGGGAGGGCAGGAGGAGAGTAAAAGGGTCCTCTGAGCTTCAATCCAGATGTTGAGGAGATGGTGGTATTATCAATGGAGCTGGAGCTCTTAAGAGGAAGAAGGATGGGGAAGAAAAGGATGAGGTTTTTGACAAGTTGAATATGGGGTGAGCATGGGTCCAACTGAAAGCAGTTGAAATACAGATGTGAAAAATAGATGCGGTAGAGTTGAAAAGTTGGGGCTCATTTTCACCTGAATGTTACCTGAGGCGAAGGGAAGAGAGGTCATCCAAGACAAAAGTACAGAATGAAAAGAAAAAGCAACTAAGCATGAAATCTTGGAGAATGTCCTCATTGAAGGGTGAGCAGATGAAGAGGAGCCCACAAAAGAGACGGAGGAATTGTCTTCATTCACTCATTCATGCATGCATTCATTTGGTCAATAAATATTTTTTGGCACCTCCCATGGACAGGTCCTGAGCACCAAGGGTACAGTCAGAAATGATGAGTCCAGAAATGATGCCCTCCAGAACGTCCGGTGAGGAAGGCACTCAGGAAAATGCAGCACCTGCTGGAGGCCCAAAAAGGAGGGCAATCAGGAAGAACACAGTCTGATGGTGTCAAGTGCAGTGGAGGCTAAGAGGTGGGGAGGAAAAGATGGGAAAAGGAGAGAACTGGGGAGGCAAGAGGGACAAATGAGGGAGAAGAGAAGGGAGCGGAGAGACGATAGAGGCACAGAGTGGGGATTTGTCTGATTCAAGAATCCTAGGCTGGACGCAGTGGCTCATGTCTGTAATCCAGCTCTTTGGGAGGCCAAGGTGGGTGGATCGCCTGAGGTTGGGAGTTCGAGACCAGCCTGGCCAACATCATGATACCCTGTCTGTACTAAAATACAAAATTAGCTGGGCGTGGTGGGGCAGGTGCCCGTAGACCCAGCTACTTGGGAGGCTGAGGCAGGAGGATCGCTTGAACCCAGGAGGCGGAGGTTGCAGTGAGCCAAGATTGCCCCACAGCACTCCAGCCTGGGAGACAGAGCAAGACTCCATCTAAAAAATAAAAGAAAAAAGAATTCTGTGTTCTTTTCCCTGGCCTTACCTTAGAAAGCAGAGCTGACCTAATCAGGTTTACCTCCATTGCCATAGCAACCTCTAGGACTCACTTTGCTGTACATTCTTGAGACCTGAAGTGAAGAAGTTACTTTATATCAAGTTACCTACCAATTAGGCTAGCGATTTCTCTGTCTCTTAAAACATTCTTTTAAAGTCTTGTCATGTTTCGTCTTTCTAGAATTCATTTTTCACATCTTCATTCACTGGGATTCTGGACCATAATATATGTAAACACACAAAATACTAAAGATTGAAAATAAAATTATTCTGTTATCTGATTATAAAAGTGATCATTGTTAAAAAAAAAAAAGCCTTGGAAAATACAATATAAAGTAGAAAATACAAATCACTTATTTCCCCACCACTCTTAGTGTTCTGTTGTTTTTCTTCCCAGTCCTGTTTCTAAACACATTTGATGACATTTAAACATATTTTTATTGTTAATCTACAGTTTCATATATGGTTTTGTTTGCTAACTGATTATATCATGGACATTTCCCTATGCCACTAAAATAACTATAAAATCATTTAGTTATACATAAGCTTCACATTTTAGCCCTTCCTCTATTTTAATGCAGCAATTGTCCACCTTTATACATAAATATTTGTTCCTGAATCTTAAAAGTAGTCAAATTCATTCACATCTCAAAATTATATTTGTATTTACTTTTTCTAAGAATCTTTGTGTTTAATGTCTCATTCATTTCAAAGAGCAATATTAATACGATTGAAAATGATCACAGCATCTTTTGTCTCCAAATGCAAGTTATTTTGAAATGTGATCTGATTTTATTTTGTAAACTTCATTATTAAGAAATTTGACCCAAATTTGAGAAATGATACATTTACTCTTGACTCATGCCATTCAGCCCTAGGTTTCCATCAATGCTTGTTTGAATTCCATGGGTATAGCATGGGTGGACCTGCTTTTTCAGATTTTTAGATTTGTCAGAGAATATTAATCCTTAACCTAAGGTTTTTTTTTTTGTTTTTCCTGATTTCTCTCTTTACATTTATTTCTTTTCTTAGTTTCATTATGACATATGAAACTAACATATCCTTTGTATGAGGATTCAGTGGTTACATCTGAAAGCAAACGGGAAGTTATTTTTTGCTTGTTGGAAAAATTCACTTCCCTTAATGTAGCTTTTCCCATTATTTTACTCTCAAACATTTGGTGTACTTCTGTTTCACATGTGTTTCTTGTAAGAAGAATATGGTTGGATTTTTAAAAATTAACTATCTTTTAGCTGATAAGTGTAATTCTTTTTTATTTAATTATGATCATTGATATATTTGGATTTATTTTTACCATCTTTTTACACTTTCTAGTCGGTGAAATTCCTACTCCATTTTTTTCTCCTCTAATATTTTGGAATGTATAGATTCTAATTTTTTAATGGTTAAAGTTATTAATTAGATTCACCCTCCTCCTAAAACTTAGAGTATTTTAACTCTTTCTCAGTTTATAAGCTAGTATTGTCCAGTATTTTCTTTCTATTAAAAAATCTTGTGAAATGTGTCATATATAGAAAAGTTTACAATATGCATGTGTGTGTGTGCATGTTTGCACACACACACACACACACACACACATACATTCATATATTTACCATTTTAAGAAATAGAGGCCGGGCGCGGTGGCTCAAGCCTGTAATCCCAGCACTTTGGGAGGCCGAGACGGGCGGATCACGAGGTCAGGATATCGAGACCATCCTGGCTAACACAGTGAAACCCCGTCTCTACTAAAAAAATACAAAAACTTAGCCGGGCGAGGTGGCAGGCGCCTGTAGTCCCAGCTACTCGGGAGGCTGAGGCAGGAGAATGGCGTAAACCCGGGAGGCGGAGCTTGCAGTGAGCTGAGATCCAGCCACTGCACTCCAGCCTGGGTGACAGAGCGAGACTCCGTCTCAAAAAAAAAAAAAAAAAAAAAAGAAAATAGAATATGACCTCTGCTTTAGAAGCTCATCTCTCCCAACCTCTGACTTTTATAACTTCCCAAATTAGATTTATTAGTGTTGATATTTATTTAGATGTATCCATGTGACTACAAATGTCTTTGATCACATGGTTATCTTTCTTACAACTTACAGCTCACATCTCCTTTCTGGAGAAGTATATATATCCTTCTTTCCAAAGTATATATATCCTCAGGAAGTTCCTTTACTAAGAATCTGTCCATAGTAAATTATCTTGGCTTTTGTTCACCTAAATATATTCTATTGCATCCTCATGAAAGATAAGTTTTACTGGGTATCCAATTGTAAATTGAAACAGTTTTCCCAGCACTTTGAAGACATCATCTTGTAATCTTTTGCTTTCTGCTCTGTTCATAAGAAGTTAGATGTAAAACAGGAAAGCTGTCTTTTTCTCTAGCTGTTTTTAAGCTATTAAATTTGTCTTTAATGTTCTTTCATTTCACCAGGATAAGTCTGGGTGTGAATATTCTTTAGAATTTTTTGTACTTCCTAAATATAAGGAACCATACAAATGATTGAATATTGTGTCCATCTCATTTTCTCTAGTCACTCTTTCTGGAACTTTCATTAGATTAATGTTAACACTTCTCACTTACTTTCATGTCTATATCATGATATCCTTCTCTTTCTCTCTCTGAACTATATTCTAAGTAGTTTTGTCTTATCCAACTTTCAATTTATTAATTATACATTTCATTTCTAATTTGTTAGTCAACTCATATGCTGAATTTTAAAATTCAACTATTTTACTTTCAGAAGTTAAGAATCTTTTTCGATGTTTCTAAGAGTATTTTGTTCCTTGCTAATGTTTTAAAGCTTTCTTTAAATATTGAAAACATTTATTTATAAGGTATGGTTTTCTGGCACACTCTCAGTTTTTGTAAATATAGTTTTATTAAAACACAGGCAAGCCCATTCATTTGCATACTGCCCATGGCTGCTTTTATACTAGAATAGCAAGGCTGAGTGTTTTTGACAGAGACTGTATGGCTTGCAAAGCCTAAAATGTATACTATCTGGCCTTTTAGAGAAAAGTTTGCTAACCTTGCTCTATGTGATAATTCCAACCCAAAGCCTGAATGTCTGATTCTACTGTTTGATGTTTCTAACCCTGTCTGATGATGTCTTACTACATGTGTGGTCTTGTGATTTTATAAAAATTGTGAGCTCATTTTTGTTGAGGCACTAGTTGTGAGAATTTTATGAGGCTTGAATTGGAGAACATTCCTTATATTTGTGTTTACCTTTGCCAAGTGCCTGGTCATTTAAAAAAATTTTTTTTTGGTTTGTTTATTTAAAATAGTTTCAGAATAGGTACACAGAGTGAATTTGAACCCAGACTTGAGGCCTGACTGGTGATTATAACTTCTGGTAGGGGGTAGGGACTTTTATTTTTTCTTCCAACCAAAATCAAGGTTAAGATGCAAAATTTTCTTTGCTATTTCCTTTGCATGGCAAATATTTTCTAGTTCACTCTTTTATTGGGAATGTGGGCCTTTGGGGACTCATTCCAAAGTCTCCATGCTGACACTGCACTGCTTTGTCGCCTGCCTCTCCTGTCCCCCCTTCCCCCGACATGGATGTAAAAACTGAAAGTTCTAATTTACAAAACACTGGCAAATGCCCTCAGGGTCTGATGCCTGCTCCAGTGAACATTTACCATGCTCATTCTGAATTCTGGCTTCCGACTTCATTTTTGGCCTTTGGGGATTAAGATACTTTAATTTCTTGCCAAGTTAGCTACTTATTTTATCCAGCATTTTAAAGGTGCTTTTTTGGGGGAGAATTTTCAGGATATAGAGTCTGTCATATTGCTGGAAGTAAACATCAGGAAATTTTTAAATGAAAAAAACACATGATTAGGAAAATGGAAATAGAAAAGTTTCATAACATTCCAACAGGGTTCCAAGCCTACCTAATGTTTATTTATATCTGAGTTATGAGTGTTGTCTCTGGAGTCAGACAACCTGGGTTTGGAATCAGGCTCTGCCGCTTACTACTGCTAGGGGTGAGGGTGGGCAAACTTTTTCTGTAAAGGGCTGGATGGTAAGTACAGTTGTCCTTCAATATGCATAGGGGATTCCTTCCAGGATACCCCATGGGTAACAAAATCCATGGATGCTTGAGTCCCTGATACAGAATGGCCCAGTACTTGCATATAACCTATGCACGTCCTCTCGTATACTTTAAATCATCTCTGGATTACTTATAATACCTAATACCATGTAAATGCTATGCAAAGAGTTATGGTGTTGTATTGTTTTTAATTTATATTATTTTATTGTATTGCTTTTTTATTTTTATTTTCAAATATTTTTGATTCTTGGTTGGTTGAATCCACAAAAGTGGAGCCCTCACATATGGAGGGCCAACTGTATTTTGAGGTTTGCAAGCCATATGCAACTACTCAACTCAGTCACTGTATCATGAAAACAGCCATAAATACGTAATATGTAATGAATGGGCATGGCTGTGTTCCAACAAAACTTTATTTACAAAAACAGGCACTTAACTGGATTTGAACTTCAGGCTATAGATTGCACACCCTGGCTATGTACGAGTTAATAAATCTCTTTAAGCATCAGTTGTTTCATCTCTAAAATGGAGAAAATAATAATACCTGTGTCATCCATAGGTTGTTTGAGCATTAAATTAGTGAATTTATCAGAGGCATTTGAACCATAGCAATTCCATCTTAAATAGGGGTAAAATGAGACTGAGACCTGCCGGGCTGCATTCCCAGGAGACTAGGCATTCTTAGTCACAGGATGAGATAGGAGATCAGCACAAGATACAGGTCACAACCGCCCTACTGATAAAACCGGATGTCATAAGAAAGCCCTCCAAAACCCACCAAAACCAAGATGGTGATGAAAGTGACCTCTAGTTGTCCTTACTGCTCATTATATGCGAATTATAATGCATTAGCATACTAAAAGACACTCCCATCACTACTGTGACAATTTACAAATGCCATGGCAACGTTTGGAAGTTACCCTACATAGCCTAAAAAAGGGGAGGGACTCTCAGTTCCAAGAAATCTCCACCTCTTTCCCCGGAAAGCTTATGAACAATCTACCCCTTGTTTAGCATATAGTCGAGAAATAACTATATTCAGTCAAGCAGCCCATGCCATGTCTCTGCCTATAGGGTAGCCATTCTTTTGTTTATTTCTCAAATAAGCTTGCTTTCACTTTATGGACTTGCCCTGAATTCTTTCTTGCTCGAGGTCCGAGAGGTCTCTCTTCAGGTCTGGAGCAGGACCCCTTTCCAGTAACAAATTCATGTTAGTGCTAACGTTAGCTATGATGTCGCTGCTGGAAGTGATGATGATGATTTGAAACCAGTTCCTTGATTGTTTAAGGTCATAAGGTGTCTCGTCTTCAAATCATTTAAAAGCATCCAACGTAGCTTCCTATGCTGCTATTGATGACACACAATAGAAAGCTCACAATACTGCAGTAACGAACGACCCCCAAATCTCAGTGGCTTTAAAGAACTCAGATTTAAGTTTTGCTCATACTACATTCCATCACACTGGTTGATGAGGGGTTCTCCTCACTGTCATTCCTCGGGGCCCAGGCTCATCGAGCAGCCACCATCTTGAAATCACTACAGGGGAAAGGAGCTTTGGAGGGTCTTTAAATAACAATTAAATGCTTGGTCTGCAAGAGATGTGTTATTTCTGTGTGCAGTTCACAGTCAGAGTTGGTCACATCTTTCTCTCCCACTAGCTTATTGCTTGGGTTGCTGGGCGTGTTGTCACAGACAAGCTTCATCTGTTGGCGCCTCCAAGGAGGGCCTAGAAGTGCAGAGCTACTCGCCCAAGGCCATATGCTTCCCAGGGCAGCCCACATCCAGGGAATGCTTCCTGTGTGGGTAGAAAGGCCCAGCCCTTTCAGCCCAGTGTGGGACAGTGTTGGGATTTGGCTCAGCCTGTTGTTTGGCAACTTGACTTCTCCCTCTGCCCAGTCCTGCTTCCCTCTTTTCCTTTCCACCGGGGTTGTTCCCAAGGATACTCGTTAATAAGCATCCTGTACGCTAAACTCCATCTCAGGGTTCTTCTCCAAAAACCCAATCTGTGACATTCACCACGTGCCTAAGAGAGAGAAGGTTGGAATATCTCCTGAGGAACACCAAGGACTACCTTACTCACTAAAGTGAACACAGTTAGCCCTTATAGAGGGGAGAGACTAAGATCACAACCATGCTAATAGCTAATATTTATTGAGCACTTACCTGCCACATGCTGCACTAAGGTATGTTACTTGGATTTGCTCATTTAATCTTCACAATGCCCTGTGTATTAAAACAGGGGATTACACTAGGCAATGACAAGCTATGGCCTGCAGACCAAATCTGCCCATGCCTGTGGCTTTATGTATTGTCTATGGCTACTTTCATGCTATAATTGCATAGTTGAGTTGTTGTGACAGACACTGCATGACCCACAAAGTTGAAAATATTTACTATCTAGTCCTTTTCAGAAAAAGCTTGCCGAATCCTGTTTTAGGTATTATTTCCATTTTATAGATAGCAAAATTGAAGCTTGCAGAAGTGTGTGGTTTGTTAAATCACAGAATGTCAAGTTTTAGTCATGTAGATCAGAGATAAAATTCTAAGTCCTCCAACCAACTGAATGGACCCCTTCTCCCAGCCAAGAGTATTTCAAAGTTAATCTGAAAAACTAGTTCCCATCATGGGAAAGGGGCAGTCAGATACGCCTCATTATACCATCCTTCCTTGGGAATTCAGGCACAACTGACCAGCATCAACATTAAAACAGGGCAGGCATGGTGGCTCACACCTGTAATCCCAGCACTTTGGGAGGCCGAGGCGGTTGGATCGCCCGAGGTCAGGAGTTTGGGACCAGCGTGACCAACATGGCAAAACCCCATCGTTACTAAAATTCCAAAATTAGCCGGCCATGGTGGTGCATGCCTATAATCCCAGGTACTCGGGAGGCCTGAGGCAGGAGAATCACTTGAACCTGGGAGGTGGAGGTTGCAGTGAGCCAAGATTGAGCCATTGCATTCCAGCCTGGGCAATAAGAGTGAAACTCTGTCTCAAAAGCAAACAAACCAACAAACATTAAAAGAGACTTAAGACTGACAAAACAGACTCTTTGCAGTAATAAGATACCAACATGACAAATAGCAGACCCTGAAAGAAACTGAAGTATATTTTTTTACATATTCTGAAATGGCCCTGCGAAGCTGTCTCTTGTGGGGAAAATCTACGTTCCGTAGAGAATCCCCTTCCCTTTCCAGTTCTTTTCCTTGATCCAGGAGATAATTACCTGAGTCTGGCATCTTTTTAAGTCTAATAAGAAACATTTACAATCTATTTTCTCTGAAGCCTGCTACCTGGAGGCTTCATCTGTATCAGAAAATCTTTGAATCCACCTATGACCTAACAATCCCCTGCCCCACCCCACTTTGTGTTGTCCCACTGAACCCATCTACACCTTTCCAGACTGAACCCATCTACACCTTACCTGTATTGATTGATGTCTTATGTCTCCCTAAAATGTATAAAACCAGACTGCATCTCCATTACCTTTGGTACATGTTCTCAGGGCCTACTGGGACTCTGTCATGGGTCACGGTCCTAATATTTGGCTCAGAACAAATCTCTTGAAATATTTTACAGTTGGACTCTTTTTGTCAACAGTCATGAAGACAAACATTTAAACAGCAGCCCCCTTCTGTGATGGCAGGTGCGGACCCCCCCACCCCCATGCCATTGATGGGCCTTTGTAAGTGCTCAGTGAATGATCAGGAATGATTTTCTTCCCTTCTTTTCTTTCCACCATCCTTCTTTGTAAAATTGAGGCCTCCTCTTCCATCTTTGCTCTAAATCCCCTCCCAGACAAGTTCTATTTTCTAGAGACAAGTGTATCCGAAATTGCAACCCTGTGGCTTCTCTCCACCAAGTGCAAAACACAAGAGACGCATCAGTTTTTGGTACCTTTGACTCTAAAACCTCTGGAGGAAGTTCTGTTTTTCTGAAAATGGCTTTCTTTTACTGGAAGAGTTAGGGTGGTATATCTGTAGAGCCTGAGCTGGCTACCAGGAAACATTTCATGATGGCTAAGAAATTGTTCTGCATGCTGAACCTTGAAGTGATAACATAAAATGACAGCCTTGACAGACCCCCTAGAATCTAAGGCTGAGATTATCGGTTTCCAACTGCTTCCAGCTGAGAAGCGGCTCTCAGGGCAGCACTGAGTACTCAAAAGCATTCCCTCATAAAAGTGATTGTTCAAGGGGGATTCAAGAGTTTAATTCCTTAATGCCCATCCAGCTGCTTCCTAGATTCTTCCAGAACATGGGCCTTATGCCCCTAAATTCACTCCCATACTTAGAAGCAGAACTGGGAACTGAACTCAGGTTGTTTGATACCAAAATTTGTGCTCTTAACCATGCATTTCACTCCCTTCTGGTACACAAATATCCAGGATCATGTATTTACTTTCTACAGATACTGTTATACATGCTCATGTAAATTGTCTGGCAATTAGCTGCAAGAGGATTATAGGAAGAGATTCTACCTATCCATCTCTTTACACCACGCCTTCTGAAGAGAATGTCCCTGACTTTCAGAGAGAATCCTTGGATTTAGTCAGGAATATTAGATCCCTAAATAAAAATGTCTAAAATCCTTTCCCCATTCTTCGTTGTTGTTGGTTTTGAGATAGGGTCTCACTCTGTCACCCAGGCTGGAGTGGTGGTGGTGTGATCACAGCTCACTGCAGCCTCGACCTCACAGGCTCAGGTGATCCTCCCACCTTAGCCTCTCAGTACACCTGGCTAACTTTTTGTGTTTTTGGTAGAGATGGGGTTTCATCATGTTGCCCAGGCTGGTCTTGAACTCCTGAGCTCAAGCGATTCACCTGCCTTGGCCTCCCAAAGTGCTGGGATTACAGACATGAGCCACCGTGCCCAGCCTGTTTTTTATTTGTATAAATTTAAGGGGCAAAACTGCAGTTTTGTTACATGGGTATATCGGGTAGTGGTGGAGTCTGGGCTTTTAGTGTGGCTGTCACCTGAATAGTATACGTTATACCCATTAAGTAATTTCTCATCCTCATTCTTGGTTCATTAAAAAACAACTGGCCTGGCCAGGTGCGGTGGCTCACGCCTGTAATCCCAGCACTTTGGGAGGCTGAGACGGGCGGATCACAAGGTCAGGAGATCGAGACCATCCTGGCTAACACGGTGAAACCCCGTCTCTACTAAAAGTACAAAAAACCAGCCGGGCGAGGTGGCGGGTGCCTGTAGTCCCAGCTACTCGGGAGGCTGAGGCAGGAGAATGGCGTAAACCCAGGAGGCGGAGCTTGTAGTGAGCCGAGTTGGCGCCACTGCACTCCAGCCTGGGCGACAGAGCAAAGACTCCGTCTCAAAAAAAAAAAAAAAAAAAAAAAAAAAAAAAACAACTGGCCCTCAAAAATGTCTAGGGAATGGTGCACAAATGAATGAATGAGTCAATGGATGAATGAATTAATCAATCTCTAGACCCTTGACAACTTAAGGATCTTGGGCAAGGTTTATGCCCTTGATAAACAAACAAAAAAAAGATAGTCAGCAGTTTTCTTATTGCTGACGTAGGCGTCAGAAGGTACACAATCATTCATTGAACAAACACTGAACCTTCACTATGAATTGCACACCGTGCTACACACGGAGGATATGATATGCAAGGTCTCTGCTCTCAGCACAGGCAGGCCACCAGAGATGAGGCATGGAACGTAGTGTGGCCACAGGAAGCTTCATCTGGGGCTTTGGCCAGTTGCTCGTATGTAGGGAATAGAACATAGGGAGGCATACATGGATAGAAGATACCCTTTCTAGGAAGTGAAATGGGAGTGCAACATCCAGGTCAAGGATTGGGAAGGGTTAAGTGTAAGGTTCTCTGGCAGCCAGGAGATGTAACCCGATCCCTCTCAGCGGTAGCTTTTTAAACCTGGGCTTTAAAACCGGGAAACCTGGAGGAATCACAAGACACTGGGCTGGTTTTACTGGTCTCCCCTCTCTGTTTAGAAAGACAGCTCTTGCCTTGCATAGCTAACGTTTCTTTGGTGGTGAGAGGGACTTCTGTATATTGCTCATTTTATCTGTATGATGATGATTTGTACTAGTTGCAATTCTAAGACTATGTCCTGGTCTCTAGAAACAAGGAAAGTTGAGAGCACAACAAAAGAGAGACGTTTTAAAAGCACCGACTATTTTAATGACATAATTCTGTCAATATTACAGTGTTTAGACGCAAATACAACAGGATTCTTTGTACAGAACTTTTCAAACCATTAATTTAGGATTAGGAAACTCCCCTCACTCCCCCGAGGGCCACTGCTTGATTCAGTTAAAGCAACTTAATTCAGGTTAGGGTGAAATTTAAGCAAACTCCATTGCTTAGCAAAATGCTGCCTGAAAACAGCTAAAGACAAGTCAGAATGTCCCTGAGCAAACCTCAGGCATTATTAACCAAGACCTGCCTTAATTCTGGGTTGTCTCATGATGAGCAAGGAGAAAAAAGTGTTCCCCTGCTAGAAGTATTCTATGTCTATTACAAAGCATCGATTGCGTGTTCAATGGCCATAAGAGAATGGATAATATACATGATAAGAGTTTGGAAGAGAGAGTAAACTGAAGTTAAGGGCATTTCAAAGGGCTTCATGGACGAAAGGATCTCGAATTCCAATTGAAGGAGAAGGAAGACTTAGTTGAGGAGGTGAGAGAATTTCAGAATGGTATCAAGGGAGGCTTGGAAGCAGGAATTTGGGTGTCATATTTCTACAGACTAGTAACTGATCAGGGTCTTTTTTTTCCTTCCAAAAAGAGAGAAGAAAAATATTAGGTTGATGCAAAAGTAATTGAGGTTTTGTAACGTAATGGCGAAAACCGCAATTACTTTTGCGCCAACCTAAATAGGTAGAGAGATGTAGTTGGAACAGAAGGTTCGTTTGAGGATGTCACCCAAGATTAGGTTGAAAAATTAAGAAGGAGGCAACTGGTGATGGGCCTTAGGTTTTAGAAGAGCAGACAAGGCCAGGATTTGATATGTAGAAGTGGAATAGTATTCTTTCTCCTCGTTTTCTTCTTTACTTTCAGGTTGCTTTGGTCACTATATAATGTCTGCCTCAGTTTGATGGCAGACAGAAAGGTTATTGGGAAAAAAAAATAGGATCAAGTGTTAAACTCAGGCAGCATCATGTTCTAGTGCTATTGGATGAAAATTCTAATGTAGACAAAAGATATAACAACTTTAATAACTCCCTGAAATTTAAGTAAAGAAGCAATTCTAGGCTGGGCACAGTGGCTCATGCCTGTAATCCCAGCACTTTGGGATGCTGAGGCGGGTGGATCACCTGAGGTCAAGAGTTGGAGACCAGCCAGGCCAACATGGTGAAAACCCGTCTCTACTAAAAATACAAAAATTAGCTGGTCATGGTGGCGTGTGCCTGTAATCCCAGCTGCTTGGGTGGCTGAGGCAGGAGAATCACTTGAACCCGAGAGGTGGAGGTTGCAGTGAGTCTCCATCTCCAAAAAATATATATATATTAAAAGAAGCAATTCTAGCAACTCAACAACATGAAAGACACTGAAATTGAAGCAAAGCAGGAGGTTCCTTTTAAAACTGGATCACAATTTATAAATAGCTGTATCCAAATGGAGAGAACATTATTGCCATCCCGCACTCAAACAACCTTGCATGTGTCTGGGCACCTTTGAGCTGAAATTTAAGCAGGGAAACTAGTCATTGGAAAAATTCCCATGACTGAATGGAACGTCAAAGCTTGCTGTGAGCTGAGATGCACCACTGCACTCCAGCCTGGGCGACAGAGCGAGACTCTGTCTCAAAAAAAAAAAAAAAAAAAAAAGTGTTTAAAACTGAAATATGAAAGTAAAATAAAACTTGGAGACCTTCTGGTGATTCAAAGGCAAGTATTTCATAGATTTCTCTGTTGAGGTGCATCTCATTTTGGTGTGCATCCAAGTGTTTTCCAAGATGAAAAACTCCTTGAGAGCAGGAACATATTTCCTTTATGCCTCGTTGAATGCAGGCCAACCAGTGGCCTGATGAGGTTTGGAGGGTGTGAATGACAAGTGTAAATAAAATTGTGTTGACAGCTATTTAATTATCATGTAGTTTCATGTTGAATGTTCAAAAGTTCTGAATAAATGAGCATAACAAATCTCAGTGAAAGCTAAATTAATTAACACATTTTGGCTAGCTGCAGAGAGCCATTTCGCTGTCTCCGGGAGTCCCCACGGTGTGATACTCATCTTGATTATGTAAGGCAAGTGAGGAGGGGAAAGGAAAACTTTATTTTTAGTGAGTTCCCTTTTTGTTGATTGACTCCTCTAAATTTGTAGCAAGGCAGACCATGCCCCTGACCCATTTTCCTCTGATGGGTCTTGTTTCCCACCCTGTAGTTCCTTTTTTTTTTGAGATAGAGTCTCGCCTGTCACCCAGGCTGGAGTGCAATGGCATGATCTCAACTCAGTACAACCTCCGCCTCCCGGGTTCAAACGATTCTCCTGCCTCAGCCTCCCGAGTAGCTGGGATTACAGGCGCCTGCCTGCCACCACGCCCGGTTAATTTTTGCATTTTTAGTAGAGACGGGGTTTCACCATGTTGGCCAGGCTGGTCTCAAACTCCTGACCTCGTGATCCTCCCACCTTGGCCTCCCAAAGAGCTGGGATTACAGGCGTGAGCCACTGCTCCCGGCCTGTAACTCCTTTTTAATACCTGCTTCACATGCGATGATTTGTTCAGGATCTGTTTACCCCAGGAGGCTGCTGCTCCCAGTGGACAGGGTCTGTTATTGCCATGGCCGGGCACTGAGGGCCAGCACAAAGGCACTTGCTGGTCCAGGGGCAACTCTGGGTTGCAATCGAACAACATATTAATTCTAATTTCTCCATCTAAAATGGAAATCTGTTCTGAATTTTCTGTAAGTTTCTATGGAAGCTAGGTGAGGACCTATAGTTGTTCAATAAATGCTTGTTATATGAAAACAAAAGGGAAGGGAAGGGAAATGCTAGGGTAAACCTCATTTCTACTTGTTGCTCTATTCCTGGGGGTACGTCATCTTTTTCTGCAAAGCAGACCTGTTTCTACCTTTGCTCACACAGCTGGGTAGACGGACACTAACATTTTCATCACATGAGCCCACGTGAGCCTCTGCTTTAATTCTGCATTTGTAAAGCTTCATGTTTTTTTTCTCATGGAAGCAGAGTCATAGGTGGAGGAGGTCACACATTTCTAAACTCCATCACCCCTACTTTTTTTTTTTTTTTAATGGAGTCTTGCTCTGTCACCCAGGCTGGAGTGCAGTGGTGAGATCTCGGCTCACTGCAACCTCTGCCTCCCAGATTTGAGCGATTCTCCTGCCTCAGCCTCTCAAGTAGCTGGGATGACAGGCACCCACCACGACATCCGGCCTCATTTTTCTATTTTATTTTATTTTATTTTTAGTACAGACAGGGTTTCACCATGTTGGCCAGGCTGGTCTTGAACTCCTCACCTCAATTGATCTACCCGCCTCTGCCTCCCAAAGTGTTGGGATTACAGGTGTGAGCCACTGTGCCCGGCCCCCCACCCTTACCTTTTGATGAAATGGTTAAAAATACAAAACAGACTGTGTGAGTGAATAAGGTACCTATTTTTGAGCAGTCATGAGCTGAAGATTCCATTCTTGGCCTGCTGCTTGTGTAGGAGAACACGGGACTTCCTGTCCCTATCAGTCCCTACTACTTTGTGTGAGGTGTGGGACAGCCAGCCACACTGTGCTAGCACCTAATAAGGTTGCAGATTTAATTCTAGTCCAAATCTGGACAAATTGATGTTCAGGTTAGAGCTAGCTGATATTCAGAAAAGGCTGCCAGAATCCTAATGAGCAGCCTGAGGAAATGGAGCCATAGATTCTGTTTAAAATTCTTCTCTCCTTTCACTCCATTTTTTCATTTTCTCCACCTACTTCTCTGTCTGCTCCCTTTCTCATTCATTGCTTTCTGCTTCCTTCCCCTTTCTCCATTCATTCCTCTTCCTTCTTTGCCTCTATCCGTCTTTCTGCCTTTCTGCCTGTCTTTCCCTTCTCGCCCTCTCTCTCCTGCTTCCTCTCCTCTGACTTTCTTTCCCACAGTCTCTCTCTTGCCCTTGCTCTGTCTCTCTTCCTTTTATCTACAGCCTATTGGCTTCTCATTTCTTTTCCTTCTCTCCTCCCATTTTCTTTCTAAGAATTTCTTGATGAACATGAAAGAGGACTAAAAGGAGCTCCATGAAATCCTTGCCTGGAAGAAAACATGGGTGGATGCTCTTCTGATCATAGGCAGCCACTAAATTTGATTTGTAGCTGATCTTAAATGTAGGAAAAGATTTTCAATTACAAAACCCATAAAGTGTAAAGATGAGGGAACCTGGCTGCGTTTTGAGTTTGACTAATGGTCTCAAAGCGCTTTAAAATGTTTGGCATTTGCCAGCCTTTCTTTCTTCTCCTAATCCTCAAACTCATGAGTTTTTATGGGAAACATAATCCTCTTTTCTGATTCATTTACACTTAGCTCATCTGAGTATTGTTTTGTAAAAACCATCTGAAGTCCAAGAAGTTTTATGAGATCTTTAAAAGCTTGTTTTTTGAACCAGGAAGTTGTGTACTGCCAATATAAATGGACCTTGAACTCTAGGGGGGTTTGAGTCCAGCATCCATAGCATTAAACTGGGTCTAGAATTGGCAAAGGCCCATCCCCATGGCTGACAGAAACTGGGCTTTCACTTTCAGAATAATAGTGAGTTCAGTGTTTGGGATGAGTGACCATCTCAAATGATAGTACATGGGGTACATAACAGGTTTTTCAAGGATTATCTTGCTAGTTACATAAATAGCAAGAGACTTATGTGGAAAACTGTGATTTTACTGGAGTCTCCCAACTACAGAGTAGGGCTGCTTGCTCATGTGTATATTTCCATATTAATTGTGTGTATACACGCACGTACACAAATGTGTAGAGGGATGGGGTTAACATTCACATTAGAGATTTATTTTTGTATTAAAAAATTTTTTTTTATTTTTAGTTTTATTATTTTTTTGAGATGGAGTCTCGCTTTGTCGCCCAGGCTGGAGTACAGTGACACAATCTTGGCTCACTGCAACTTCCACCTACAGGGTTCAAGTGATTCTCCTGCTTCAGCCTCCTGAGTAGCTGGGATTACAGGCATGCACTACCATGCCCAGCTAATTTCTGTATTTTTAGTAGAGACGAGGTTTCACCATGTTGGCCAGGCTGTTCTCAAACTCCTGACCTCAAGTAATCTGCCTGCCTTGGCCTCCCAAAGTGCTGAGATTACAGGTGTGAGCCACTGCACCTGGCCTTTTTTTTTCCTTCAGAGTTGGGGTTTCACCATGTTGCCCAGGCTGGTCTCAAACTCCTGAGCTCAGGTGATATGCTCACTTTGGTCTCCCAAAGTACTGGGATTACAGGTGTGAGCCACCGTGCCCAGCCTCACACTAGAGGTGTTTTTTTTTTGTTTTTGTTTTTCCTGTGGTTTTATTTCAGAGAAGATCTGATTGTGATATATCCAAATCTATCATAAGGCAGGTTGTAATTGGGTTGAATATTGGTGTGAAATGCCCACCTCTCCATTGCTGTGGGTTGAGAGGAAAACTGCATTATGTATTTTTTAATGGTTAAAAAACATTTTTCTGCAGAGCCAAAGAGCATGGTTAAGGTCATTTCTCTCCCAAATACTAGGATCTCAGGCAGAGTCCCAGGTCTTCTGGAAACTGAGGCTCCAAGAGGTGAAATGACTTGCTCAAGTTTCCATGGGAAGTTGATATGGTTTGGCTGCGTCCCCTCCCAGATCTCGTCGTGGATTGTAATCCACGTGTCGTGGGAGGAACCGGGTGGGAGGTAATTAAATCATGGGGGTGGTTACCCTCATGCTGTTCTCCTGAGAGCTCACTATCAGATGGGTTTTTAAGGGTTTTCCCGTCTTTTGCTTTGGCACTTCTCCTTGCTGCCACCATGTGAGGAAGGACGTGTTTGTCTTCCCCTTCTGCCACGATTGTAAGTTTCCTGAGGCCTCCTCAGCCCTGCAGAACTGTGAGTCAATTAAATTTCTTTCCTTTATAAATTAACCAGTCTTGGGTATGTATTAGCAGCGTGAGAACGGATTAATACAGAAGTAAAGCAGGTAGAGCCCAGCTCCCCAGAGTCCCCATCCAGGCTGTGCCCTCCACAGGTAGCTGCCACTTACTGCCCAAAAGCAGCTTTAATGCTTGCCATCTGTCCATCTGGGGCCTGGGAGTGACCCACTAGAATAGCCGATCCACCACTGAAGACAGGTAGAGCCTGGAGGGATGCTGTCCTTTACTCTTTCCTGAGCTTTCCCCTGTCTGACATCTCTCCTCTCCTGTCCTGGCTCTGCAGAATGTTGTAGCTATGCTAATCACCCTCCTCCCCACCTCCATCTATTTCAACTGCTGTTACGGAATCCCTACCTGAGAGGTAAGAGCTCTGTGAACTGATCTGAGTTTCAGGTAGGAAATATTTTCCCTACGTGTTGGTGAATTTTCCATAAGATGACAAAGAATTGTGGGCTGTACTATGATACAGGCATCATACAAATCAGGTCCTCCCCTGAGAGGTCTATCATAATCTCACAGTGTTGCTTCATTCAGTTGTTGTTTTTCGTTTTTAAGCTTTCATTTACATCTTCTCTCCCTAACAAGAGAGGAAGTTTCTTCAAGACAAGGGCTTTATGCCTTGTGGATCCTTTGTATTTCCACAGCCTCAGTGCCTCCTTCAGAGATGGGGTAGGTATTTATTAGCTTCTGTTGCATCCTTCATACAGAACCTGGTGCTGAGAGACAGCTGCTTCTTGTTTGTTTGTTTGCTTGTTTCTTAAGACCAGTCAAGTACAGTACCGAGAAGAGGGGAAAGAGTAGAACAAGGAATTGGATCTGTAACTGACTGTGAACAGTCAATTGAGGTAACTCATTACCTTCGAACCAACCTGGGAGGCAGCCTTATGACTCACCTCAGTCCTCAATCTTCTCAGCTTGTTCACTTTGGCCTGGCTCAGAGGCTGACCTAGAATGATTCTGTCTAGAAGGACCCTGGATGTTCTTAGAGATACAGACTGCTGGGGCTAGAAGGGACTTTTCATCCAATTCCTCTGTGACAGAGGAGGAAGTAGAGGTTCGGAAGGAGAGGTGAGCTGCCTGTGCTCCTTTAGCTAAAGGCAGTGTTAGGACTGGACCTGAGGGCTCTTCCCTCCAGTCCAGCGCTATTTATTCCATGCAGTGCCTCTCAAACCATGTTCTCACAAGCAGCCAGTGCTCAGGCAGCTGGACTGAGGCCCTGCCTGCCAAATCAAATATTGGAGGTCCAATGTACAGAAAAAAAAATTAATTAATGGGTTAAGTTTCCTTAGGGTTATTTTCCATTAATACTTCTTAAACCATTGTCACCTGTTATTGTCTACTAGCCAATGCAAGAAGGCAACAAAACAAAAGGATAAGCCACAAATAAATAAGAACAAGAACAACCAAAGCCTTGGGAACACACCATCATTCTTAAGTTAAAGGCTTTTAAAAAAAAATAAAAATAGAAGAAGACTGCTATGACTATGGACTTTCTATTGCATTCACATAATAAAATCATGCATTCTACTAGCGACATTGTTTTGAATTCAAATGCTAAAAGTAAATACGTCATTATTTCATGGTTTTCCCCAAAGAGTACTATTCTGCCATCTCTCTTAATGGGTCAGGTCATCTACAAGTTGGGTGACACTGTCGGATTACGGTCCGGTGAATTGATTTGTCTTTATTGAAAACAAATGGCTTAGGGTTGTCAGGGATCCTGAACTCTAATCCTGTCCTAAAGGCCCAGGGACAGGGCTGTCTCTGCGGTTGTCTCTATTGGTTCTCCCCGTCCACGCGGGCGCCCTCTGCTGCCCGCTCTGCACTCCCATTCCTGCCAAGCGAGGAGTAGGGTACCAGAGGCTGCAGACCGAGAAGCAGCCACGGGGACTTTACAGCCCCACAGGGAGCCATCTAAACGGTCTCCGATGGAGACCTCAGCGCGCCCAGACAGCCTTTTCTGGGGCCCGATTTGGTATTTGAATTCAACCCCGCAGCAAGTATCCCAGCAAACACGGATAAGAAAATGCCGGGGCTTCCAAACAATATCAAACGCATAGGTCTTCTGCAAGGACAGGACCGTTGAGTAACTTTGCTGAGCCCTTTGTCCTCTCCCGGGACACAGAACCGGGGCGTGGGGACCTCCACCTCGGCGACCCACGGGAGCAACCCCTGTGGATGTGGAGGGTGGCGGCGCGCCTTCAGGCTCCTCACACGCCTTCCCCAATTAGGATCTGCCGCCTGACGTCACGTCTGCCGGAGATTGGCTGCTCAGGTCTGACACTCGGGGCCACGGGAAACTTTTAAAAGACTTCGCCGCCGGGGCTGCCTCAGAGTGTCCCGCGCGCTCTCGCTCGCTCTCGGCCACCCTCGCCGGGCCCCGCCGCGGCGCGCGCTGCACCCCCGGTCGGGCGCGCGGACCCTCACCTTGCACTGCCCGCTCCCCTCGCCCCTCCCCGCTCCCCGGGCTACGCGCTCCCCACCCCCACGCCCGCCCCCTGCTCCCCGCCACAATCGGCCGGGGTCTGGGGCCGCTCAGCTGCCCGCAGAGCCTCCTCCCGCCTTTCCCGAGCTCTCGGCAGCTCTCGGGGGAGCCCGAACGCGCGGGGAAAGGCGAGCCGCACGGCCGGGGGAGGGGGCCGGACCGCGCGCGGCCGGTCGCGCCGGCTGGGGCCCGCGATGGCGGGGGCCTGGCTCAGGTGGGGGCTCCTGCTCTGGGCAGGACTGCTCGCGTCGTCGGCGCACGGCCGGGTGCGGAGGATCACCTACGTGGTGCACCCGGGCCCCGGCCTGGCAGCGGGCGCCTTGCCCCTGAGCGGGCCCCCGCGTTCGCGGACCTTCAACGTCGCGCTCAACGCCAGGTACAGCCGCAGCTCGGCGGCTGCGGGCGCCCCCAGCCGCGCCTCCCCCGGGGTCCCCTCGGAGAGGACCCGGCGCACGAGCAAGCCTGGCGGCGCGGCCCTGCAGGGGCTCAGACCGCCGCCGCCGCCGGAGCCGGCGCGTCCCGCGGCCCCCGGCGGGCAGCTCCACCCCAAGCCCGGCGGCCACCCGGCAGCCGCCCCGTTCGCCAAACAAGGCAGGCAAGTCGTGCGCTCCAAGGTGCCGCAGGAGACCCAGAGCAGCGGGGGCTCCAGGCTGCAGGTTCACCAGAAGCAGCAGCTGCAGGGGTAAGCCCACACCCCCTTCCGCCCGCCAGCCTCGCGCGCGCCGCCCGCTGAGGGACTTGCGGGGTCAGGGCCACTCGGAGCCTGCGGTGGCCGGGGCGCTCGCGCGCGGTGGGTCGGCTTTCTCTCCCCGCCTCCGCCTGCGCTGAGCGCCGCGGGAAGAGCGGAGTGCGGGGAAGCCCAGGGACTTTTACTGACGTGAAACTCCGAGTGCATTGTTACCGAGCTGCGGGTAAACACAAAAGGCATTTCTGCCTGGGGCGTAACCTTCTGTGCGCAAACCCAACTGCTCCTAGAAGATGGGCGTAAACTTGAGGTCACTACAGTTTAATCCCTCAGCATCAATTAAACTGCAACTGAGTTTTAATTTTGGTCTAGCTAATGAAAAAAATGTTTCGAGGGCAGGCTAGCCGTAAAGATCCAGCTCCTGTTCTGCGGCCTGGAACTTTTCAGCATCAGAGAAATCATGGGCTTGGACTTCCTTGCACCTGTGGAGTCTGCTTTCCTGTGGTGGGGTGTCTTGGTATTGATAAAAGTTTTGGTTGGAATGTTTCTGTTATTGGGCGCTCATAGTCTCTTCCCTTCGTGGGCCTCCTATTTCCCCCAGTTCGTCTCAGGTTGGGGTGTAGGGGAAAACTTGTTTTGCTTAGTTGGCATGTTTTTTTCAGGGGTGATAGCAGGCCATGTGACCTCACTCCTTTTTGGACAGTTCTCTCTGAAACTCATTTCCAATTTAAAATGTTGGCCCAGATAATAGAAAAAAAAATAATTGGCGCTACTGTAATTTGGGGGTGAGAAAACCATTTGTTGGGCCCTTGTCCTCCCTTCCTGTATAGGCCTAGGTTATGCAGGCTTTTTGGTTCTCCCAGCATTCCCTGATATATGTATGGGCCTTGCCCCTCTGCTTGGGCAGCTTTGGGTTGGGCATCCAGGGTACCTGTTAGGACTCTGTCTCATCCAAAGGGTTGCAGAAGCTGGAGGCTGGCCTTTCTGGAACATGCTGGAAGCTTGGGTTCTTGGGAAGGGAGTCTTCCTGCTGCTGGACTCAGCGATCTTGCTTTGTTTCAGGGTCAATGTCTGTGGAGGGCGGTGCTGTCATGGCTGGAGTAAGGCCCCTGGCTCCCAGAGGTGCACCAAACGTAAGTTGCCACGTTCACAGTGGCCCTGCACAGTAGGCAAAGTTGGGGGGGGGGTGTCCACATGGGGGCATCTCATGAGGGCCACTTGAAAGGGCTCGGGGGAAGTTGAAGTCTGAAATACGATCCATCCATTACCTGCAGGCTTCATTACCACCTAGGAAGGGCTGGGTCAGGGTAATGTTAGTATCAATGCCAGCAGCAATGCATTGCATCCAAGATTTCTCTGAACTCAACAGAGATATTCATCACTCTGGCACATCTGTGAATCAGGAGCTAGGAAAAAATTTCCATTTGAGGATATGCCATATGGCAGAACCAGTGTAATTAATTTGAACATGATACCAACAAATGAAAGACATTCTTTACGGTGATGGCAGGAGGGGATTGGGGAGTAGAGGGCCCTATTCTGGAGTAAAACATCAATAGTTTTTATAGCTTCCTGAAAACAGCAACCAGAATCCTTCATCCTTGAGGCCTGATGGTTTTCTAGAATGCACTTCTCTGCTGCTCTTCAGAACTGATGGGTGGGGTTCTCTGCAGTGCTTCTGCAGTTCACATGCATGCCCAGCAGTATTTTTTTTTTTTTTTTTTTTGAGGCGGAGTCTCGCTCTGTCGCCCAGGCTGGAGTGCAGTGGCGCGATCACGGCTCACTGCAAGCTCCGCCTCCCGGGTTCCCGCCGTTCTCCTGCCTCAGCCTCCCGAGTAGCTGGGACTACAGGCGCCGCCACCACGCCCGGCTAATTTTTTTTTGTATTTTTAGTGGAGACGGGGTTTCATTGTGTTAGCCAGGATGGTCTCGATCTCCTGACCTCGTGATCCGCCCGTCTCGGCCTCCCAAAGTGCTGGGATTACAGGCTTGAGCCACCGCGCCCGGCCGCCCAGCAGTATTTTAAAAAAATGTGTTAATGATGCATATAGATTTGAGAACCCTGGAAAATTTTTCTCCTATGCATTGTAAAGTTAAGGATCAGGTTAAATGTATTCTGAGGCTCTTCTTGATGAATTGATGCTATTGGGTGCTCATTGGACATAAAGGAGTCTTACCTTCCCCCTCAGAAAAAGTGAAGCATTCTTAGTTGTTCTTTGCATAGAGACCGAGGCATTCCTATGTGGATTGGAATTGTTCAAAATTTCTGATGCTCGGATTTTGAAATACAGGTGGATGAATTTAAAAAAATTTCGGATACAGTCAATCTAGTGGCCTTGTTTGTTGAAAAATGTCTTCAATCCTGAAGGAAACAGAAGGGCTTTGGCATAATGGCCTTACTTTTGTAAAAAGGTGAATGTCCACAGGTTTTATAATGTCTTATGATCAAGCAGGAATTACAGACATGAACAGCCTTCTGACTATCAGAAATGCTCAGACCACTAGATCAGAAATGCTCAGGGTTCTAGGCATTTTAGATTAAGTCATAATTTTTCACTTTTAAGTTCTTAAATTATACTTGTCAGAAATGTGTTAGCATTTGTTTAGAATTTAGCATTGCTCAGGCCAAATGACATGCCCTCCCCTCCCCTCAGTAACTCATTCTGTCCAAAACCTGGTATGATATGGTTTGCCTGTAACATGGAGATAACTCATCCGTTACAGCACCAATGCAATGGGATATTGCTGTGTAAAGATTAAAAATACATTTAATCTTTATACTGGTGCGATGACTCACGCCTGTAATCCCAGCACTTTGGGAGGCCGAGGCAGGCAGATCACTTGAGGTCAGAAGTTGGAGACCAGCCTGGCCAACATGGTGAAACCCTGTCTCCACTAAAAAATTAGCCAGTAGACCTGGTGCAGTGGCTCACGCCTGTAATCCCAACACTTCGGGAGGCTGAGGCAGGTGGATCACTTGAGGAGTTAGAGACCAACCTGGGCAACGTGGCAAAACCCCATCTCTACTAAAAATACAAAAAAATTAGCTGGGTGTGGTGGTGTGTGCCTGTAATCCCAGCAACTGGGGAGGCTGAGGCAGAAGAATCGCTTGAACCCAGGAGGTGAAGTTTGCGGTGAGCTGAGATCACTCTACTGCACTCCAGCCTGGGTGACAATGACTCTGTCTCAAAAAAAAAAAAAAAAAAAAAAAAATATATATATATATTACCCAGGCATGGTGGCGCATGCCTGTAATCCTAGCTTCTCTGAGTCAAGAGAATTGCCTGTACCTGGGTCGGGGAGATTGCAGTGAACAGAGATTGTGCTGGGCGGTGCAGAGACTCCACCTCAAGAAAAGAAAAGAATTCAGAGCAAGATTTTACAGATAGGCAGAAGCTCCTTGATGCCTGTTGGAGACAATGCTCTAAGGCTTTAATCAGTTTGCTTGGCAAATGCAGTTGAGTGCCCTCTCTGAAAAGAGGATAGGCCCCCATTTTCAGGTTGCCTGGGGATTCGGGGATCCAAAGATGTTCTAGAAGATCCCAAGATGCTCCAGATCTTGGGGAATCACCTCATGGCTTCCTGCTTCTCCAGGCAAGAGAGGCAAAGACGTGTGTGTGCCTAGGTTTAGCTGGGTTTGCTGCCTGGTAAACCAGAGAGAGATCACAGAAGTGCTGGTCAGAAAAATCAGGGTTGAAGTTACTTACAGGGCTCTAGAGGAAGTTGCTATATTAGTTTAATCTTACGATACCTACAACCAATGCTTCTAGCATTTGGCTTAAGTTTTCCTACCAGCTTCTAGGAGGTAGCCCTTGGACAACACCAGGATCTACGTGGTTCTCAGCATTCAGAAGATTAGCCTTCCTGTACTTCCCAGTTTAACAAATGAATTTAGGTACAATTGCTAGAAACTTAATTCACAGCTTTCTTCAGAAATAATTGTGTTTTTAAAAGGCATGCTGGGGTAGTCAGCGTGCAGTCCAAAATAATGTATCTCTGAGATGGATATTTAAAATAGGGGACTTACTTTGCATGTGTCTGGGAGGTCCAGAGAGCTGAGAGAGCCTTCTACCTTCAGATGGGACCACTGGGGCTCCCGCTGATGCTGTAAACCTTGTGTCCATGGCTGAGTAGTGTGATGCCAGGAAAGACTCCTGGCTTTGGGGCCAGAAGACCTGAATTCAAATGCTGAAACCCTCACTAGCTATGTGGCCTCGGGGAGTTCACGTGACCTGTCTGGCCTGTATTTTCCCATTCAGAAATGCCTGTGCTAAAACCTTACCTTCTTTGTAGGATGGTTGCACATGTCAAGATGAAAAAAATGGGTATGAAGGCCTTGATGAAACCAGGAAGATTAATATTAGAGATTAGTGTTGGATCAAGCCAAGTAAATTCTGTCTGCTTTATCGATGACTTGGTTTTCTTCTGTT
This sequence comes from Macaca thibetana thibetana, assembly GCF_024542745.1. Classification (NCBI taxonomy): domain Eukaryota; kingdom Metazoa; phylum Chordata; class Mammalia; order Primates; family Cercopithecidae; genus Macaca; species Macaca thibetana. The sequence goes on along the minus strand of NC_065590.1, from coordinate 74,283,281 downwards.
TGTGGTTTCCTTCTCTCACTTCCCTATTATGCTGAGATTGAACAATTACACTTGGGTATGGTTTATTACACATAAGAATACAAAAACCAATGATATGCCCACATGAAGTTCCCCCTTATAATAGTCATCATAAAATGTGCATATACATTTAAATGTATAACCCAGGATATCTTCTAATTGTCATGACACGTTGAAGATAATGAAGAATTTGAGTTTTATATAGGTCATGTCCAATTGATGCAAAACAAATTTCTGTTTAAGAGATTGGAAGTGTTCATGTTGTTCAGTGTTTGCCCAATCCAGTGAAGAAAATAAGGTATCCCTTTGAGCAAGTCTGGATTGTTTTTAGTTATTGAAACCTAATTTAAATGGACCATGATCAAATGCTTCTGAAGACCAAAGATTTAGTGAACCTTAAATTGCAAATCAGAGAGATGTGAACAAGCAAGCGGCAGACCCACACAGGGGCAAAGAATAGATTCGTGCACTCATCAAGGTGGTCCTCCGGGCTGTAGCCACCGAGTCACTATGTAGAGACGCCTGGTTGCATGTTAATGTTGCTTTTCCAGACACTCTTTGTGTGTGGATCCCTAGGAATTGAAATTATAGTGTGGGATGTGTCATTTTAGTTAATACTGGATGACGCTTGGTAGCGTTACCTGTTTTGAACAACAGAGATGGAGAGATGAACCACATTTCGACTCTTTCCAAGGAATTAACATTTAAAGGAAGGTTTTGTGGGTTAGGGACTTTGTCTTCCAAGTGGGGCATTAAACCCCTGATGTGTAACATTTTTGCCTCCTATCATTTTCGTAGTTTTTTTTTTTTTTTTTTCGTATACCCAAACTGAACCTCCCCTCATGGCCTCATTGCTTCTTCCAGTGTTTTCGCCCCCGTCTCAGGGTAAGTGCAGGCCAGACAGAGACATTGCCGGTAGGCTCAGCTTTAATGAGAACACTGGACATGGGAATAGGCAATACAAAAGAATGAAAGAGAGGAGAGTGAGGCTGGGCTGGCAGGATTATGGGGTAGAGAGAAAAGAGATGATGGCAGATATGAATCCAAAGTGGGTGCTTGGCACGTTGCAGGCCTTCCATACACGCATGGATGGTTCTTGCATTTACTGTTTAGCTTTTACCATGTGCCAGGTTCTATGAATAGAGGAGAAACACAGCCAGCTGTAGGGAGTGCAGGTCTGTTTTTACTCACTTAACTCATGGCACATCAAATGACTTGTTCTCTCCTTAGCAAGAAACAGAAAATCGATATTCCATTGCTTTTCCATTGGCATTCAGCCCATGCCTCTTTAGGGGAAAAAACCCAACTCTAGACATTTTCCTTAAATTATATGCAAAGGAGACAGAGTCACATGCACCCTTGGTGCCCAGAGACGCAGTGGTGGATGCCATCATCCAGGAGGGCGTGATGTGGCTGGAGTTCAGGTGACCTAGAGAACTCTCTCAGGCTGTCCCCCATCCCTCTTGACTTGGCATCGTGCTTGCCAAACTTGGGAGTCGAGCCCAGAGTGATTATATATATTTTTTGTGTGCCTGCTATGGCCATTGACAGCTGCTTTGCCAATAGATCTGCAGTGAGGTTTACCATGGCAACTGCTGGTAGGGCCACCCCAGCCCCCATGTGGGAGGGTCAGCTGGAGAATCTTGTTATGTGGCACAGACAACCTCGGTAAAGAGAGAGGAACCCAGAGGTCAAGTTCACACTAGGTCAAGTATGTGTTCTCAAGACTAGTTCAAATAAACATTTAGGAACCATAAATTCTACATTGTAATAGTGCTTAAACCTTCATGATGAAGCCCTCCTCCAGCCCGTGGGCCTGCTGAGCACACCACCCGCTCCCTGCCTGCTCTGCTTTATCGGAGTTTTTGCCGCCCAGTGAACCCTTGGCTTTTGGGAAGCCCGACTTGTTGAAAGCACCTTTGACAACCACGGGGTTTTGCTGTTTCTGCCCCTGTTATTTGTTGTCTTGGATATTTCAGACGTACCCAAACATGTTCGAGAGCTCAAATTAAATTTTCCTAAAGTGCAGATTTTGCTTCCCAGTCCTTCCTAGCAATGAACAGAGGTGACTTGGAGTGCGAGGGAAATGTCACCACCCTTTTAATATGGACCAAGATCAGGTCTGGCAGAGAGGAGCTGCCGATGGGGCGGGGGTAACTTGTGTGGGTGCTGTGGAGCTTACAGAGAGCGTTTCCTTGATCTTCACACCCTGTGGGTGTCGTTGAGGCGGGTATGCTTTATTACCCCTATTCCCAACAGTGGGGCAGTGCTCAGATGCCACTGCAGATCTTGTGGCTCTTCCTACTGCCCTGGGATTCCTGGACATCCAGTGCTGTGACATTCTTTCTTGAGGTCTTGGTCTGAAAACTGTCCTGACAGCCCTCAGTCATCTGGATTGGCTTCTACTGCCTAACTTCACTTCTTGATTTTCCAAGCTATGTGAATTTTCTCGGGCTTCTGTAACAAGTTCCACAAGCTGGGTGACTTAGAGCAATAGAAATGTGTTGTCTCACAGTTCTGCAGTCCAGAAGCCCGATGTCAAGGTGTTGATGGGGTTGCTTCCTTCTGAAGGCAGTTCTAGGCCTCTCTCCTTGGTCTGTAGATGGCCATCTCTTCCCTGTGTCTTTATACATTGTCTTCTGTGTGTATCTGTGTCCAAATTTCCCCTTTTTATAAGGACATCAGTCACATTGGATTACCCATCACCCCCCGCAATGATCTCATTTTAACTTGATTACCTCTGTAAAGAACGTGTCTCCAAAGGTGGTCACATTCTGAGGTACTTGGGGTTAGGACTTCAACACTTTTTTTTTTTTTTTTTTTTGTAGGGGGAGTACAATTCAACTCATGATGTAAGCCCATGGATGCCTTGCGCACAGGCTGGAGAGATGGCTTTTGAGAGTTGGCTCATTCTGGGGGCACTTGGGAACCCTAGCAGCTGACCCAAGGATGGGTGGGCGGGACTTTGACTGGGCCGCTGCCGAACAGTCTGTGACTGTGGATCTAATTTGGTTACTTTTCTATTGCAGCAGCAGCTCTGGCTGCTCCAGGGGGTGATAGGAGAGATGAGGAATTGGCCACAGGTAATTTTGGTGATGCCTCTGGCCATTTTTACTGGGGCTCTTTTAAAGAGATTCTAGATTAGTGTTTCTTACACGTGAATGTCCAGCGGGACCACTGGAAGGGTTTGTTAAAAATGTTAAAACTTGTTAAATTCAACAAATTGAATCAAAATCTTTGGGGGTTTTTAACAAGCATCCCAAGTTATGCTGATGGAGGTGGCCCACAGTTTGAGAAACTGATCCAGAAGGAACTCAATCCTGGGCAATATTTATGACCCTTTATGTGGGAATTTAAAGGCCAACCTCAATGCTTAACAATTTAGAGAAACCTCTCAAGGCAGGAACCCTCTAAACATTGGGATAGCTTGGATTTGAAGAATGTTATGTACAGTCAAAGATTGCCGCACATGCGGTTTTTACATCCAGTTTTTCTTTAGTTAGTTGAATGTTTAATATATATATATGTATATTTTTGTGAGAGCTGGAAATTTGCAGAATTATTGCTGATTACATAGAGTGCCTTTAAAAAAAGATTTAAACGCTTTGGAACACTTGGGTGTTTTTTTCCACTAAAATTTTTTTTTTTAGTTACAAAATTTTTGAAGTACACACAAACATAGAAGCTGCCTATCAGGGTCATGTTTTTAAAAGCTCCCTGATGTGGTAGTTCAGTACAATGATTTATACATAAAGGAGAAACTGGTCTTATCTTTCTCCAAATGCATGTTTTACTAATGGTTTCCTGCTTTCTTAGTGGAGAGAAAATATTACATAATTTGTTGGTGTGACACAAATTGGTTGTTTTGGTACTTACAGAAAAATACATCAGGGCTGTATTTGCAAGCATACCTCAGATATGGAGGGTTCAGTTCCAGCAAATATCTCAATAAAGTGAGTCACACAAATTTTTTGGTTTCCCAGTGCATGTAAAAGTCATGTTTATACTATATTGTAGACTATTAAGTGTACAATAATAGATTATGTCTAAAAAGACAAGTGTATACCTTAATTAAAAATATTTTATTACTAAAAAGTGGAAAGATCATGTGAGCCTTGAGTGAGGCATCATCTTTTTGCTAGTGGGAGGTCTTGCCTTGATATGGATGGTTGCTGAAAGTTGGGGTGGCTGTGGCACTTTCTTTAAAATAAGAAAATAATGAAGTTTGCTGCACTAACTGACTCTTCCTTTCTTGACAACTTTCTCTGTAGCATGCAGTGCTGTTTGATAGCATTTGACCCACTGTAGAACTTCTTTCAAAATTGGAGTCAGTCTTCTCAAACGCTACTGCTGCCTTATCATCTGTTTATATAAAATTGTAAATTCTTTGTTGTCATTTCAACAATGTTCATAGCATCTTCACCAGTGTTAGATTCCATCTCAAGAAACCACCTTCTTTGCTCATTTATAAGAAGCAGCTCCTCATCTGTTCAAGTTCGAACATAAGATTGCAGCAATTCAGTCCCATCTTCAGGCTCCATGTTTAATTCTCTTGCTATTTCCACTACCTCTCCAGTGACTTCATCCACTGAAGTCTTGAACTTCTCCAGGTCATCCATTGGGGTTGGAATCAGCTTCTTCCAAACTTCTGTTAATGTGGGTACTTTAATCTCCTCCCATAAATCATGAATGTTCTTAATGGCATCTAGAACAGTGAATCCTTTCCAGAAGGTTTTCAATTTACTTTGCCCAAATCCATCAGAGGAATCACTATCTATGACAGCTATAGCCTTATGAAATGTATTTCTCAAATAAGAAGACTTGAAAGTTGAAATTACTCTTTGACCCATGGACTACAGAATGCATGATGTTTTAGCAGGCATGAAAATAACATTAATCTCCATGTACATCTCCATCACAGCTTACAGGTGACCAAGTGCATAGTCAGGAGTAATATTTTGAAAAGAACCTTTTCTGAGCAATAGGTCTCAACAGTGGGGTTAAAACATTCAGTTAACCATGCTGTAAACACATGGACTGTTATCCAGTCTTTGTTTTTCCATTTACAGAGCACAGGCAAAGCAGATTTAGCATAATTCTTAAGGGCCCTGAGATTTTTAGAATGGTAAATTGGCACTGGCTTCAACTTAAAGCCACCAGCTGCGTTAGCCCCTAAAAGGAAAGTCAGCCCATCCTTTGAAACATTGAGGCCAGGCATTGACTTCTCAGTTTTCTTCAAGAACTTTTTCTTTACATTCACAACTTGGCTAACCGGTGTAAGAGGTCTAGCTCTTGACCTGTCTTGGCTTTCTACATGCCTTCCTCACTTAGCTTTTGATTTACAGTGAGAGATTTGTGAGTCTTCCTTTCACTTGAGCCCTTAGAGGCCCTTGTAGGGTTATTAATTAGCCTGACTTCAATATTGTTGTGTCTCAGGGAACAGGGAAGCCCAGGGAAAGGGAGAGAGATGAGGGAACAGTCAGTGGAACAGTCAGAACACACACAACATTTCTCAATTAAGTTTTCTGTCTTATATTGGGTACGATTTGTGGTGCCCCCAAACAATTACAATGGTAACATGAAAGATCACTGATCACATATCACCATAACAGATACATTAATAATGAAAAAGTGTGAAATATTATGAGAATTTCCAGAATGTGACCCCGAGACAGAAAGTGAGCATTTGCTGTGGGGAAAATGTTGCCAGTAGACTTGTTGCATGCAAGGTTGTTACAAACCCTCCATTTGTAAGAAACACAGTGTTTGCGAAGTGCGGTAAAGTGAAGCAACAAAAAATGAGGTCTGCCTGTATATGTATAAACTGATATGTGTCTGTTAATTTTCCCTGCCTGTTATGGATTGAGCACATCACGTAGAGACAGTCCATTAGGTACTGAAATTCTGTGCATACATTGCCATCGAGACCCCAAACTGTGTGGTTATAAGAAGGAAGTGCCACTGCTTTCTCCCCTCCTCTCCCTTCTATCTTACCTGCTTTTGTTGCCTTTCTCCTCTTCCTCCCCTTACTTGGTCTCAGTTTGGCTTTGAATGAGAGGCAGTATGGCTCAGTGGTTGGAAGTTCAATCTTTGGAATTAGAATACGGAGCTCCTAATTGACCTTAATACTTCCTCACTGTGTGACCTTGGACAGTCAAGCTTGAGACCTGGAGCAGGGCTAAGTTAACTCCATTCACAAAATAGGAATAATGATGGTCTCTGTAATCATCCAGGGGCTTGCTAGGGGGCTGCATTAGGTAATACATTAAAAGTGCATAGAGAGCAGGGCCCCTGCACAGTAGTTGACCAAAATGAGCTCTCAGCACCTTTCATTTGTCTGCTCAGGACCACTTCCTCCTGGGCACCACTGCTTCTTCCATGTCCCTCTTCTGAGATCCTTGGGGGCTGATCCTGTTTGCTGCTCCCTAAGCAGACTCTGTTTGATGCTCCCTAAGCACTCTGATTTCACTCTTAGTTGGCTCTGGGTATGGCTGAGCCAGGTGGAAGAGGCATCTGTCCCCTCATCAGTGTTGAGCTCCTGGGAAGCAGGTCCCTTGCTTTGCCACAGTACAAGTGCCACAGTACAAATGCTACCTAGGAATAGAATAGAATTGAGTTGAACTAGCGTCTCGGATTTTGCTGTGTTGCTAATGCTGTCCTCTAAATACTATAGAAAGAATGCTTTCTCTTTTCTTTGTTTACTCTCACCTTTTGGCAATAATTTCCACTTGCTTTTCTTTCCTGCATTTTGTCTTTGTACTTTTCCTTGCCCAGCAGACACTGCTGATTGTGACAGCTTTTTCAAGGGCACAGCACCTTACTCTGTTTCCTCCTGCCTTTGCTCTGTAAGGCTGCTCTGGCATGGCCCAAACTTTGAGATGACTTTTCCTTTCTCCCTGCCAATTTCACAGTCTTTCTGTTCAACATCATCATCTGATAGAGATTTGGGACTAAGTAAAATGAATATTGTATGATTTTCCCTGTAATTTTAGATCCCCATATACTGCTCTTGGCCAACTACGCTATTCCCTGTGGCTTTTTTACTCCACCACATTTGAGTAATATTGTTGGCATGGACATAAGTAAACAGTTTGAAAGTGTCGTGTTTTGTAAACTAAAAGATGGATGGGCTGGTTTTTTAATACATGGTCTTGGTTCTGCTGGGCCAAAGGAAAGATGAATTTGGTCAGTGGATGGGAAGATGAATTGGAGGAAGGTGTTGCTATCCGAAGTTGATGTGGCCAACTTTACTGAACTGGTGAGATCATTATTTAGAGGTGAAAACTGAGTGGCTGGAGGTGACTGTTCAGAGGGATTTGGATAATGCAGTTAGACGGAATTTTTATAGAGGAGATAGCTTGCTACCAGTAAGAGGCCACCAACCAAAAATATCATAATAAAGTAAGGAAAATAGAAGGATAAGGATCTTTTGTCTTTGTAAATTTAAACATGGTTTTATTCTTTGTGGGATTACCAGACAATTCCAATGTGGCTTTTAATCTTTCATGAACTTCATTTTATTATTGCTATATATATGTGTGTGTGTATATATGTGTGTGTGCACATATATATATGTGTATATATATTTGAGATGGAGTCTTGCTTTGTCACCCAGGCTGGAGTGTAGTGGCATGATCTCAGCTCACTGCAGCCTCCTGGGTTCAAATGATTCTTCTGCCTCAGCCACCCCAGTAGCTGGGATTACAGGCATCTGCCACCACACCTTTTTTGTATTTTTAGTAGAGACAGGGTTTCACCATGTTAGCCAGGCTGGTCTTGAACTCCTGACCTCAGGTGATCTACCTGTCTTGGCCTGCCAGAGTGCTGGGATTGCAGGTGTGAGCCACCACACCCAGCCTATTATTGCTATTTTTAATTAAAATGTAGAGTCTCCATCCTCCCATATGCATTTCATGTTCACACCATAGCAAGTAGACAGTTAACACTTAGCGTCTTCAAAATATGATTATTGTAAAAGCTATTTAAATTAGCCGAGACTTACCACTTTACCTTCATAAATCGTTTACTACAGTGATTCAAGGGTGAGGATACTCCTGCCTCTTCAATGGCTGTGAAACTTCAAGCAGATTAATGACCTCCTCTGAGACTTTTTTCAACCTTCAGATGGGAAGAGTACCCTCATCACACAACTTCATTCATGTTGTTGTTGTGAATATGAGGCATACAAGTCGTCTTTGCTCCGAATGCTTGTCACATTGCATCATAGACATTTATGTATTGTCTGGCATTCCTGCTCTGTGAGGGTAGGGATTATACTATAGCCATCTTTTTGTCTTCAGTGCCCGGTAAGCATGTACACCTTTATGGAATCAATGAATGAATGAATGCATGATTCATTTGTTGTACTTTCACCAAGCTCCTATATACTAGGTTTTGGTACACAGAAGGTGTTAAGATGACTTTTTCTTTCTCCCTGCCAATTTTAGAATCTTTCTACTCAATATCATCATCTGATAGAGATTTGGGACTAAGTAAAATGAATGTTGTATGATTTTTCCCTCTAATTTTAGATCCCCAAGTACCATGTACTTGAAAAAACTAAAACAGGGTCATAGGTTAGAGAGTGACAGGAGCTGGAATTGGAGGTGGGGAGAGGGCTGAAAGAAGGTCTCTATAGGATGTGACATGTGAGGCCTGTGTGACATGAAAGGGTCTGAGAAAAGAATATTTTAGGCCAACAGAACAGCTAGCACAAAGGCCTTGGAGTGGGGATGGGCCTGGCTTGTTGTAGGAACACAGGTCATTATTGTTGGGTTGTCAGTGAGGGCTCCTGTAACAGGCGATATGATGATAGGGTTGGATCCCAGGTCAGGTCTTACAGGCTGTGCAAGGCCACAGATAAGATAACAAGAGGAGACTGTACAATACAAGCACAGTCAACACAATTACTATACAACTCGAGTGCATGCAGGTGTATTTTATTACTAAGAAATTAAAGAAAATAAAGGATTTAGTATTTTTTAAGGCATGGAAAAATAGCTTAAGTAGAAAATTCATTAGATCACTTTGATTGCATTTTTTATTGATGAGAAAAACTGCACACGGAATGCGAAGTCCCCAAGTCCACACACAAATTATTGTCATAGCCTGACCACCTGCCTGGTGCCCAGATTGCCAGACCAGCCCTGTGCTGATTGGACCCGCCGGACCTCTGCCGAGCTCTGGTGGAAAGGCAAGACCTTCACCAGGGAGCTGCGAGGCTGCGGTTTAGGATGCAAGTGTGAGGGTGAAGAAAGCCAAGTCACCAGTCACTATTGTGTTAAAAGTCAAATTAATGGGGATCCTCACATGGTACTAAATTAAAAAAAAATGCTCACTCCTTTATTTTGATGATCATAGAAAATCTACAGAGAGCTGATAGGATGTGTAAAAGTGAGAGTTAAATATTTTTGGAACATTTGAATGCTGCTCTGAGGTTTTGTTCATCCCCCCAGCCCAACATCTAATTTTCAAGTTGGGTTAGTCATTGACTCCGTCTCCCATTTTGTGGTAAAGATCAAGTCAAATGAGACTCATCACAGTGCTTCATAAAAGGGGCCAGGTGCCCTGGCTCATGCCTGTAATCCCAGCACTTTGGGAGGCTGAGGCTGGCGGATCACCTGAGGTCAGGAGTTCGAGACCAGACTGGCCAACATTGTGAAACCCTGTCTCTACTAAAAATGCAAAAATTAGCCGGGCATGGTGGTGGGCGCCTGTAATCCCAGCTTCTTGGGAGGTTGAGGTAGGGGAATCACTTTGAACCAGGAGGTGGAGGTGGCAGTGAGCCAAGATTGTGCCGTTGCACTCCAGCCTGGGCGACAAGAGCAAAACTCCATCTCAAAAAAAAAAAAAAGAAAAGAAAAGAAAAGAAAATGCTTCAATGCTTCACACAAGGGCAATATAAACATAAGGTGACCTTATTAATAAGGTTTTTATGACCACTTTGTACACATTTTTTGATAATGTGTTGGTGCATTTCTTGTCTTGAAAAATGGAATGTGACTTTGATGTATATATTGACCATCAAGTTTACCAACAGTGTCTCTGGTACACCTCCTAGAAGTTGGTTTGAAAATAAACAAAAATACCTACATCTCCACTTTAATTCTACCCTCCCTGGAATTTATTTTATTCTCTTAAAAGTAGGGTTCATGCAAAGACAAGAATTATTTCAGGAGAGCCCTGTTTCTTTTATTTTGAGATAGTGAAAAGATTATGTTAAGTTAGTCCAAAATTTCATAGTAATTGGAGGTGAAATAATACAGACAATCAGTAAATTAAAGGTAGAGACTGTTTTTGTTTTCCCTTTTCATCCATTTAGGAGATTGGCCTACACAGCAGTTCTCTATATATACAATTGGCCCTCAGTAAGGTTTCTTGATTAATAAGCATTGCAAGTTACATTTGTTTCTGAGTGGAGGACCAGCTGAAATCCATTTAAATCAATGACTACTGAGATTATGTTATTAAACGGTTCTTTTTGTTTTACGAGAATATGTATTACAACAAATGTCCTAGTGTAAGTTTGGAATGCTCTGTTTTTGAGTGGTAGAGGCTCTTTTCTCTGGCAAAATTTCCCCATTTCTTCCTTTAATACAGCGTGCTTGAATGGCAGTTCACAGACACTTAGCTAGTGGCTCTCAAAGTATAGACCCGGGAACAGGGGCGTCAGCTCCGCCTGGGAACTTGTTAGAAATGCAAACTCTCCAGCCCTGTTAAACCAGGAACTCTGGGGTGGGGCCAGCCATCTGTGTTTTAACCAGGCCTCTTGGGGATCCTGATACAGCTGTGGCTTGAGAACCACTGCTCTAGCAGAACCCATCTCCTCCTCCCTTTCCACATCCCCCCACCCTACTATGATCACTTGTGGTGTGATGAGGGGGACAGGGAAATCAGCTCTTTTGGGCTCCAGGCCTTGGAGAGGAGAGGCTTCATTTATCCTTTCCCCCTTCATTTCTGCCTAAGGATGAGTTTGTATGGTATAAAGCCCAGTAGAATGGATTATTTTCCCCAGTGTCAGATGGGAACCTTGGAATCGGAGCAGATATAGCTGTGCATGTTGTTGTTATTATTATTAATTGTTATTCAGAGACAGGGTCTCACTCTGTAACCCAAGCTGGAGTATAGTGGCATGATCATAGCTCACTGTGATCTTGCACTCCTGGGCTCAAGCGATCCTCCTGCCTCAGTCTCCTGAGTAGCTAGGACTACAGGTGCATGCCACCATGCCCAGCTATTTTTTTTTAAACTTTTTTGTAGAGGTGGGGTCTCGCTGTGTTGCCCAGGCTAGTCTTGAACTCCTTGCTTCAAGTGATCCTCCAACCTTGGCCTCCCAAAGTGCTGGGATTACAGGTGTGAGCCACTGCACCTGGCCACCATGCACATTAATACACATTCTATACTGTATGCTTGCTGAGGAGGGGCAAAGAAACCAGTTTTCATTCAGTGAATATACCTGTAAATGTGTTTTGTCCCTTTATGTCTTCCTGATTCTGTTCTGTTCCTTAACATAAAAGATGTCTAAAGCACACTTCTTCATATTCTTCAAAGCCACATTTATCAAGGTGTGGTTCCAGGACCTCCTACAACAGAACCCCTGTGGGATGTGTAACAGATGCAGGTTGTGGGGCTTTCCCACAGACCTACCGAATTGGAACCCCTGGGAGCAGACCCCTTGGCCCTCATTTTCACAAGCACACATCTGACCGATCCACACTGAAGCTGGGGGGCCCTGAGTTTAAAGTACATATGCCGGAATACAAGATATCAAATGCAAAGAATGATGAGAAAGGTATTGCAAAATTAATAAAAGTAACGAAGGAGCAACATTTTATTTTAGAAATAGGTGCCATTACTTGTTTCTGAAATAATTTGAAAGTGAAATGACGCGCGCGGTGGCTCAAGCCTGTAATCCCAGCACTTTGGGAGGCCGAGACGGGCGGATCACGAGGTCAGGAGATCGAGACCATCCTTGCTAACACGGTGAAACCCCGTCTCTACTAAAAAATACAAAAAACTAGCCGGGCGAGGTGGCGGGCGCCTGTAGTCCCAGCTACTCGGGAGGCTGAGGCAGGAGAATGGCGTAAACCCGGGAGGCGGAGCTTGCAGTGAGCCGAGATCGCGCCACTGCACTCCAGCCTGGGTGACAGAGCCAGACTCCGTCTCAAAAAAAAAAAAAAAAAAAAAAAAAAAAAAAAAAAAGAAAGTGAAATGAAGAACAAGCTCTCGTCTAGAGCATGCGCTTGGAATTGGCAGGGATTTTGCTTCCTCGTGTCAAGATCAAGAAGTTCAGATGCAGAGGAGACGAGGCTGTGCTGCTCAGTTGTTCCTTGGGGTCATGCTGACTCCATCCTGGAAGTTGCTGGAGGAATGCATCATATGTTTGGAAACAGCCCAGTTGAGAATTTCAGCAATGACACGCCTTTTTATTAGATGTGTATTTAGGAAAGGAATTGCCTATTACAAGACTAGGGCCCTTTGTAGAAGGAGCTGAAAAAGGAGCTGGTTTGCTTGTCCTGTGAAATAGGGACTATTTTCCCCATTATGCGTCTTTTCTTTTCTTTCCACAAAATAAATAAATGCAAAGACATGTCACTTGAATGTTGTATAAAAATCAGGTCTTTTAACAAAATGCTTGTTTCTCTCCGAGTAGAAAGGCATTTTTCCCCAGGGGAAACTTGCTAAAATCATCAGTTATTGTAGTAATAGCTATGCCTCGTTAAAAGTAAATAGATTGTTTTTTCTTCCCAGTGCCGGTAGCATGTAGCTATTTCCAAATATCTGTGTGTTAACTTCTGATGAAGCATCCAAATGTTTAAATATCATATAAAGGCCACAGTCCTAGGAAATGGTGTTAAAATTTTGAGAAAATTCAAATTTGAGGAATTACCTAAAATACTAAGTAAATTAAAAAGTATTTGTAACATTGAAAAAATTTATGTCAAAAATATTTTTTAATGTCAAAAATGTTTTTTAATACTTAAAAAACTTTAGCACTTTGGGAGGCCGAGGTGGGCAGATCTCGAGGTCAAGAGATCGAGATCATCTGGCCAAAATGGTGAAACTGCATCTTTACTAAAAATACAAAAATTAGCTGGGTGTGGTGGCGGGCGCCTATAGTCCCAGCTACTTGGGAGGCTGAAGCAGGAGAATCGCCTGAACCCGGGAGGTGGAGGTTGCACTGAAACGAGATCTCGCCATTGCACTCCAGCCTGGTGACAGAGCAAGACTGTCTCAAAAAAAAAAAAAAAAAAAAAAAAAAAAGGAAATAATCATTACTCCTTCAGTCTTAGTTGGGAAAACCATAGAATAATGACGACAAAGTTACAGATTAAAGCAATAGCTCCATGGCCAAAGTGGACAGTGGGGTTATTAAATAGTGTGTTTAAATAGACTTTTTAGAGAAGTTTTAGGTTCAGAGCAAAATTGAACAGAAAGTACAAAATTCCTGTATACCTTTTGCCCCCACATACATACAACCTGTTCCACCATCAAAATCCTGTCCCTGTCCTATTATGATTGATGAACCCCTATATTACCACCCAGTGTCCATAGTTTATATTAGGGTTCACTCTTGGTGTTGTATATTCTTGGGGTTTTGGCAAATACATAATGACATACATCTACAGTATCATACAGAATAGTTTCACTGACTTAAAATCCTCTGCACCCTGCCTACTCATCCCTCCTTCCCGTCTAAACCCTGACAACCACTGATCCTTTTACTGTCTCCATAGTTTTGCCTCTTCCAGAATGTCAAATGGTTGAGATCATACTGTAGGTAGTCTTTTCAGATTGGCGTCTTTCACTTAGTAATAGGCATTTAAAGTTCCTTTGTGTCTTTTCATGGCTTGATAGCGTGTGTGTTTTTAGTGCTGAATAATATTCCATTGTCTGGATGTACCATAGTTTATTTATCCATCATCTGCTGAAGGACATCTTTGTCACTTCCAAGTTCTGGCAATTATGAATAGAGCTGCTATAAACATTTTTGTACAGGTTTTTGTGTGGACATAAGTTTTCAACTCTTGTGTAAATACCAAGGAGTGTGATTCCTGAACCATATAGTAAGAGTATGTTTAGTTTGGTAAGAAGTGGAAACTGAAACTGTCTTCCACAATGGCTATACTATTTTGCATTCCTACCAGCAACAAATGAGAGTTCCTGTTGCTCCACTTCCTCGTCAGCATTTATTGTTGTCATCAGCGTTTTGGATTTTGGCCATTCGAATAGGTATGTAGTGGTTTTAATCTTGTTTTAATTTGCAATTCCCTAATAACATATGATGTTGAACATGTTTTTATAAGCCTAAGGTACTTGGGCTTTTTTGGTAAGATATTTGTTCAGGTCTTTTGCCCAGTTTTTAATCAAGTTGTTTGTTTTCTTATTGTTGAGTTTTAAGATTCTGTGCATATTTTGGATAATGGTCCTTTATCAGACACGTCTCTTGAAAATATTTTCTTCCACTCTGTGTCTTTTCATTCTTTTCAGTGTCTTTTTCAGAACAGAAGTTTTTTATTTTAATGAAGTCCAGCTTATCAATTCTTTCTTTCATGGATTGTGCCTTTGGTGTTATATCTTGTTTTATTGTATTAGCTGGGACTTCCAGTACTATTGAAAAGGAATGATGAGAGAGAATATCTTGCTTTGTTCATGATCCTAGCAGAAAAGCTAGTTGCTCACCATTAGGTATGATGTTAGTTGTATGTTTTTTGTGATGTTCTTTATCGAGTTAAGGAAATTCCCTTCTATTTCTGGTTTAAGTGGGTGTTGGATTTTGTTGAATGCTTTTTCTGTATCTATTGATATGATCATGTGATTCTTCTTCTTTAGATTGTTGATGTGTTGGATCATGTTGATATTTGAATGCTGGACCAATCTTGCATACCTGGGATAAATCCCACTTGGTGGTTGTGTGTATTTGTTTTTATACGTTGTGCATTCAAATTTGCTAATATTTTGTTGAGGATTTTTGTATCTGTGTTCATGAGAGATACTTGTCTGTAGTTTTCTGTTCCTGTAATGTCTTTGCCTGATTTTGTTATTAGGGTGATGCTGGCCTCAGAATGAGTTAGGAAGTATATCCTCTTCTTCTATCTTCTGAGAGAGATTGTAGAGAATTAATATACTTTCTCCCTGAAATGTTTCCTAGAATTGACCAGTAAACCCATCCTGACTTGCTGTTTTCTGTTTTGAAAGGTTATTTATTATTGATTCAATTTCTTGAGTTTTGGCAGATTACGTCCTTTAAGGAATTGATCCATTTCATGTAGATTATTGAGTTTGTGGGCATAGAATTCATAATATTCCTTTATTATTGCTTTAATGTTCATAGGATTTATAATGATGCTCCTTTTTTCATTTCTGACATTAGTAGTTTGTGTCTTCTTTTTTTCTTAGTTAGCCTGGCTAGAGGCTTATCAATTATATTGATGATTTCAAAGAGCCAGCTTTTGGTTTCATTTATTTCTTTTGTTTATTTTCTATTTTCAATTTCATTGATTTCTAGTCTAATTTTCATTATTTCTTTTTCGCTGCTTACTTTGGATTTAATTTACTGCTCTTTTTCTAGTTTCCCATGGTGGAAGCTTAGATTATTAATTTTAGATCGTTCTTTTTTAAAAAATGTATGTATTCATTGTTATGAATTTCCCTGTAAACACTGCTTTCACTGTATCCCACAAATTCCATTAAGTTGTATTTTAATTTTCGTTTAGGTCTAAAATATTTTAAAATTTCTCTTGAGATTTCTTCTTTGACCCGTGCTTTATTTAGAATTATGTTGCCGTATCTCCAAGTATTTTGGGATTTTTCCAGTTATTGTTATAAATTTCTAGTTTAATTCCGTTATGACCTGAGAACGGGTATTATATGATTTTTACTCTTAAATTTGTTAAGATGTGTTTTATGACTGAGAATGTGGTTTGTTTTGGTGAATGTTCTATGTAAGCTTGAGTAAAATGTGTATTCTGCTGTCATTGGATGAAGGAGTAAATAGATGCCAGTTATATTCAGCTAGTTGATGGTCATATTGAATTCCAACTATGTCCTTACTGATTTTCTGCATGCTGGATCTGTTCATTTTGTGATAAAGGAGTATTGAAGTCTTCAACTGTAATTGTGGATTCATCTATTACTCCTTGCATTTCTATCAGTTTGCTTGTTTGTTTGTTTTTGAGACAGGGTCTTACTCCAGCACCCAGGCTGGAGTGCAGTGGTACAATCTCTACTCACTGCAACCTCTGCCTCCTGGGTTCAAGTGATTCTTGTGCCTCAGCCTTCTGAGTAGCTGGGACTACAGGTGGATGCCACCATGCCTGGCTAATTTTTGTATTTTTTGGTAGAGATAGGGTTTCACCATGGTGGCCATGCTGGTCTTGAACTCCTTATCAGGTGATCCACCCACCTTGGCCTCCTAAAGTGTAGGGATTACAGGCGTGAGCCACCATGCTGGGTCATCTATCAGTTTTTGCCTTAGGTATTTGGTGCTCTGTTGTTAGTTGCATACACATTTAGGATTGGTATGTTTTCTTGGGGAATTGACACTTTTATTATTATGTAATGCTCCACTTTACGCCTGATAATTTTCCTTGATCTGAAGACAGCTCTCTAAAACTAATGTAGCTATTTCTGCTTTCTTTTGATGAGTGTTAGCATGATATATATTTTTTTCATCCCTTTACTCTTCATTTATGTCAATCTTTATATTGAAATTAGGTTTTTGTAGACAACATATTGTTGGGTTTTGTTTTTGATCCACTCTGACAGTCTCTGCCTTTTAATTGGTGTATCGAGACCATTGATGTTTAAAGTGATTATTGATATAGTTGGATTAATAGCTACTGTATTTGTTGCTGTTTTCTATTCATTGCCCTTGTTTTTTGTTCCTCTTTTTGTCTTCTACTCTTTTTTTTCTGCACCTATTTTTTTTTTTTAAAAAAAGAGAGAATCTTGCTCTGTTGCCCAGGCTTGTGTGCAGTGGTGCAATCTCATCTCGCTGCAACCTCCATCTCCCAGGCCGAAGTGATCCTCCCACCTCAGCCTCCCAAGTAGCTGGGGCTGTAGGTGTGTGCTACCACACTTGGCTAATTTGTGTGTGTGTGTGTGTATGTGTGTCTGTGTTTTTTTTTTTTTTTTTTTTTTTTTTTTAATTTAGAGTCTCACCCTGTCACCCAGGCTGGAGTATAGTGGGTGAACTCGGCTCACTGCAACCTCTGCTTCCTGGGTTTAAGCAATTCTCCTACCTCAGCCTCCCAAGTATCTGGGATTATAGGTACCTGCCACCATACTCAGCTAATTTTTGTACTTTTAGTAGAGACAGGGTTTTGCCATGTTGATCAGGCTGCTCTTGAACTCCTGACCTCAAGTAATCTGCCTGCCTTGGCCTCACAAAGTGCTGAGATTACAGGTGTGAACCACTGTGCCCGGCCTTGTGTTTGTATTTTTTGTAGAGATGAGGTTTTGCCGTGTTGCCCAGGCTGGGCTTCAACTCTTGGGCTCAAGTGATCCATCTGACTTGGTTGCCCAAAGTGCTGGTATTACAAGCATGGGCCACCATGTCTGGCCCCTTTTGTGGTTTTGATTGAGCATTTTATATGATTCTGTTTTTCTCCTTTCTTAGCATATCAGTTATACTTTTTTAAAACTTTTTTAGTTGTTGCTCTAGAGTTTGCAATATATGTTTACAACTAATTCAAGTCCACTTTCAAGTAACACTATGCCACTTCACTGATAGTGTGAATACCTTATAATAACAGAATAATCTTGATTCCTCTCTCCCATTCCTTGTATCATTGCTGTCACTTATTTCACTTATATATAAGTACACACACACACACACAATTGAATGTATTGTTGCTATTATTTTGAGCAAACTTATAAATCAAGAATTGGAAAAATAAAAGTGTTTTAGTTTACTTCCACTATTCCTTCTCTGATGCTCTTCCTTTCTTTGTGTAGATCTGAGTATCTGCCCTATATTGTTTGTCTTCTCTTTGAAGAACTTCTTTTAACATTTGTTGCAAGGCAGTTCTATCGGCAACACATTTCCTTGACTTTTGTTTGTCTGAGAACATCTTCATTTCTCTTTCACTTTTTAATTAATTCTTGTGGGTACATAATAGGTATATGTATTTATGGGGTACATGAGATATTTTATTACAGGAGTATAATGTGTAATAATCACATGAGAGTAAATGGAGTATCCATTATCTCAAGCATTTATCCTTTATGTTACAAACAATCCAATTATACTCTTAGTTGTTTTTAAATATGCAATAAATTATTGTTGACTATCATCACCCTATTGTGCTATCAAATACACAGAACATACTCATTCTAACTATATTTATGTACCCCTTAACCATCCCCACATTGCCCCGGTCACACTACCCTTCCCAAGTCCTCTAATAATTATCATTCTGCTCTCTATCTCCGTGGTTCAATTGTTTTAATTTTTGCCTTCCACAAATGTGAGAGCATGAGAAGTTTGTCTTTCTGTGTCTGCTTATTTTACTTAACATAATGACCTCCAGTTCCATCCATGTTGTTGCAAATGACAGGATTACATTATTCTTTTTTTTTTGAGACGGAGTCTCACTCTCGTTGTCTGGGCTGGAGTGCAGTGGTGCGATCTTGGCTCACTGCAACCTCCTGAGTAGCTGGGACTACAGGCGCACGCCACTACACCCTGCTAATTTTTTTGTACTTTCGGTAGAGACAGGATTTCACCATATCGTCCAGGATGGTCTCAAGCTCCTGACCTCGTGGTCTGCCCTCCTCGGCCTCACAAAGTGTTGGGATTACAGGCGCGAGCTGCTACTCCTGGCTGATTTCATTATTCTTTATGGTTGAATAGTACTCAATTGTATATATGTACCACATTTTCTTTATCCAAATCTTGGCTATTGTAAATAATGCTTCAATAAACGTAAGAGTGCAGATATTTCTTTGATATACTGATTTTCTTTCTTTGGGGTATATACCTGGGAGTAGGATTACTGGGTCGGATGGTAGCTCATTTTTAGTTTCTCGAGGAACCTCCAAACTGTTCTCCATAGCAGCTGTTATTTGTTATTTCATTTGTTAGCATAGTCATTTGTTATTTCCTGTCTTTTGCATGAAAGGCATTTTAACTGGGGTGAGATGATATCTCATTGTGGTTTGATTTGGATTTCTCTGATGATCAATGATATTGAAAACCTTTTCATATACTTGTTTGCTATTTGTATATCTTCTTTTGAGAAATGCCTATTCAGATCTTTTGCTCATTTGTTAATTGAATTATTCAAGTTTCTCCTGTAAAGTTGTTTGTGTTCCGGATATATTCTGGTTATTAATTCCTTGTCAGATGGATAGTTCGCAAATATTTTCTCCTACTCTCTTGGTTGTCTCTTCACTTTGTTGATTGTTTCCTTTGCTATACAGAAGCTTTTTAACTTTATATGATCCTATTTGTCCATTTTTTTTTGTTTGCTTGTAGGATATTACTTGAAAAAATTTCGCCCAGTCCAAAGTCCTGGAGAGTTTCCCCAAAGTTTTCTCATAGTAAGTTCATAGTTTG
The DNA here is from genome assembly GCF_024542745.1 of Macaca thibetana thibetana. Lineage (NCBI taxonomy): Eukaryota > Metazoa > Chordata > Mammalia > Primates > Cercopithecidae > Macaca > Macaca thibetana. The sequence continues at coordinate 74,263,702 of NC_065590.1, read as the reverse complement.
AGGTCTTAGATTTAAGCCTCTAAATCCATTTTGATTTGGTTTTTGTATATGATGAGAGACAGGGATCTAGTTTTATTCCTCTGCATATGGATATTCAGTTTCCCCAGCACCATTTATTGAAGACTGTCTTTTCCCTGGTGTATATTTTTGGCACCTTTGTCAAAAATGAGTTCACTGTAGATGTATGGATTATCGCTGGGTTCTCTATTCTGTTCCATTAGTCTGTGTATCTGTTTTTTTCCAGTATCATGCTGTTTTGGTCACTATAGTTCTGTAGTATAATTTAATATCGGATAGTGTGCTTCCTCCAGTTTTGTTTTTTTTTTTGCTCAAGATAGCTTTGGCTATTTTGGGTCTTTTGTGGTTCCATATAAATTTTAGGATTATTTTTTCTATTCCTGTGAAGAATAGAAAAAATATTTTCTTTTTTGGTATTTTGATTAGGATTGCATTGAATCTGTGTATATGGCTTTGATTACTATGGACATTTTAACAATATTGATTCTTCCAATCCATGAACATGGAATATTTTTCCATTTTTTTGTATTCTCTTTAATTTCATTTTTGTTTTTATATTTAGCTATTTATTTTGAGATGAAGTCTTGCTCTGTCACCTGGACTGGAGTGCAGTGATGTGATCTCGGCTTACTGCAACCTCTGCCTCCCAGGCTCAAGCAATTTCCCTGCCTCAGCCTCCCAAGTAGCTGGGATTACAGGTGCCCGCCACCATGCCTGGCTAATTTTTGTATTTTTAGTAAAGATGGGGTTTCACCATGTTGGCCAGGCTGGTCTGGAACTCCTGACCTCAAGTGATCCACCTGCATTGGCCTCCCAAAGTGCTGGGATTACAGGTGTGAGCCATGGCACCTGGTCAGTGTGGTTTTTTTTTTTTTTAAATTTAAAAAGTTTTATTTTCATTTCAGGGGTACATGTGCAGGTTTGTTATATAGGTAAATTGTGTGTTGTGGTGGTTTGGTGTGCCAGATTATTTCACCACCTGAGGAATAAGCATGGTACCCGATAGGTAGTTTTTTAATCCTCATCTTTTTCCCACTCTCCACCCTCACGTAGGCCCAGTGTATTTTTTTCTCTTCTTTATGTCCATGTGTACTTGATGTTTAGCTCCCGCTTGTAAGAACATGCAGTATTTGGTTTTCTGTTACTATATTAGTTCACTTAGGATAATGGCCTCCAGCTCCCTCCATGTTGTTGCAAAGGACATGATCTCTTTTTTTAATGGCTGTGTAGTATTCCATGGTGTATATGTACCACATTTTTTCCTATCCTCTCTACTGTTGATGGACATGTAGGTTGATTCCATGCATTTGTTATCGTGAATAGTGCTGTGGTGAACATATGCATGCATGTGTCTTTATGTTAGAATGATTTATCTTCTGGGTATATACCCAATAATGGGATTGCTGGGTCAAAAGGTAGCTCTGTTTTAAGTTCTTTGAGAGATCGCCAACTGATTTCCACAGCCCTGAACTAATTTACATTCCCACCAACAATGTATAAACATTCCCTTTTTTTCTGCAGCTTCACTGGCATCTGTTATTTTTTGACTTTTTAGTAATAGCCATTCTGACTGGTGTGAGATGGTATCACATTGTGGTTTTGATTTGTATTTCTCTAATGATAAATGATGGTGAGCATTTTTCATGATTGTTGCTGCATTTATATCTTCTTTTGAAAAAATGTCTGTTCATTTCCTTTGTGTTTTGCTTGTTAATTTAAGTTCCTTATAAATTCTGGATACTAGACCTTTGTCAGATGCATAGTTTGCAAATATTTTCTTCCATTCTGTGAGTTGTCTGTTTACTGTGTGTTGATAGTTTCCTTTGCTGTGCAGAAGCTCTTTAGTTTAGTTAGGTTCCATTTGTCATTTTTTGTTTTTGTTGCATTTGCCTTTGGCATCTTTGTCATGAAATCTTTTCCAGGGCCTATGTTACCTTTCAGGGTTATCTTCCAGGGTTTTTATAGTTTTAGGTTTTATGTTTAAGTTTTTAATCCATCTTAAGTTGATTTTTTTTGTATATGGTGTAAGGAAGGGGTTCAGTTTCAATCTTCTGCATGTGGCTAGCTAGTTACCTCAGCACCATTTATTGAGTAAAGAGTCTTTTCTCCATTGCTTGTTTTTGTTGCCTTTGTTGAAGATCAGATGGTGGTAGGTGTATGACTTTATGTCTGGGTTCCCTATTCTGGTCCATTGGTCTGTGTGTCTTTTTATACAAGTACCATACTGTTTAGGTTACTGTAGCCTTGTAGTGTAGTTCCAAGTCAGGTGACGTGATACCTTCAGCTTTGTTCTTTTTGATTAGGATTGCCTTGGTTGTTTGGGCTCTTTTTTTGGTTCCATATGAACTCTAACGTAGTTTTTTCTAATTCTGTGAAGAATGCTGTTGTTAGTTGGTAATAGCATTGAACCTGTAAATTGCTTTGAACAGTATGGTCATTTTAATAATATTGATTCTTCCTGTCCATGAGCATGGATTTTCTTCCAGTTGTTTGTGTCAATTATTATTTCTTTCAGCAGTGTTTTTCAATTCTTGTTGTAGAGATCTTTTACCTCCCTGGTTAGCTGTATTCCTAGGTATTGTGTGTATGTGTGTATATGTCTATTGTAAATGGAATTGCATTCTTGATGTGGCACTGAGCTTGGATGTTGTTGGTGTATAGAAATGCTTCTGATTGTTATACATTGATATTGTATCCTGAAACTTTGCTGAATTTATTTATCAGATCTAGGAGCTTTTGGGCAGAAACTATGGGGTTTTCTAGATATAAAATCATATTGTCTGCAAATAGAGATAGTTTGACTTCCCCTCTTCCAATGGAATGTCTTTTATTTCTTTCTCCTGCCTGATTTCTCTGGCTAAGACTTCCAGTAATATATTGAATAGGAATGATGAGAATGGGCATCCTTTTCTTGTTCTAGTTCTCAAGGGTATGCTTCTAGCTTTTGCCCATTCAGGATTATGTTAGCTGTGGGTTTGTCATAGATGGCCCTTATTATTTTGAGGAAAATTATTCAATGCCTAGTTTGTTGAAGGTTGTTTTTTTTTTTAAACATGAAGGATGTTGATTGTTATCAAAAGCCTTTTCTGCATCTATTGAGATAATCATGTGGTTTTTGTTTTTACCCCTCTTTATGTGATAGATCACATTTATTGATGTGTGAATGTAAGGCCAACCTTACATCCCAGTGGTGGTAGTGGATTCGATTTTTGATGTGCTGCTGGATTTAGTTTGCTAGTATTTTGTTGAGGATTTTTGTATCTGTGTTCATCAAGGATATTGGCCTGAAGCTTTTTTTGTTTTGTTTTGTTTCTGTTTATGTGTCTCTGCCAAGTTTTGGGATCAGAATGATGCTGGCCTCATAGAATGAGTTAGGGAGGAGTTCCTTCTCAATTTTTTGGAATGCTTCAGTAGGAATGGTACAACCTCTTCTTTTTATGTCTGGTAGAATTTGGCTGTGAATCTATCTGGTCTTGGACTTTTTCTGGTTGCTACGCTTTTTATTACTGATTGAATTTCAGAACTTGTTTTTGGTCTGTTCGGGGTTCCAGTTTCTTCCTAGTTCAATCTTAGGAGGTTGTATCTTTCCAGGAATGTATCTATTTCTTGTAGGTTTTCTAGTTTGTGTGCATAGAAGTGTTTGCAAGAGTCTCTGAGTTTTTTTTTTTTTTTTCCCTGTGGGTTCAGTGGTAATATCTTCTTCATCAATTCTGATTGTGTTTATTTGTACCTTCTCTTTTTTTTTCTTAGTCTAGCTAGTGGCCTATCAATCTTATTTATTCTTTCATAGAACTAACTTCTGGTTTCATTGATCTTTTATATGTTTTTTTGCTTCTTGGTTAGATTCAGTTCAGCTCTGATTTTGATTATTTCCTGTCTTCTGCTAGCTTTGGAGTTGATTTGCTCTTGTTTTTCTAGTTCTTCTAGGTGTAATGTTAGGTTGTTAATTTGAGATCTTTCTGTTTTTTTGATGTGGGCAATTAGTGCTATAAACTTTCGTCTTAACACTGCTTTAGCTATGCCCCAGAGATTCTGGTATGTTGTATGTATGTTTTCATTAGTTTGAAATCATTTCTTGATTTCTGACATAATTTCATTGTTTATTCAGAAGTTATTCAGGAGCAGGTTATTTAATTTTTGTGTAGTTGTATGGTGATATGGTTTGGCTCTGTGTCCTCACCCAAATCTCATCCCTAATTGTAATCCCCACATGTAGAGGGAGGGACCTGGTGGGAGGTGACTGGATCATGGGGGTGGTTTCTCCCATGCTGTTCTTGTGATAGTGAGGGAATTCTCATGAGATCTGATGGTTTTAAAAGTGGCAGTTTCCCCTGCACACTCTCTCTCCTGCTGCCATGTAAGATGTGCCTTGCTTCCCCTTCACTTTCTGTTATAATTGTAAGTTTCCTGAGGCCTACCCAGTCATGTGGAGCTGTGAGTCAATTAAACCTCCTTTGTTTATACATTACCCAGTCTCAGGTAGTATCTTTATAGTGGAGTGAGAACAGACTAATACAAATGGTTTTGAGTGATCATCTTAGTGTTGATTTCTGTTTTTATTGTGTTATGGGTCCAAGGGTGGTTGGTATTATGTATGATGAGGATGTAGAGAAAAGGCAACCTTCATACACTGTTTATGGAATGTAAATTAGCACAACCATTATGGAGAACAGTTTGGAGGTTCCTCAAAAAACTAAAAATTGAGCTACCATATGATCCAGCAATCCCATTTCTGGGTATATACCCAAAAGAAAGAAAATCAGTATACCAAAGAGATATTTGCACTCCTAAGTTTGAAGCAGTACTATTTGCAATAGTTAACATTTGGAAGCAACATAAGTGTCCATCAACAGATGAATGGATAAAGAAAATGTGGTACGTGTACACAATGGAGTACTATTCAGCCATAAAAATGAATGAAATCCAGTCATTTGCAACTACAAGGATGGAACTGGAAGTCATTATGTTAAGTGAAATGAAATAAGCCAGGCACAAAAAGACAAATATCACATGTTCTCAGTTATTTGTGGTGTCTAAAAATCAAAATAATTGAACTCATGGACATAAAGAGTAGAAGGATGGTCACCAGAGGCTGAGTAGGGTAGTGAGGGGCTGGAGGGGAAGTGGGTATGGTTCAGGGGTAAAAAAAAAAAAAAAAATAGAAGGAATGAATAAGACCTATTATTTGATAGCACAATAGGGTGATTTTGGTCTATGATAACCTGATTGTACATTTTTAAATGGCTTAAGGAATGTAGTTAAGATTGTTTTTAACTCAGATAAGGGGGTCCTTGTGGGAACAGGTGCCCCAATCTCCATGATGTGCTTTTTTGATATAGGCATTGCATGTCTATGTCATGGCATATTATATGCCATCCTTGTCAGCATTTGTTATTGTCTGTTTTTTGATATAAATCATTTTAACTGGGGTGAGATGATATCTCATTGTAGTTTTGATTTGCATTTCTCTGATGATCATGATGTTCACATGCCTGTTTGGAATTTGTATGTCTTCTTTTGAAAAATGTCTGTTCAAGTCTATTGTCCACTTTTGATTGGATTATTAGTATTTTTTTCTGTAGAGTTGTTTGAGCTTCTTACATAGTCTGGTTATTAATCACTTGTCAGATGGGTAGCTTATGAATATTTTCTCCCATTCTGTGGGTTGTCTCTTCGCTCTTTCCTTTGCTGTGTAGAAGCTTTTTAACTTGATGTGATCCCATTTTTCCATTTTGGCTTTGGTTTTTTATGCTTTTAGGATATTGCTGTTTATCTTTTCTGATTGTTGTTGGTTTAAAGTCTGTTTTATTTAAAATTAGTATAGCAATCTCTGCTTCTTTTTGTTTTCTGTTTGCTTATTAGATTTTTCTCCATCCCTTTACTTTTAGTCTATGGACGTAATTTTATGTGAAATGGGTGGGTATCTTGAAGTTGATTCTTGCTTCTTTATCCAACTTGGTACTCTGTGCCTTTTAACTGAGACATTTAACCCATTTACATTCAAGGTTAATACTGACATGTGTGGATTTGATCCTGTCATCATGTTGTTAGCTGGTTATTATGCAGACTTGATTTTGTAGTTGCTTTATAGTGTCAATGGTCTGTGTACTTAAGTGTGTTTTTGTTGTGACCAGTAATGGTTTTTCATTTCTATATTTAGCACTTCCTTAGGGACCTCTTGTAAGGCTGGTCTGGTGGTAACAAATTCCTTTAGCATTTGCTTATCTGAAAAGGGTCTTATTTCTTCTTTGCTTATGATGCTTAGTTTGGCTGGATATAAAATTCTTGGTTGAAGTTTCTTGTCTTTAAGAGTGCTATATTTTGGCCCCCAGTCTCTTCTGGCTTATACAGTTTTTGCTGAAAGGTATGCTGTTAGTCTGGTGGGGTTCCCTTTGTAGGTGACCTGCCCCTTCTCTCTGGCTGTCTTTAATCGTATTTATTTTATGTTGATCTGGGTGAATGTGATGACTGTGTATCTTGGGGATGATTGTCTCATATAGTATCTCACAGGGGTTCTATGTATTTCCTGAATTTGAATGTTGGTTTGTCTAGTGAGGTTTGGGAAATTTTTGTGAAGTGAATATCCTTAAATATATTTTTCAAGGTGTTTACTTTCTCACTCTTTCTTTCAGGGATGCCCATGAGTCATAGATTTGGTCCCTTCACATAATCCCATATTTCTTGGAGGTTTCATTCATTCTGTTTCTTTTTTATTTTTGTCTGACTGGGTTAATTAGGAGAATCAGTGTTCAAGCTCTGAGATTCTTTCTTCAGCTTGGTTATTCTGCTGTTAATACTTGTTATGATATCGTGAAATTCTTGTTGTGAGTTTTTCAGCTCTATCAGATCAGTTTGGTTATTTCTTAAGATGGCCATTTTATCCTTTGGCTTCTGTGTCATTTTATGGTATTCCTCAGATTCCATTGATTGAGCTTCAACTTTCTCCTGAATCTCCACGATCTTTGTTCCTATCCATTTTCAGAATTCTGTGTCTGTCATTTCAGCCATTTCAGTCCTAGTTAAGGACCATTGCTGGGGAACTAGTGTGGTTGTTTGGAGGTAAGAAGACACTCTAGCTTTTTGAACAGCCAGAGTTCTTGTGCTGTTTCTTTCTCATCTGTGTGGGCTGATATTCTTTTAATCTTTGAAATTGCTGTCCTCTGGATGAGTTTTTTTTTGCTTTTATTTTCTTTGCTGCCATTGGGGGTTTGATTGTGGTCTAAAGTGGGTTCAGTTGACTAGGTTCAGTTGACTACTAGGCTGTGTGCTCTAATTCTGTGGAGCTGGTATGGGGCCCCCAGCTTTGTTCCTTGGCCCCTTTGGGTTAGGAGCCTGTGCACTGAAGGGCCCAAAGTGTTTCTGGTCCACTGACGTCAGTACTCTGATGGGGGGTGCCCGCCAGTGCATTTCCTCAGGGCAGTGGCAGTGGGATCCATGCTGGCTTGTGTGTGCCAGAAGCTGCAGTGGTGCGGTGGGGTGCACACGTGTTGGTTGGGGTGGGGTGCCAGCAGGAGCTTTTGTATTGAGTTTTCATAGGCACTATATTGTGGCAAAATATTTTACCATTGTATTTTGGGCTGTGATCCAGTAGGCGCCATTTAAGAATGTTAGCCAGCAGATAGGCTCTTACTGTACTGCCAAACTTTTTTGTTTTAGCACAGTGGGTAGGAGTGCTCTGTGTTGGGGGTTAGAGAGATGACCCTCTTACCTAGTTTGTTCCTGGGCCTTGGAGGAGGCCCCTCCAATCACTGGCTCTGTGCTTGCATTTCTTTTGTTAGAAGTTCTGGTTCATGAGGATCCCTCAGGCAGGGGCCACAGTTGGCACATAGGTCGTATCCTTGCTGCTTCCTGTGGAGGGAGGCACACTCGAGTCCTCCACCAGCCTGTGAACCCAGGCATCTTCTTCTCTCACTGACCTGAAAATGAGGGCTCCTCCCTACTTGGGTACTGACCAAGCAAGCAAGCTCTGCTTGGCTAGGAGCTGTGAGGGTGAGTGTGGTCACCTAATCTGCTGTGTGGGTACTTCCTGGGGGAACATGGGGTTGCACCTTCCTACAGAGTTCAGACAGAAACAGGACCACTCAGCTGGAAGTTCTAGCATGCATGGCCCATCTGCCTACCAGTGGTGGAGGTGGGTGGAGATGCCTGCCCTGCTGTATGGGTGTTATCCTGGGGCAATAGGATATTGTTCCCCTTGGCAGAATTCAGATAGAAGGACCACTGTGCTGGAAGCTCTAGCAGGCGTGGCCTACCTGGCTACCAGCTTTGGGGGTGGGTGGAGGGGCCTCCCCTGCTGTCCAGGTGTTTCCCAGGACAACAGGAGGTTGAGTCTGCCTGCTGAGTTCAGGCAGAAGCAGGACTGCTGAGTTGGAAGCTCTATTAGGCATGGCCCACCTGGCTATGAGCCGACTGGGAGAGTGGAGTCATCTTCCCTGCCGTCTGGGTGTTTCCCAGTACAGCAGGAGGCTGTGGCTGCTGGCTGAGTTCAGGCAGAAACAGGACCGCTGGGTGGGAAGTTGGTTCTGAGCCTTGTCTAGCAAGGGTTGGGTGAGGGCGGCTGGAGCAATCTTATTGCTTCCAGGCACCCTGACTGTGGCCTCTACTGGGGTTATGGCACTGGTGCCAGTTTGTTTTGGGTTCCAAGTCTTGTAGAGGTGTCCTTGGACTTGAGAGTTGCCTCTGGAAAATCTCCAGGTGGCTCTGTGCTTCAGTTTAGAAGCATGGTTTGGTGTGCAGGGGCCTAGAAGGATTCTCCCATTCCCAGTCCTGCACAGGTCCTTGTGGAAAGTGTGAATCCTCTGAGGGGGCTCTCACTAACCTCTCCCTTGTTGGGGAGCTTCTCCTGGTTCTGTGTTGACTCCAGATAGACTCCTGCCCAGCTTTACTCCTGTTTGTTGTCTGTGTCCCCTTGCTGCCTTGGTGGATCCTGGAGTAGTTTCATGGATGATCAGCTTGTAGGATCAGTGTTCAGTTTGTTTCCCTCTTCAGTTTCTTGCTTCAATGTTTTGTAGTTTTCATTGTAGAGCTCTTTCACTGCTTGGGTTAATTCCTAGGTATTTTATTTTATTTGTAGCTATTGTAAGTGGGATTACTTTCTTGATTTCTTTTTCAAATTGTTCACTATTGGCATATAGAAATGTTGCTGATTTCCATATGTTGATTTTTATATCCTGCAACTTTATTGAATTTGTTTTATTAGTCCTAATAGTTTCTTGGTGGAGTTTTTAGGTTTTTCCAAAGATAAGATCATATAATCTGCAAACAAGGATAATTTGACTTCTTCCTTTTCAATTTGGATGCCCTTTATTTCTTTCTCTTGTCTGATTGCTCTAGCTGGGACTCCCAGTACTATGTTAAATAACAGTATAAAAGTGTGCCTCCTTATCTTGTTCCAGATCTTTTCCCCATTCAGCATGATACTAGTGTGGGTCTGTCATACATGGCTTTTATGGTACTCAGGTATGTTTTGTTCTATACCCAATTGTTTGAGTGCTTTTTTTCATGAAGGGACGTTGAATTTTATCAAATGTTTTTTCAGCACCAATTGAAATGATCACATGGTTTTTGTCCTTCATTCTGTTGATATGATGTATCACATTGATTTGCATATGTTGAACCATCCTTGCAACTCCGGGATAAGTCGCACTTGGTCATGATGAATGATCTTTTTAATGTGTTGTTGAATTTGGTTTGTTAGTATTTTGTCTAGGATTTTTGCATTAATATTTATTAAGGATATTGGCCTGTAGTTTTTTATTTTATTTATTTTAATTTTTTGGGGGATATGTCTTTGGTTTTCATATCATAGTAATACCAGCTTCGTAGAATGAGTTTACAAGCATTTCCTCGTCCTCTATCTTTTGGAATAGTTTGAGTAGGATTGGTATTAGTTCTTCTTTAAATGTTCGGTAAAATTCAGCAGTGAAGCCATTGGGTCCTGGGCTTTTCCTTCCTGGGAGACTTATTTTTACAGCGTTGATATCATTACTCGGTCTGTTCAGGTTTTCAATTTCTTCATGATTCAATCTTGGTAGGTTGTATGTGTCTGGGAGTTGATCAGTTTCTCCTAGTTTTCTAATTTATTGGCATATAGTTGCTCATACTGGCCTCTAATCCTTTGAATTATCAATTGTAATTTTTTTTTTCCATCTTTGATTTTATTTGGGTCTCCTCTCTTTTTTCTTAGTTTGGCCAGAGATTTATTGATTTTGTTTATCTTTTCAAGAAACCAACTTTTCATTTCATTGATCTTTTATATATATATATATTTATCTTTTATATATCTTATATATATATATTTCATTTATTTCTGCTCTGATCTTTATTATTTCTTTTGTTCTACTAATTTTGGGTTTAGTTTGCTCTTTCTAATTCTTTATGATGCAGCATTAGGTTGTTTATTTAAAGTTTTTCTACATTTTTGATGTGCTCATAGCTGTAAATTTTCCTTTTAGTACTGCTTTTGCTGTATCCCATAGGTATAGTATGTTGTATTTCCATTATCATTTGTTTCAATAATTAAAAAAAAATTCCTTGTTAATTTATTCTTTGACCCTCTGATCATTCAGGAGCATAATGTTTAATTTCCAGGTATTTGTATAGTTTCTAAAATTCCTTTTTATTGATTTCTAGTTTTATTCTGTTGTGTTCAGAGAACATACTTAATATGATTTCAGTTTTTTGAAATGTTTTAAGAGTTGTTTTGTGGCCTAAGATATGGTTCATCTTTGAGAATGATCCATGAGCTGAGGAGAAGAATGTATATTCTGCAGCCATTGGATGAAATGTTCTGTAAATATCTGTTAGGTCCGTTTGGTCTATTGTGTAGATTAAGTCCATGATTTCGTTGTTGACTTTCTGTCTGGATGATGTGTCTGTTGCTGAAAGTGCAGTATTAAAGTGTTCAGCTATTATTTTGTTAGGGTCTGTCTTTCTCTTTAGCTCTATTAATATTTGCTTTATATATCTGGGTGCTCCAATGTTGGGTGCATATATGTTTACAATTGTTATATTCTTTTGCTTTGTTTACCCCTATATAATGACTTTTCTTTTCTCTTTTCATAATATTTGTCTTGAAATCTATTTTGTCTGATGTAAGTATAACTATTTCTCCTCTGTTTTGGTTTCCATTGGTATGGAATATCTTTTTCCATCTCTTTATTTTCAGTCTGTCTGTGTCTTTATAGATGAAGTATGTTTCTTGTAGGCAACATATCATTAGTTTTTTGTTTTTTTTTTTTTTTTTAAATGCGTTTGGCCACTCTTTGTCTTTTGATGGAGAGTTTAGTCCATTTACATTCAGTGTTGTTATTGTTAAGTAAGGACTTACTCCTACAATTTTGTTATTTGTTTTCTAGTCTTCTCTTTCTTCTTTCTTTTCTGTTTTCCTATTAGTGAAGGCAGTTTTCTCTGTTGGTATGTTTTAATTTCTTGCTTTTTATTTTTTGTGTGTCTGTTGCATGTTTTTAGATTTGAGGTAACCATGAGGCTTGCAGATACTGCCTTATAAACATTATTTTAAGCTGATGACAACCTAACACTGATTGCATAAAGAAACCTATATCAACAAACAAGTAAAAAGAAAACTAATAACTTTAACTTTCAAACAAGTAAAAAGAAAACTAATAACTTTACCTACTTTTTAACTTTTTGTTTCTATTTATATCTTATTGTACTATGTATGTCTTGAAAAGTTGTAGTTATTATTTTTGACTAGTTCATCTTTTCTTCTTTCTTCTGAAAACATTAGTAGTTTGCACACCACAATTACAGTGTTATAACATTGTGTACTTAATATTACTAATGAGTTTTATACCTTCAGATGATTTAATATTGCTTCTTAATGTCCTTTTCTTTCAGATTGAAGAACTCCCTTTTAGCACTTCTTATAGGACCAGTCTGGTGTTGATGAAATCAGCTTTTGTTTTTCTGGGAAAGTCTTTATGTCTCCTTCATATTTGAAGGATATTTTTGCCATATATACTCTTCTAGGGTAATAGTGGTTTTCTTTCTGGACTTTAAATATGTCCATGACACTCTCTCCTGGCCTGCAAGGTTTCCAGTGAAAAGCCTGCTGCCAGATGTATTGAGCTCCATTGTATATTATTTGTTTCTTTTCTCTTGCTGCTTTTAGGATCTTTTCTTTATCCCTGACCTTTGGGAGTTTGATTATTCAATGCCTTGAGGTCGTCTTTGGGTTAAATCTGCTTGGTGTTCTGTAACCTTCTTGTACTTGAATATGGATATTTTTCTCTAGGTTTGGGAAATTTCTCTGTTATTACTCCTTTGAGTAAACTTTCTACCCCAGTCTCTCTCTCTACCTCCTCTTTAAGGTCAGTAACTCTTAGATTTGCTCCATTGAGGCTATTTTCTAGATCTTTTAGGTGTGCTTCGTTCTTTAGTTGTCTATTTTTGTTGTTTAGTATAACTTATAATTTTTCTTGATAGCTTGGTATGTTGTACTTAGTATTGGTTCCCATGGAGGTTTCTGCTCAGGGGTTTCTGTTCCAGTAAATTGTTTTTCTCTGTATTTGCCTGTCTGTTTGTCCAATTTTGGGGCAGCTTTGTGATCTCACTTTTGCATTGTGACCTCACTTTTCTGATGGATCTACACAGAGTTGATGATTTTTCAGTTTGTTCAGCTTTTTACTTGTTTAGATGGAATGATGACTTCCAAGCTCCTTACATGCAGAACTGGAAAGTAGAAGCTCAAATTTTATTTTTAGAAGAATAAAACTACAAATATAAGCTCTCTGATATGGTTTGGCCAGGTCCCCACCCAAATCTCATCTTGAATTGTAGCTGTCATAATTCCCGTGTGTCATGGGAGGGACCTGGTGGAAGGTAGTTGAATCATGGGGGCGAGTTTTTCCTGTGCTGTTCTAATGATAGTGAAAAAGTCTCACAAGAGCTGATGGTTTTAGAAAGGGCAGTTCCCCTGCACATGCTTTCATGCCTACTGCCATGTAAGATGTGCTTTTGCTCCTCCTTTGCCTCCCCAGCTATGTGGAACTGTGAGTCCATTAAACCTGTTTTTCTTTATAAATTACCCAGTCTTGAGTATTTCTTCATAGCAGTATGAAAATGGACTAATACAGTAAATTGGCACCAGTAGAGTGGGGTGCTGCTCTAAAGATACCCAAAAATGTGGAAGTAACTTTGGAAATGGGTAACAGGCAAAGGTTGGAACAGTTTGGAAGGCTCAGAAGAAGACATGAAAATGTGGGAAAGTTTGGAACTTCCTAGAGACTTGTTGAATGGCTTTGACCAAAATGCTAATAGTGATAGGGACAATAAAGTCCAGGCTGAGGTGGTCTCAGATAGAGATGAGGAACTTGTTGGGAGCTGGAGCAAAGGTGATTCTTGTTAGACTTTAGCAAAGAGACTGGTGGCATTTTGATTTTGCCCTAGAGATCTGTGGAACTTTGAGCTTGAGAGAGATGATTTGGGGTATCTGGTGGAAGAAACTTCTAAGTGGCAAAGTGTTCAAGAGGAGGCAGAACATAAAAGTTTGGAAAATTTGCAGCTTGATGATGAAATAGAAAAGAAAAACCAATTTTCTGGGGAGAAACTCAAGCCTGCTGTAGAAATTTGCGTAAGTAACAAGGAGCCCAAGACAGTGGGCTTAATCACCAAGACAGGTAATCACCAAGTTAATCACTAAGACAGTGGGGAAAATGTCTCCAGGACATGTCAGAGACCTTCACGGCAGCTCCTCCGATCACAGACCTGGAGGGAAAAATGGTTTCTTGGGCTAGGCCCAGGACTCCCCTGCTGTATGCAGGCTAAGGACTTCGTGCCCTGAGCCCCAGAGCTCCAGCTGTGGCTGAAAGGGGTCAAGGTGCAGCTCGGGCCATGGCTTCAGGGGGTGCAAGCCCCCAGCCTTGAAAGCTTCCACATGGTGTTGAGCTTGCAGGTGCGCATAAGTCAAGAATTGAGGTTTGGGAACCTCCGCCTAGATTTCAAAGGATGTATGGAAATGCCTGGATGTCCAGGAAGAAGTTTGCTGCAGAGGCAGGGCCCTCATGGTGAACCTCTGCTAGGGCAGTGCAGAAGGGAAATGTGAGGTTGGAGCCCCCACATAGAGTCCCCACTGGGGCATTGCCTAGTGAAGCTATGAGAAGAGGGCCACTGTTCTTCAGACCCCAGAATGGTAGATCCACCAACAGCTTGCACCATGTGCCTGGATAAACTTCAGACACTCAATGCCAGCCCATGAAAGCAGCCAGGAGTGGGGCTGTATCCTGCAAAGCCACAGGGATGGAGCTGCCCATGGCTGTGGGAGCCCACCTCTTGTATCAGTGTGACCTGGATGTGAAACATAGAGTCAAAGGAGATCATTTTGGTACTTTAAGGTTTAATGACTGTCCTATTGGATTTCAGACTTGCATGGAGCCTTGTAGCCCCTTTGTTTTGGCTAATTTCTCCCATTTGAAATGGGTGTATTTACCCAATGCTTGTGTCCTCATTGTATCTAGGAAGTAACTAATTTTCTTTTCATTTTACATGCTCATAGGTAGAAGGGACTTGCCTTATCTCAGATGAGACTTTGGACTGTGGACTTTTGAGTTAATGCTAAAATGAGTTAAGACTTTGGGGGACTGTTGGGAAGGCATGATTGGCTTTGAAATGTGAGGACATGAGATTTGGGAGGGGCCAGGGGTGGAATGATATGTGTCCCCACTCAAGTTGTATCTTCAATTGTAACTCCCATAATCCTTTTGTATTGTAGGAGGGACCTGGTAGGAAGTAATTGAATCACAGGGGCAGGATTTTCCTGTGCTGTTCTTGTGATAGTGAATAAGTCTCAGAAGAACTGATGATTTTATAAAGGACAGTTCCCCTGCACATGCTCTCATGCCTGATGCCATGTAAAATGTGCCTTTGCTGTTCCTTCGCCCTCCGCCGTGATTGTGAGGCCTCCCCAGCCATGTGGAACTGTAAGCCAATTAAACCTCTTTCTCTTTATAGATGACCCAGTCTTGGGTTTTTCTTCATAGCAGTATGAAAATGGACTAATACATTCTCCAAAGCATCCTCTGATAATCCTTCCTATTACTCAAGTCTTAAGTTAGATATTGGGAAAATAAAGACAGATTGTTAAAACTGTACTGCATAATTTTCATCTAAGATACTTGTTTTAAGGCATTTTTTCCCATTGAGAAGGTTTTGAGATTATGAAGATGATACTGTACATTTGTAATGTTTTTAACTTTTTGCAGCACTCAAGGGAGGTCCCCCAAGAACCCTCTTTAAGAATGACTTTTTTTGGAAATTACTTACCATGTGATAAGGTGTCAGGGGTAGAGTGGCTCCACACACAGCTTAGAGTTTTGAGGTATATCAGTAGATAGAGGCACCAGTGTGTATCTTCCACCATATGTTCCACTTGGACAAGCACAAGATTGTCTGTTTCCACTTTATTGCTAGTGATCATCTCATTCTACTCCTGATACTACAAGTGGTTTTGGCCAAGTCTCTCCTTTTTTCGATCTGAATAAATTTCAGCTTCTCCTTTCATCTTTCCTTCTGATAGTTTTCATCACCCAGCTTGCTAGTAAAACACATGGCTTTAAAGGGCCATCTGATCTTGTGAAATCTCCTTTCCTGATGGTTTTTCAAAAATGGGAGAGCAATCTCTCTGGCATGTTTTAACTCAGCTGCACCTGTAGCAGAAGCTTGACCTGGACCTGTGGGGTGAGGACGAGAGAACTGAAACTCAGACTCCCATTATATAGAGGAGAAAAGTAAAGCTCAAAAGAACAGAAGTGACTTTCCAGTTTCTGTGGGCTCTGATTACCCTTTTCTACAAAAGGAGTTAAAAACAATTCTGGGCCGGGTGCGGTGGCTCACGCCTGTAATCCCAGCACTTTGGAGGCTGAGGTGGGAGGATCACCTGAGGTCAGGAGTTTGAGACCAGCCTGGCCAACATGGTGAAACCAATCTCTACTAAAAATACAAAAAAAAAAAAAAAAAAAAAAAATTAGCTGGGCATGGTGGCACATGCCTGTAATCCCAGCTACTCGGGAGGCTGAGGCAGGAGAATCGCTTGAACCTGGGAGGTAGAGGTTGCAGTGAGCTGAGATTGTGCCACTACACTGCAGCCTGGGTGAGGAGAGTGAGACTGTTTCAAAAAACAAACAAACAAAAAAACAGTTCTGCTCATTTTTTCTCTTGGGCTTACTAACATGTGAGACACATTTTAAATTTACTTGAAAGAAAGTGCTATGCAAATATTGACTATCATTAGACTTATATTTTGGATAAGCTGTCTTATTTTACTATTGCCAAACTAGGATTGATATAACTACTAGTATTAAAAACATAGAAAGTCAAATCTGTTTTCCCCTGGAACACAGGAGAACCCCCTACTTTTGAACAAGTGATGTCCCATAAGATCTTTATAAATTGGTGAGTTGGAACATGGGTTTTCCTTTGCTGAGTGACATGGTACCGTCTACTGAGCTCTTCATGTGCCAGGACCTGGGCTGACAACTCTATATGGATTACTTCTGGTAATCGCTATAATAAGTCCATGATTGGCTATCATTTTAAGCTCCATTTTATCAATGAGGAAACTGAGGTTTAGAGAGGATAAATTCTCACAGCAGGAGTCAGACCCAAAGGCAGCACTCTTCTGTCTCCTGGAGGAACGCAGTACAAAGGCCACAGATAGTGCTTGCTCTAGTTTAGAGCCCAGCTACCAAGCCTGGAGATGTTTCTAAGGGACAATGAGCCCTCTGCCCTGGCTGCTGAGAATCTGAATTTCCCAGACTACAGATGAATCAAATGCAGTCATCTATGTTTACAACACTCACCTAATTGATCCAAGTGCCTACCATGTACTGGATACATGTCAACATGGGAAGATGTTGAGGGGTGGCAGTGGGCACTCTCAGTGATGGGTGGGGCCCTGTGTCACCCTCCAGGAAATTTCTTGGTTTTACATTTGCTCCTTTTTAACCCCTTTCTTTTCTTCTGGAAACCTCAGGGAAGACCTGAGTGTTCTTTCACCCTTCACCCCTCCGTATCTGCCTTCTGATTGGCTTATTTCCTCCCTTCTCACACCTATAAGCTTCTCTGCGTGTTTCTGAAGGAAGGACATCGCTTATTTGAGTGTTTCTAAGGGTGTTTTGTCCCTATCAATTGCAAGTACAAAAAATGTTCCTTTTATCTCTCCTGTGCCTAGTACATGGTAGGTACTCAGTAAGTATTTTTTTGAATGAATGAACAAATAAATCTCTCATGTCTTTCTGACACTGTTGGATCAATTAGATGAGTGTTGTAAACATAGATGACTGCATTTGATTCATCTTTAGTCTGGGAAATCCAGGCTCTCAGCAGCTAGGGCAGAGGACCAGTCCAGGACTCCTAGGATGATGTTGGTGAGGAAATGGATGGACTAGAGGTGAATGCAGAAGCAGCCAGGGCCGAGGGGAATGAATGTCTGCAAGGCGTGGTGGGAGAGGGGGTGGACTTAGAGGCAGTGGTGTGCAGATCCTTTGGTTGTAAGTGGGTGATACACAGACTGACTTAAATAAAAGAGGTTGTTTATTGGCAGGTAACTGGGAATCCTAAGGTTTATGCTGACATTAAGCCTGATTGGATCTCCAGGGGTTCAAATGGTGATACCATGACCTGAACTGGCTACATCATTTGCAGGGCTCAGTGCACAAGGAAGACGTGGGAACTCTTGTAAAAACGAAAACAAACAAATTTCAAGATGTTGACAGCAGAGTGTTAAATCAAGCACAGGGCCCTTCTAAGCACAGCACCTGTGGGACTGCACAGATTGCAGTCTCATGAAGCTGGCCCTGATCAGGATCCTGTCTCTCTGAACAAGTCTCAGCCCTGGTGATCTCCATTTGTCTTCACTCTCAGATATTTTCTCCACGTGACATCAAAATGACACCAACAACTCCAAACCTTCGTTGTCTTTAGACCTAATGATCTCAGAGTAAGGCAAAATTCTGAACCTGTTTTCAGAGCTTTAGTGAAAGTCCCAGAGAGAACTCTGATGGGTGATTGGCCAAGATTGGGTCATGTTCCCATCCCTGAACCAATCACCTGGCCAGTGGTTTGCATTGCTCTGACTGGCTAGGGTTGTGGTGATGGGGGTGTGATGGGAAGGTAGGGCTAGCCCCATATAGCTCTTATGGACTGTGTGGATGCATTGTGGAATGGGAGGGGAAGGTCCCCCATGGAAGGGATGCTGGATGGACAGAAAGTTAGATCAGCGTCAGCTATAGCTGGGGAGACGGGAGACATCACCCATCTTGTGAAGAGAACAAGTAGGTATATGATTGGACGGGGGGGTATAGTTGCAGAAGATGTGGTTTCCAACAGCAGATGGTTGAATGAGTATAGAAAAAGGGGAACGGTGAAGTGGGGATGATATCTTAGGGTGGGGGCAGATGGAGAGGAAGGAAAGGAAGACCCTTGGGACTTCTAGCCTATAGGTTATGGTGGCTGTCCTTGCTTACTGCTCATGTATTTGAGGGGGTTGCGTCAGCTGGGCCAGCCTATGGTCACCCGGGGCTAGGTTTTAAGAATTCTTGTAATTAGGAGATGAGAAGCAGGAAGCTTTCCATCAATTTCCTTCCTCTGGGAGGTAGAAGGAGCTCTGGAGTCATTTCCCTGCCACCCACTTTGTGATCTTGGGCTAATTATATTACCCAAAACTTAGCTTCAGTTTTGTCATCTGTAATGTGAGAATCTTATAATTCCCAAATAGTTAGTGGGAACTTGTAAGGTGCTTGGTATCATGTCTAAAGTAGGCGCTTAGGAAATACACATTATTGTTCTGGTTAATACTGGTTTCAGGACTTTCAGGAAACGAAGGTCACTGCTGTGCCACATCCATGCATTACATACTCCTCTGGAATACCTCTAGCCATATTTACAATGGAGAACTAAGATAACAGTTCCCTCAAAGATACCAGCTCCTAATGCCTGGAGCCTATGAATGATACCTTATGGCACAAATATTTTGAAGATGTGATTAAGTTAAGGATCTTGAGATGAGGAGATTTTCCTGGATTACCAAGGTAGCTTTATAAGGCATCCTTGTAAGAGAGAGAGAGATTTGATGCGTCCACAGAGGTGGTAAAGGCATTGTGAAGATGGAGGCAAAGATCGGAGTGTTGCAGCAACAAGCCAAAGAATGCTGACAGACACCTGTAGTGTACCTGGAAGAAGCAAGGAACAGCTTCTCCCTAGGGATATTCAGAGGGATTGTGTCCCTGCTGAAACCTTGATTTCATCCCAGTAATATGGATTTTGGACTTCTAAGCCTCCAGAACTGTGAGAGAATAAGTCTCTGTTGTTTAAAGCCAACCAGTTTATCATAATTTCTTAAAACAGCCACAGGAAAATTGTACACTTTTTTGAGGTAGACCTTTGTTATTTGCTTTGGTTCTTGTGTTTACCATGATATTGCACCTGCTACAGTTTTCTGGTTTAAACTCTGGGGGGAGTCAGGTGAGACTTTCCAGATGGCAGTAGCCCATGCCATTTCTACCACACTGAGCTCCTGAAGAGCCATCGGAGCCCTAGGATTCAGGTTATATGGAGCCAGCTCTTTAATTCTGAGATAATCAACTAATGGTGCAGTTACTACCTGAGATGATGTATTTCATTGGGGGATCTCTAGACTGAATGAGGCACGAGTAATTTTTAAGTTTTAGAAGAACGGTAATCTAGTCTTATAGTTCACACTTCATGGAAACTGTTGGTTGAATGTGAGTAACAATCATGAGACTGATTTCCTCAATTCCCCAGTATTTAGAAGTGTGAACGCCCTTCAGGATCAGCCTGTCCCACCTTCCGCATGCTGCAGAGGTCCACACCCTCATCTGAGAATTTACTGAATGCTGCAGTGATGTTAACATTGTTTGTTCTGCCCTTCTTGATAGGAATATAATTTTCCATATAGGATTAAGAATAAACAAAATGGCACTTGAATAGTTATATCGTGTCTTTGTTTTGGGGGTAATATTGCCTAATTTATCCTAAATGCTCAGACCTCTTTTTTTCTATTTCTCAGAACAGAATTTAATATTTTTGTGCCACTATCAAACTTTGAATTCCAAAATGACAGCACATTTTGGACCAAGATTCAGATGATAAGATCATTCCAGAAAGGTGGTGTTTGGCCTTGAAATGATGACAACAAAGCATTGGAACATTGCTATAACTGAGTCCCTTACTGAACTCCAGATTGATTTTCTTCTCAGAAATCCATGTTAGAAGACAATTTTATAAAATGAACATGTGTGAGATTTTAACTTATTAATTAATGTGGGAACCAGAGAGATGTTTCAACACATTCAAAGGAATGCTGAAATGAATTTATTAATAGATGCAAAATGGGTTTACCCATAGGGCAATAACCAAATTGGATTCCAAAGATACAATTAATTTGCATTTTATAGTCCCAAATCATTTGCATAATTATCAGTTTTCTACATCTTACATAGTGTATATTACTCAAAGGTAATGAAAGGCAGAGGTAACTTGGAAGGGTGAGTTAGACCTTTTTTTGTGTCTGTTTCAAAGTCTTTTACAGTTTTTCTGGTATATACTTTACTCTGACCCGTGGATCAAATTCTTGGGATAGCACTGTGGTAATGTGGACAAGGAGAAGCCCAGGGACAGAGTGTGCCAGTCATAGAGGTGTCTGGGGAACAAATCCCTTTCTCCTTTCAGTACAGGGACTTGTCAGTTGTATAGATTCTGAGGAGCCAGTTGCATTGTAGACATGCCATTATCAAGGACCACATGCTTACTTTTGAAAGATCGAATAGTGTAGTGGTGGAGGGAGCAAACTTGGGTTCCTGTTCTGGCTCTGCCACTTACTAGCTGTATGACTTCTCTGTGCCTTAGTATTGGTAAATAAAGATAATATGGTACCTACGGCATAAGGCAGTAGGTAACTAAATACATTAATATCTGTGAGGCAGTAGACCAGAACTTGGCATTTACCTAGCACCAGATAGTTGTTAGCTATTGTTAATTTCCAAGCAAGAATAATAGCACTTGTGATTCCAGCTACTTGGAAGGCTGAGGCAGGAGGACCACTTGAGCCCAGTAGTTTGAGGCTGCAGTGGGCTATGGTCATGCCACTGCACTCCAGCCTGGGTAACAGAGCAAGACCCAGTCTTTAAAAAGGAATAGCAGCAACCAAGTGTAAGTCTTGCCTTTCACCATTTTGGGAGCTGCTTTATGATCTGATGCTTATTGTACTCTATCGATATTCCATGCATATGCAATTGACGGAGGCCTCTGGCCAATAAGCTTGTAAACTGTGTTGTCTACTGGATATCATCGTGATCGCTGGGCATTTTGCAGGACTGGAGCACTTCTAGAGCTCACATTTAATTTTCAAATGTCAACATAGTGATGAATGTTTATCTCAAATTACACGGAGACAAAGTATAGGGTATTTAATTTTTTTTTAGTGTAATGTTAGTTTCAGTAACTTTTCTATAAAGTACTAATGGAGTTCCATGTAAAATGCACGTAGAAACACAGTGGCGAGTTTCACAAAACTTCAGACTGTTGGGTTGGAGTCATTATTCTTTAGTATTTACTTATGTTATTTACATGAAAACTGATTTCAGAGAATGACTGTACCTGGGTAATTAACCACATTTTCATAAATTTGGATGCTTTTCATATACTTTCTAATGAATGTTTGATAAACTGTTAAATACATGAGTATGTGTGTGTGGGAGCGATCTTCAAATTACCTCGTATGATTCATAGCACAGCAGTGCGAAACAGCTGTGTGGGGAAAAGTTACATGTGTCATTAGTAATTTTTATGACTCAGTTTGGTATTATGAGTCTACCTGTCTGCACAGCGTTTTCATCTTGGTGGGAGAAAATTTAAGTTAACTCAGCTTTTGGGTGGTGACACATCATGGTGAATGTAAAAGTTTTCCATGAAGAAATTACTCAGTCCTTTAACTGTGTAGGCTGTTGGATGCTGTCTTTTCTCTGGACAAGCGTGTGGCATTGGCTCTCAGTTGACAGTTCATCTCTCACAGATAAACAGTTTACTTTCAAAGATTATAATAGCTACTTCCCCTGGCTCAAAGTAGGATTACACAGTTAATAGAGAGAGCTGTAGCAACTTTTGGAAAGTGTGATGACAACATTATAGCTTGAGAAGAAGAAAGTGCCGATTTTCCTTTGCTTGAGTTTGTTACTCATTTTGGTTTTTATCTCATATCATATAACTTTTTGCAAAAAGTTACTAAACAGAAAATATGATCTCATATGTTTCTCTTTTAATAAATACTTGCCTGCATCAATACCTGCAACTACAGAGGATTCAAGCCAGTACATTTTAAAAATGGATCTTAGGTGGCCAGAATTGGATTAATCATACTTTTTGGCTCATTGCACACTATTGTTCTTACTTGTAAATAAACTGTCATGATTCTAATGACTTGAATATTTTTTCTTGAAATATAGTTTCTTAATTTAATTTTTCCCTAAATTTGGCAAAATAATTGCTGTCTGAACTATCTAAATATAAAGCTAGCTTTGGACAGGTTTGGAGCATGTTTTAAAAATCACACATAGGCTTTCATGATACAAATCAGGGTTTGAGATCAGAGGATGAACTCATGGACGTCTTTAACTTTTTCTTCTTGCAGAACTTCAGAGTTGAGTGATACACGGATGCTTGGTTAAGTGACATGGGTGAGGTTTCAGTCAACTGTTTTCAGTTGTTGTAACATGACAGAACATGCGAGCCATCTTCAGTGGGCATCCTCAAAACAGAAAGGGATGGCTTTAGAATTATGTTTGGAGATGACCCAGGAAGTCAGTCATCTAATCTAGCTCCTCCAGCCCTGCTGCAACCCAGGAGTCCTCTGGGTGCCTCTGCCACAGGCAACTTAGCCTGCACTTGAATCTTTGTAGGGACAAGAAACTCCCTCCCTCATGACCAATCCTTTTTTTCAGAGACAACTTTAATGATTAAAAATAAAATTGGTTTTGTTGAGCTTAAATGTGATTCCTTAACACTTCTACTCATTTGCTGGCATTATTGGTCTCTACTTGTAGATGACGCAAAAAGAGTCCTCCTGCTTATGGGGAATTCTTTTTTGCATGTGAATTCTGACTTTTGTCAGAATTTGTGTTTTCTCAGTGTGCTTCTCTCCGATAGATCTCACACTGCTCAATTCAGCAAGTTGAGAATCGGTTACATGCAAGGCACTGTCCTCACTGCATGGGTGGGAGAGGTAGTGACACAAGATGAGTTGGTTCCTGCCATCCAAATGTATACTGCCACGTGAAATGCATCAGAAAAGCACACAGATACAAGAGAGAAACCCAGTGCATTGGGGTTCAAGGGAGAAAGAATGATATCAAACTCAGCTATGTTAGAAGAGCTTCAGCATCAGGAGGGAAGGGAGATAGGCAGGTAGGATATTTTTGCAGGTTGAGAAGGGAGAAGGGCATTCCAGGAAGAAACCAGTGTGGACAAGAGCCCAGGGATGGGAAACATGAGTTTGTCCAAAAGAAGGGGAATATCTTATTTGCTCAGCATGTAGGATGCTTGCAGAGAAGGTGAAGAATTAGATGGTAGGTTGATCCCAGAGCTCAGACACACTTGATCTCTCTGCCTCAGTTATTTGTGTGTTGGTGCTAGGATTCCATTGCGGGAGCACAGACCTGGATTTGGATCCAAATATTGCCACAGAGCTTCAGCATCCTAGTCTGAAAATGGAGATTTGTGTCCATTCTAAGGATTCCAGGACATGTAAGGGAAGAATCCAGCACTCTGCCTGGTACACAGCAGAGGAGATCAGTGACAGTTGTTATTGCTGAATGTGATAGGCTTAGAGAAGCTGGGGAGCCTCAGGAGCAGATCCTGCAGGGGGTTCAGGGTGATGCCTGGAGGAAGACCTGTGAGAGGTGCTCCTCCAGCGGGAAGGGAAAGTGTGCATGGCAGTGCTGGAGTGGGAGTGGGGAGTGGGAAACAGGGACGGCATCAATGGGGAAGCTGGAGTCAGCAGAACTGGAAGCAGATTTAATGTACTGGGCAGGAGGAAGAGAAGAGGTCACCCCAAGTTTTTGTTGGGGAAGGAGGGTTAGGCAAGCATGGTGAGTTTGGGATCGGGTGTGTTGAGGTACTGGCGGGCCTGCAGCGGGGATGCCGGGCCTTAGGCGTGAGCCAGGAAGGTGGAAAACGCAGCATGAGGAGGGTCAGGATCTAAACAGTGTGCTAGGAATGTGGGCACGTGCAAGCAAGGGAGGGTCCTTGATCATGTAGAGCCTGCACTTTGGCATGGGTGTGTGGGAAAGCAGCCAGCACCCAACCAGGGCTGGCGTAAAAGCAAAGAAAGGAAAGAATTCAAGAGACACTGGGAAGGGAAAATTGGTGGAGACAGCCTGACAGATGATTCCCGGTATCTTAGGGCTCTCAGGAAAAAACTGAAAACAATCTTCACATTGTTTTTATACACACACATATGCACACACACTCCCTCTCTCTCATATATACAAGTTCAATCCAAACACCGTCTATTATTTGGTCCTGTTAGTTTCCTCAGAAAAACCCTCAGGAAATCCTTGCTCTCCCAGAGACTGTGTCTATATTTAGAAGATTTTTAGAAAAAGCCTATTGTTAAATGTTAGTTTACTGGGTAGTCACTAGGAGACCATAGAAATGTAACCCCACACGTTGGCTGTATTGAGTGGGCTTTTGTTTCACTGAAGACCGTGTGGGGAAAACAGGACTCTGTCTTTGGTGAGTGGCTCTTCCTTGTACTGTGACCCCAGGGAACCCGAGAAGGGAAGCGCTGGGGGTCAGGGATCACCTGGCCTGACCCCCTTGTGTAACAGATGAGGAAACTGAGACCTAGGCCATTGGAACCAGCTCAGGGTCACATGACACTTGGCTCATTTGAGGCAGAGCTGTGGCTTGATGTTGGGCGTTGCTGCTACTTGAAGTTACCTGTTTATCCCAGGCCAGGACCACTGGGCTCATTTACAAGTAGATGGCCCAAAGAGGGGACTTCAGTTAGGAGCATGTGTGTGTGTGTGTGTGTGTGTGTGTGTGTGTGTGTGTGTGTTGGGGGTTGTTCAGGGACCATTCATTACAGAGCTTGACTGTGGGAAAGAGTAGTCAGATCCAAGTGATTTTTGTAGTGCCCTCGTCATTTATTAGCAGATCTTTCTAACAAGTGTCCTACAGAGGAGAGTGCTAAAACATGAAGGGTGAAGCCCTTGTCATCAGAGGTCTTTATGTAGAACCTAAATATCCACCCACTCGAGTTAGCAAGAGTTAATATTCACTGAGGACTGATGGTGTGCCTGGCACTAAGTGTGTTTTCTGTGGAATGTGTCTCATTTCATCCTCTTAGTGTCTTTATGAGATAGGTGCTATTATTATGTTAATTTTACAGATCAGGAAACTGAGACACCAAGGGATTAAGTAACCTGCCCAAGGTGACACAGCCAGTAAGTGGTAGAACCAAGATTATACCATCTCTTAACCTCAGAGCCTGCACACTTATCTAACATTAGTGAATCTTTTTTTTTGAGATAGAGTTATACTCTTGTTGCCCAGGCTAGAGTGCAATGGTGTGATCTTGGCTCACCACCACCTCTGCCTCCCGGGTTCAAGCGATTCTCCTGCCTCAGCCTCCCAAGTAGCTGGGATTACAGGCATGTGCCACCATGCCTGGCTGATTTTTGTATTTTTAATAGCGACAGGGTTTCTCCATGTTGGTCAGGCTGTTCTCAAACCCCTGACCTCAGGCGATCCACCCACCTCGCCCTCCCAGAGTGCTGGGATTACAGGCGTGAGCCACCATGCCCGGCCACATTTGTGATTCTTAACCTTGCTGCATATAAGAATCTCTTGGGAAAATTAAAAAACATTCCAGTTCTCGGGCTACATCCCAGACCAGTTGAATCAAACTCATGGGAGATCTTGCATTGGTATTTTTTTTTTTTTAAAGCTCTTCAGCTGGGCTTGGTGGCTCATGCCTATAACCCCAGTAACTCAGGAGGCTGAGGTGGGAGGATTGCTTGAGGCCAGAAGTTCAAGACCAACCTGGACCACATAGAGAAACCCCATATTTTAAAAAATACTTAGCTAGGTGTGGTGGTACGTGCCTGTAGTCTCAGCTGCTTGGGAGGCTAAGGTGAGAGGATCACTTAAGCCCAGAAGTTTAAAGCTGCAGCGAGCTATGATCACACCATTGCACTCCAGCCTGGCAACAGTGTGAGACCCTGTCTCCAAAAAGCTCTTCAGATGATTATAACTCATAGATAGCAAGGTTGAAAACCCCCAAAGTGCACCACAGCCAGTGGAGATGTTGTAGGGCAGTGCTGTCTCCTTGGAATCTCCTGGGGGTCAAGTGCACATTCTGACCTAGAAAACCTGGGGTGGAGCTTAGAGTCTGCATCTCTCACATGTGTCTACGCGATGCTGTGCTACTGGTCCTTGACTTCTCTGTCTTGGTTGAAGGCTAATCATTGTGGTTGTGTCCAACTCCAAGATTTAATGGCTCTGGTGATACTTGTAAGAACATATGATTTGGCTGGATGTGGTGGCTCACGCCTGTAATCCCAGCACTTTGGGAGGCCGAGGCAGGTGAATCATAAGACCAGGAGATCAAGACCATCCTGACTAACATGGCGAAACCCCGTCTCTACTAAAACAAAAAAATTAGCCGGGCGTGGTGGCGGGCGCCTGTAGTCCCAGCTACTCAGGAGGCTGAGGCAGGAGAATGGTGTGAACCCAGGAGGCGGAGCTTGCAGTGAGCCAAGATTGCACCACTGCACTCCAGCCGGGGTGACAGAGAGAGACTCCATCTCAAAAAACAAACAAACAAAAACCATGATTTTACTGTGTGTCAGCCTAAGAACATTATATACATTAGCTCTTGCCCTCTCAGCAGCCTCTAAAGGAGGTATCGTTTTCCCCCTTTTATCGATGAGGAAATCAAGGTCTATTGAGTTTAACCTGAGTCCTAACCTGAGTCTTTGTAATCTTACACCTGTGGGATGAACTACCATGCTATGTTGCTTTCCCATACACATATCGATGTAGTTACCAAGAACATCTTATATGGCCTTGTCTGTCTTTTCTAACTTCATGGATTATGTTTGGAAATCTCAGTGTATTCAGGATGCTATAACAAAATACCATAAACTGGGTGGCTTATAAACAGCAGAAATATTTCTCACAGTTCTGGAGGCTGGGAAGCCCAAGATCAAGGTGCCGGCTGATTCAGTGTCTGGTGAAGGCCTTCTTCCTAGACAGCCATCTTTTTGTTTGTAACTTCACATGGTGGAAGGGGCAGGGAGTCTCTCTAGGACCTCTTTTATAAGGGCACTAACTCCATTCATAAGGGCTTCATCCTTATGACCTTAATCACCCTCCAAAGGCCCCACCTCCTAATATTGTTATATTGGGGGTTAGGATTTCAACATATGAATTTTGGGAGAGTGGATACAAACATTCAGCCCATGACACTGTTCATTTATTTAACAGTTTTCTATGCCTACTGTGTACTCAGAGCCGTGCTAGAGGCTGGGGATTCAGTGGTGATAAGAGCAGATATCTACTATGTACAAAGTAGAGTGGTTGCTGCTGTTATCTGCTTGGCTACTAGAGGCACATGGAGCTTCACAATAATATCTGCATGGCACTTTGGAGTTTTCAAGGAACTTGCACAACAAACCCGTGAAGAGTTATTATCACCCACATTACACAGATCAGGAAACTGAGGTTCCAGAGGTTTATGGGTAGTCCAAGGTTGACTGTCTAACTTGCAAGGGGCAGAGCAGAAATGTACACCAGGCCAGTCTCGCACAGTTCCTACTATGTCACACTGCCTCCCGCACAGCACAGGGGTGGTATGGGTGGAACTTTTTTTTTTTTTTTGAGACAGAGTCTCGCTCTGTCACCCAGGCTGGAGTGCTGTGGCACAATCTCGGCTCACTGCAGTGTCCGCCTCCTGGGTCCAAGTGATTCTCATGCCTCAGCCTTCTGAGTAGCCGGGATTACTGGCGCACACCACCATGCCTGGCTAATTTTTGTATTTTTAGTAGAGACGGGGTTTCGCCATGTTGCCCAGGCTGGTCTCGAACTCCTGACTTCAAGCAATCCGCCTACCTCGGCCTCCCAAAGTGCTGGGATTACGGGTGTGAGCCACTGCACTCAGCCTGGATGGAACTTAATCTCCGTGCTGATGCCAATAAAAACTCACGTGGCCAGGTGTGTTGGCTCACGTCTGTAATCCCAGTGCTTTGGGAGGCTGAGGTGGGAGGATTGCTTGAGGCCAAGAGTTTGAAACCAGCCTGGGCAACATAACAAGATCCTGTCTCTACAAAAAATAAAAAAAATTTTGCAAGGCATAGTAGGGCATGCCTGTATTCCTAGCTTCCCAGGAGGCTGAGGCAGGAGGGAGTTTGAGGCTTAAGCCTGGGAGTTTGAGGCTACAGTGAGCTATGATTATACCATTCCAGCCTGGCCAACAGAGTGAGACCCTGTCTCTAAAAAACAAAACAGAAGAAAATCACACACATATGCTATTCCCGAATCAAATGGAGAGTGGCTTACCCTGGGGTGCCTAACCAAGCTAAATGCTCTTGGGGTGGTGGGATAGTTGGGATCCTGTGCCTTCATTCCCCTGCCATACCAGGTGGGTTCAGAGGGTATCAGGGGTTGAAGAGCCCCAAGGACAAACCCCAAGGCTGTGACCCCCTCAGGAAGCAGCTGGACCCAGCAGATGTGCAGACCAGCTTAGCTTTGCTCTAGTTTTACTTGAATGAATGTTGTGGAGAACACAAACATTTCAACCAAAGCAGGAGCCCCAGAGACCATATTCCGGGAACCCAGCAGTTACTGGCAACTTTTCTGGTTCCAAGTGTCCTTGTTCTCTCCTCCTTATGTTGGACCTGGTAGTGGTTTATGAGAAAGTGTTGTAGGTTTCTTTATGAAGCACATTTATAATGTTCAGACTGTTTCCAGTGAAGTTTGTTATCAGTACCAGAAAGGCTTATTGCATTTGCAGGGTATAAATTCTAGATTTGAGCATGGTTCCTGAATTAAGGACCATACTAGTCCCTTGAAAAGCTTATTGAATTATAACTCTTGGGCTCCTCTCCAGATCTAATAATCAAATGGATCAGGCCTGGTGACTTCTGTTTTTGAAAGCTCCCCAAGCCATTTTAATGTACACTAATATTTAAAAACCATGGTTGTTGGCCGGGCGTGGTGGCTCACACCTGTAATCCCAGCACTTTGGGAGGCCGAGGTGGGCAGATCATGAGGTCAGGAGATTGAGACCAGCCTGGCCAACATGATGAAACCCCGTCTCTACTAAAAATACAAAAATTAGCTGGGCGTGGTGGCAGGCGCCTGTAATCCCAGCTACTCGGGAGGCTGAGGCAGGAGAATCACTGGAACCTGGGAGTCGGAGGTTGCAGTGAGCCACGATCGTCACTGCACTCCAACCTGGCAGCAGAGTGAGACTCCGTCTAAAAAAAAAAAAAACCATGGTTGTTTTGAACTGAATGTTTGTGTCCCTGAAAAATTTCTATGTTGAAACCCTACCCATGTGATGGTATTAGGAGGTGGGCCTTTGGGAGATAATTAGCCTTAGATGAGGTACTGCAGATAGAGCCCTCATGACTGAAATTGATGGAGAGTCATATAAGAGCTTGCCTCCCCACTCTCTTCTCTCCCATGTGAGGATACAAAGTGATGTTAGCAATTTGCAACTCAGAAGAGATCCCTCACCAGAACCTGACTATGCTGGTACCCTGCCCTCACACCCGCAGCCTCCAGATCTGTGAACAGTAAATTTCTGTTGTTTATTAGCCACTCAGTTCATGGTATTTCGTTATAGCAGCTGAGCTAAGACCACGGTCTGGACCAGTGGTTCTAAAAGTGTAGTCCCTGGACCATCAGCATCACCTGAGAACTTGTTAGAAATACAACTTACGAGGCCCCACCCAGACTTCCTAGAAACTGTAGGGATGGGTCCTGCAAAGTTTTAACAAGCCCGCCCTGTGATTCTGTTGCTTCCTAAAGTTTGAGAACCACTAGATCCTTGTGATTCAAAATGTGAGCTGTGGACCAGCACCATCAGCAGCATCTGGGGGCTTGTTAGAAATGCAGGGTTTCCGGCCACACCTTTACCGACTGAATCAGTATCTGCATTTTAGTGAGATCTGTGCACATTCATATTTGAGAAGCTGCACTCTAGATAGTTGTTTTCTTTCCTGGATGTGCATTTTAACCTGAGATGCCTTAAACAGATACCAAGGCCCCACCTCTACCCAAGGTGATTAAGGCAGAATCTGTAAGGTTGAGCGAGGCCTAGACATGGTGTGTGGAGACCCCTATGCCTAGATTGGAGCCCAATTTTCACACCTAAAGGATAAGACTGTGAAAACGGGTCAGGACTCCCAAGACTGCTTTCTCCTTCCTCCTTTCTGCTCTTCCACCATCCCAGAATGTGACCCCATACCCAGGCTCCAGGAGTGAAGGCTCAGAACTCCCTGCCTCAAAAAGATCCAGAGGCAGCTGGACGCGGTGGCTCACGCCTGTAATCCCAGCACATTGGGAGGCCGAGGTGGGCGGATCACGAGGTCAGGAGTTCAAGACCAGCCTGGCCAATGTGGCGAAACCCTGTCTCTACTAAAAATACAAAAATTAGCTGGGCGCGGTGGCACCAAGATCACACCACTGCACTCCAGCCTGGGTGACAGAGTGAGACTCTGTCTAAAATAAATAAATAAATAAAGACCCAGAGGGAAAAGTTCTTTTTATATTTTCAGGGTTGTGTGTGTGAGAGAGATCGAGGGAGGCACGGACAACAATGTTGTGTGTGTTGGAGGGATGGAATGCAGTATCTGACACCAGGTACTGAATGCACCAGGCCATAGTGCTGCTCACACCTGACGTACGTAAGAGTCGCCCTCACAATGCAGATTCCTGGGCTCTACTCCAGAGAGCCAGTATCAGTAGGGCTTGGAAAGGACCCAGGAATTTGCATTGTTAGCAAGTTCTCCCAAATTCTTCTTATGGGAAAGTCTAGGGCCCTGCTCTGAGACAAACACTACTCAAAGGCTGTGATCTGGCTGATTCTCAGAATTACGTGGAGAAACTGAAAAGTATAGGGCTCCAGGCCTTGCACCAGCTCTTCTAATTCAGTAGGACTGGCGAGGCCCAGGAATCAGAATGTGGCAGTGTAAACATACCCGAAAGCAATACCTTAAGCCTACCCTTAGAATGACCCTGTATGACAGATGCACCTGAATGTGTGTACCGAGCTACGGAATCCAGGATTCATTCCTTGTCTGAGAGGGACAGCTGAGCCCCAGGCCCATCCTGTGGGGCATGAGCCGTGCATGGGATTGAGACCTTTGGTTTTGGGTTAAATGGAGGTTGCCAGGTGGAGGTGGAGGTTGTTGGGGGAAGGGTGCTAAGCGAAAATGCTATGTAAACTGCATGCTGTTTGCAAGTAGTCGCAGGTTTCCTGCCCAGCGCATTGCCTTGCAGTTATCTTGTCCAGCCCCTCCCACTGGACTGTGTGTAAGGCGGTTCTCCTGTGCAGCCCACCACCACTGGACTCTCTCCTCTCTGTAAGCACCCAATAAAACCTCTTGCCTCGTTTGCTGCCTCCAGATCTCTTCTTGCCATTTCTGTTGAGGTTAATAGGGGTTCAGCATAATGGACGTTTAGTAAGTACTCTGGGTTTTTCAAACTCTGTTCTCAGAAACCCTTAGGATTCCACCAAAGTATATTGGAGGCTACCAAGGGGGAGAGGTAAGAGGAGAACGAAACTTGTTGACAGGAGGGGGGTTCAAACACTCACCCTGCTTCATCTGCGTCATATATTAAGCTTCAAATTGCATTTGAAAAGAGGATTTTTTTTTCCCCAAATTTTGAAAACAAGTCATAGCTGTTCATTGATAAGGGCCTCTTTAAAGTTGGCAGTGTTCTCCTTTTGAGCCACAGTTCAGGACAGCCTCTCGCCCTTGTGACCACCTGTCCTTCCTGACACACTGACCTTTAGTCCCTGAGCTGCCTCATACCTGGCCCATGATGCTAACTACCGACAATGACCCTGACTCCATTCGCACTGTGGGATTGCCTGGCTCTGCCTTTTGCCCCAAGTACCAAATTCCTTTACTACTGAAAGGATGTTGGTCATACCAGAAATGTGCTTTGTACAAATCATAGTACCTCAAGACAGTGAGTCTCAAATATGACTGTGGCTTTCAAATATTTTTCTGCGCCAGAATCATCTGGAGAGCTTGCTAAAGCACACATTGCTCAGCCTCAACCCCAGAGTTTCTGATTCCATGGGTCTGAGGTGGGACATGAGAACTTGCATTTCTAGAAAGATTCCAGGTGGGACTGATGCTGCTGGTCCAGTGACCACACCTAGAACAACTGCCTTAAGATGAAATAATGTTGGATACAGCTTGGGTGCAATTCTCCTGTTAGGTGTTTTCTCACTGAGTCGTTCTTCCTTTGGTGTTAAAATATATGAGGAGAAGAAGTGGCTTTCCCGAAGAATCAACAATAATTGAAACGAAGAAATCAGTGTCAATTAGGATTATGGCTCAGTCCTGCTCTGCACTAATTAGGTTTTGCTGGACTCACCCGCCCAGCTAACAGCCATTTATCACATTGTGTCTGCAGGACAGTGCATTGCATAGTATGGTCCCCGTGCTGCTCATCATATAGGCCCTGCCAGAATGGGTGGCAATGACAAGCATCTGACAGTAGCTTCTTATTGCCAGGGCTTGATCAGAATGTAACAAGTCATTGCTGAACATTGGTTACCATAAAGGCAAATATTTTATCTTCCCTGAAACAAATAGCAAGAGGAGAAAGTATCCTGTTGTAAAAACTCCCATCTTTGTAGAGATTCCCATCCTTTCAGTCTTATACTCTTGCAGAAAGCTGGCATGGTGGCAAGGCAGAGGTGTCCTGTCAGTGGCCAAGCAGACAGCAAACACATGCTAATGGTCACTGCTGTCTAGGTCAGAGGCCTTCAAAGCTTTGATCAGATACAACCCCAGTCACTGTTGGGAAATCCTCCTGGACACATCCCCTCAGTTGTTGCATGTTTTGATCAGGCAAATGACTATAATTATTGTTATATTAAAAAAGATAAAAAATAGCCTTGGAGTTTTTTAACCTTGGTAATGGTTCAGCTCTGTGGTGGAAAATATTTAACTTCAATTTTCAGCACAACACCCGAGTGACTCTATTAACTGCCATTGAACAAACGCAAGGGGTGAGTGAATAAGGTGGTTACATTTGTGCATGTGGTGGGGTGAGCATCTGTGAGACGGTGGAAAGAAAATGTGTGTATTATGTTGGGTGGGTAAGGACAGGTAAAACCGCCTTCTCCTTTTCTGTGTGTGAGGCTGGCTGGCTGCTTTAGGATAAATACTTCCAGGTGTGAGTGTGAGCACAGACGCTGCTAGGCACTGTCTGGGAGTACCCTGGAAGGTCAGGCCCAGCATCTCTTCTCCATAGTGCTCTTGTGGGTGGATTTTCCAGCACTCTTTATCCTGCCTGCTGAAGAAAGTAGCAGATAATCAAAAACATAAAAAGAGGTCCTGGGCATGATGTCCTGAAAAAACATTTCTATCACTGGGCTGACCACTTTGGTTTTTTTTGTTTTGTTTTCTTTTTTTTTTTAAATGGAGTCTCGCTCTGTCACCCAGGCTGGAGTGCAGTCGTGTGATCTTGGCTGACTGCAATCTCTGCCTCCATGGTTCAAACAATTCTCCTGCCTCAGTCTCCCAAGTAGGTGGGACTACAGGTGCATGCCACCATGCCTGGCTAATTTGTGTATTTTTAGTACATGCGGGGTTTCACTATGTTGGCCAGACTGGTCTTGAACTCCTGACCTCAGGTGATCTGCCTGCCTGAGCCTTCCAAAATGCTGGGATTACAGGCGTGAGCCACCGTGCTTGGCCTGGCCTGACCACTTTGGAAACATCGCATTCAATTTTGTCCTTCCCTTACAATATGTAGAATAATAAAAGCTAGCAATGTTGGCAGGTTTCTTGAGTTCCAGACTTTTTACTAGTTGCCTGACATTGAGGTGGGTTCTGTTAAAATGGGGTTGTATCATAGGAACATTGAATGTGCTTGAATGACAACATATGCTTGGCAGAGGCAAAGAGGTTGTGTTTAAAGAAAACGACCTGCTCAAATGTAGAAGGACATTTTGAGAGCCAGTTATGTTGGTCCTACTGAGTAGATTTACAAGAGTAATTTTGACTATAAGTGATTTTCATCTTAGGAACTAACTTCACTCCCTACTTTGCTCCCCCTCCAAATGAGGCTTCTTTCAACCACCCCCAATTTATAGATGCTGCAGTTGAGGCTTAAGACGGTTAAGTAACTTGCTCAAGGTGATGCAGCCAGTTAGTGATGGAAGTCAGATTTAAACCTATAAACCTATGCATTCTGACTCCGAAGCTTACGCTTGTCGCCAGTGCTGGGGCATGCTGTAGTGTACGCAGAGCTGTGCAGCCAGGTGATGGCAGAACTTGAAGCACTGTCCACACGAGGGGTAACTGCAGGAATGGGTATATTGAGTCAGAAGAAAAGAAGTCACAGGGACAGGGTGATAGAGCTTCCTTCAAATATTGTGGAAAGGGGAGGCAATGAATATAGCTCTGGGCATCTATTTTAACTTGGTAAAAGGCATGGAAGTTGTCAGAATCAGAATGTCACTTGTGTCAAAACTCTGACAAATACAGCTGGGAGAGGCCATGAAAAGAGGGTTCTTACACATATATGCCTGATAACAAGAACTGTCAAAAAACCTCTGCAAAAACCACAACCTTGCACAAAGGCCACGGCAGTCTTACACACAAAAAATACTTCTGCAAGGACATCTGCCCAGCAACTGCCTGTCCAACGTTGGGTTGACGCCACCCTTGTGACTCATCCTTGTACCCATGGATAATTGTCTCAAAACAACTTACATAGCCATCCTTATTTTTCCTTGAAAAGTCCTTGTTTTCCTTTATCTCCCTGAATACACTCACATGGATTCCCATTGCAATGCCCATTCCTTAATAAATTTTTTTTTTTTTTTTTGGAGAGTCTGCCTCTCTGATTGTTACTTAGGTTTGATAAAGGTAAATTCTTTTAAAGATGGAGCTGTTCCAACTTAACTGGGCTGTTTGCAGGTAGAGATCCTTATTGGAGCTACTTGACTTGTACAGAGAGATTGTAGGTGAGTTTTAATCCTAGGGTAAGGTCCTGCCCATCCTGACAGTGACTTAAGCTTTGGCCACACTTTGGCCAGTTTGTTTATATTTGTCCTCATAGAGTTCTGTGGGCTTTATGATAAACTGTTTGATGGAATCCCCTTATATGGGCATGGCGATTAAAAAAAATAGCTTTATTGAAATATAATCTACATACCATATAATTCCCTTAATGTGTGTAAGTCAATTTTTTGTATATTATTTTTAAAATTGTGGTAAAATTGGCCGGGTGCGGTGGCTTATGCCTATAATCTCAGCATTTTGGGAGGCTGAGGTGGGCAGATCTCTTGAGATAGGAGATGGTGAAATCCCGTCTCTACTAAAAATACAAAAAATTAGCCAGGCTTAATGGTGCGTGACTGTAATCCCAGCTACTCAGGAGGATCACTTGAACCTGGGAGGTGGAGGTTGCAGTGAGCCAAGATTGTGCCACTGCATTTCAGCCTGGGTAACAGAAAGCCTCGATCTCAAAAAAAAAAAAAAATTGTGTGTGTGTGTGTGTGTGTGTGTGTGTGTGTGTGTATAAATAAAATTTTTAAAATAGTATTTATTGTGGCTAGAATTATCAAAGATGAGTATTTTTCTGTACCTGGTAATTTGGCCAGGAAATCATTGGAAAGCTGGCTTTGTATTTGATGTATTTAGCGCTTGAAAATGCATAGATCTGGAGGTCTATGCTGGGTCTTCTCCCTGCATCGCAGGATTCATGAGGTTATTAACCACATCTGTGCTGATTTTTATTTTGACGACTTGTTCACATAGCCACAGCTGTGGGTGTTAATGCAGCAGGCTTAGCATGGTGGAATGAGCAGAAGCCCTGGAATGAAGTGAGGCGACTCTTTGAGAAGATTCAGCTATCTGTTGCTGCAAGATGACAAAATACCTAAAACCAACACAACCATTTATTTGTTCATGGTTTTGCAATTTAAATTGGACAGGGCTCAGTAGGGACAGCTTGTCGCTGCTCCGTGTGTCAGCGTGGGCAGCTTGACTGAGAGCAGAGGATTTACCTCCAAGGTAGCACACTCATATCGCTGGCAAGGTGGCACTGGCTGCTAGTTGGGAGCTTAGCTGGGGTTGTTGGCTGGCGACCTCAGTTTTCTTCCAGGTGCGCCTCTCCACATGGTTGCTTGGTGCTTCTCCATTACGTGATGGCGAGGTCCCAAGAAGGAAGAAGAGTTGCTGCCTGACCTTCCTGATGCCTGGGCTCTCAAGTCTTAGAATGGCACTTCTACATGTCACTGTCAGAACAGTGACAAGTCCAGCTCAGGTTCAAGAGAGTGGGAACACAAGCTCTACCTTTTTTTTTTTTTTTTTGAGACAGTCTCTGGCGTGATCTCGGCTCACTGCAACCTCCGCTTCCCAGGCTCAAGCAATTCTCGTCCCTCAGCCTCCCAAGTAGCTGGGATTACAGGTGCACGCCAGTGTGCCTGGCTAATTTTTGTATTTTTAGTAGAGATAGGGTTTCACCATGTTGGCCAGGCTGGTCTCGAACTCCTGACCTCAGGTGATCTGCCCGCCTTGACCTCCCAGAGTGCTGGGATTACAGGCGTAAGCCACTGCGCCCGGCCGGCTCTACCTTTTGATGGGAGGAGTGGCATAAAGTGGTAGGAAGGGATAGAATCATTTGGGGTCATCTTTAGAGACTAGCTACCACAAAGAACCACAATGGTCTTTTTTCCTCCTCCTTCCTCATTCTCACTCCACAGAAGCCTGTGCCTAATCATTGTGTGAGCTAGTGATGACAAATACTGGGAAGAAATCTAAGAAAAAATTTAACAACGAGTACTAGGAATACACGGTGTTTAGGAGATTGGGGCTTGGTCTCAGACTCCCAACCTCAGGTGACCTGCCCACCACAGCCTCCCAGAGTGCTGGGATTATAGGCGTGAGCCACTGCACCTGGCCTGCTCTTAACAGTTATGTAAATTTATATTCGTTTAGTGATTACACATTATTTGCTTACTTCTGACATAATCCGAGTCTCACTCAGATCAGAGATTATAGGAGGGGGAATATATTTACTAGACTAATTTCTCCATTCAGAATATCAGAAATAAGAAAGGCTTTTTGTTTTGAGTCAGAGTCTTGCTCTGTCACCCAGGCAGGATTGCAGTGGCACAATCTTGGCTCACCGCACGCTCCGCCTCCCAGTTCAAGTGATTCTCCTGCTTCAGCCTCCCAAGTAGCTGGGAGTACCGGCACCTAGCCACCACACCTGGCTAATTTTTGTATTTTTATTAGAGACGGGATTTCACCATGTTGTCCACGCTGGCCTCAAACTCCTGACTTCAAGTGATCTTGACCTCCCAAAGTGCTGGGATTACAAGTGTGAGCCACCATGCCTGGCCCGAGAAAACCTATTGAAAAATTTTAAATTTTGTATGTTACTGCTTGGAAAACAGAGGTTTGCTTGTTCCTTTCAGCTATTCCCTGGTGAGCCCTTAAAAGTCCACAATTCTATTTCATCTTAATTTCTGAAAATACTTATACCACATTTTCACAGTAAGAGAGCTAGTAGCCAGATGCATCATGTGTTTTGTTTGCAAATGCATCACCTGCTGTCCAGCTTCCTTCCGTGGAAAGGAATGGCTTTATATTTCACAGTGAGGCTTCAACTGTTGCTCCCTTTTGGCATGTCAAAGTCTAATTACTATGGTCTCTGTAGCAGGGGCTGTATCCACAGCCTGTGAATGTTTGTGTTCTATGATGATACTCGGGCATCAGTGACATTTGAAAGGGGTGGTTTTTTGAGATGGAGTCTTGCTCTGTCACCCAGGCTGGAGGGCAGTGGCATGATCTTGTCTTACTGAAACCTCTGCCTTCTGGGTTCAAGCGATTCTCTTGCCTCAGCCTCCCAAGTAGGTCTTGAATTCCTGACCTCAAGTGATCTGCCCACCTCGGCTTCTCAAAGTTCTGGGATTACAGGTGTGAGCCATCATGCCCGGCCTTGAAAGAGTTTTTATTTTAGCATCAAAAATCTGTGGCATGGCTTGGATTGCATTTCTTCTAGGGTGTTCCATCCTTAGTCACGTAATGCTACTAATTCACCTGAAGCAATGCTGTCAAAATAAATCAAATGGTAATTTTAAAAGACTCTGTCTCATTCATGTAGCTTTTACTCAGTTAAGAACACTTTGGAAATATGAGTCTTTTCATGAGAACACTCATGTAGCATTTTGTTTTAGCTTAATGCTGCTGGCTGTCATTTTGCCGCTATCACTGTTTTATGCTGAATGGTTAAGTGTGAGAAAGAAAGAACAAAATGGTAGCGTATTGTGCTTGACTCAGTGAGAAAGGCTGTTTTAGGTTAATGTAAAATTCCTATAGTAGAAAGAAAATTCTATCCCACATACAAATGTGACCTGCCTTTCAAGAGCTTCTTTGAAGGCTATTTTGGAGTGTGTGGGGCATGAATTTGGTGCATAGGATAGTATTAATTGACATCTGTCTCATGCGACTCTGAACCAGGAACTGTCCCTAAGTGCTTTGCATATATTAATTAGTCTACATATAAGTGCTCCTTGTATTATTTCCATTTACAGATGAAAAAATTGAGATGTAAAAAGATAATAGAAACAAGGCCACACAGCTAGTTAGTGTTGAGCTGGGGCTTGGTTTTGACTGTCTGGCTTCAGTGGACTCTGGCTTTTAGCCACTATATGGCACTCTCTAATCAAAGTAAGTTATGTTTTCTTAGTCTTTTTTTTTCCCTTTATTTGAAACCAAGTTTCAGCTCTTGATTTGCAAGTTGGCAGTCATTTCTGTCTTATAAAGCTTATTTTTTATTGCCCCAGTTTTCGAAAAAGCTTTTCTTGTTTAACATTTTTGGCTGATGAAAATAAAAGTCAACTTTTCAAACAGATTATACGTGTTGATAATAGCGCTAGTCATATGAACCAATCATAATATGTTAAGAATAAGTTTCAAAGTAAAAATAATGTAAGTTCCAACATAGTACATTTATCATAAAGCCTAGTGAATAGTACTCTGTCTCACATATTGTTTAGATTGTAGAAATTACAGCCCTTAACAATTTAAGTGTGTTTAAACTAGCCCTTAAGTGAATTAACATTTCTTTTTAAAAAAATTATTGATTTTTGCCAAACAATAAAAGTAATAACAGACTGTTTTAGAAAATCTGGAAAGTATAATATGGTATAAACAAAAAATTAACACTGTGTGTAATTTCACCGCTTATAGGTAGATGAGTCATGTTAGCATTTAAGTCTATTTGCCTTCCAGCCCTCATTCATGCATTTACTCCTTCCACAATTACTTATTGATTATCTTCTAGGCGCGAGGGCAAAAGCAGCAACCAAAATAGTCTTTCTCCCTGTGGAGCTTATACTTTATTGGAAGAAGCGGACAATGACCAGATAAATATGCAATGTGGTGTCAGGTAGGGAAAAGTGCTTTGAAGAAAAACAAGGCAGAGTAGGAGAATACAGGCACAGAGGCTGCTGTTTTGGGAAGGGCAGCCCCAGAGAAGGCTGAGTGATTTGAGGAAGGGAGCCTGTGACTGTCTAGGGAAGGACATGACTGGGGAAGACACAGCCAGTGCAAGGCCCTGTGATGGAAGCAGGCTTGGTGTGTCTGGGGACCAGCAAGCAAGCTGGGGTGACGGGATTGTGGCGCTCAAGGGAGTGCTAGGAAATGACATGGGAGAGATGGCAGAGGTTTGCAGGCTGTAAAAATAAGGGCTTTGCATTTCATTGAGTGAGGTGGAAGCCTTTGGAGGGTTTGAGGCAGAGGAGTGATGTCATCTGGGTTTGGTTCTAACAGATTCCTTCTGGTTGCTCTGGTGAGAATAGACTGCAGGGGACAAGGTGACTGGGAGACGGGTTTGCGGGGAGGTGGTAAGAAAAATGGTCAGATATAGGATGTCTTTAAAGTAGAGCTAACAGGCTTTGGAGCTGGATTGGATGTGTGTTATGAGAAAAAGAGAAGAGTCACATTTAGTGATTACTTGGTGTTTTGGGCTGAAATACTGCCCTTCCCTGATTCACATGAAGTCCTAACCCCCAGTACCTCAGAATGTGAGCTTCTTTGGACATAGGGTCATTGCAGATGTAATTATTTAAGATGAGGCCATACTAGAGAGTGTGTATGTGTGACATAATCCAGTGGAGTGTTGTCTTTATGAAAAGGGGATATTTCAGCATAAGCATATATAGAGGGAAGATGTGAAGATATAGGAATAAGGACATCTGTTAAGCCAAAGAGTGCTTGAGGCTACCAGAATCTAGGAGAGAGGGATGAATAGATTATCTTTTAGTCCTCAGAAGGAACCGGTGTTACTGACATCCTGATTTCAGACTTCCAGCCTCCGGAACTGAGAGGTAGTAAATTTCTGTTGGTTAAGTCACTCATTTTGTGATACTTCATTGTGGCAGTCCTAGCAAACTAATACACTTGGTGAGCAACCTTGTGAATGGCAGTCCCTTTTAAGGCAGTGAATGCCAGGAAGGAGCAGGTCTTAGAGTTTGGGATGGATGGAGGGGACACAAGACATGCTAATTTTGAGAAGCCTGTTAGATACCCACACGGAGGCATCGATGAGGCTGTTGGATGTGGACATCTGGAGTTCCGATAAGAGGACAAGGGCCAGACATCTAAAATTGGGCACTGAATGAGATCACCAGGAGAACTGTCCAAGGATCAAGGAGGCCCTGGGAAATTTGGACATTTGGAGGTTGGGGAGAGAAGGAGGAGACAGGAGACAGAGCAGAGGATGGCAGTGAAGTGGGAGAAGGCTGGCAGGGCGTGGTGGCTCAGCAGCCATGGGAGGAAATGGGGAGGAGGAGGAGGGACAAGACCTCTGTGGCCAGCACTGCTATTGGTCAGGAAGGGAGAGGACTAAGAACTCCCACTGGATTTAGCAGCCTGGAGGCCACTGATGACTTGGACAAGAACAGATTCAGTGGAAAAGCAGAAAAGTGGATGCACAAGGCTGATTGAAGGGAGTTCAAGAGGAAGTGGCATTACATCATAAGCATTATCCCATGTCATTCAAAATCTTTTCAGGCTGGCTAGGAAGAGCGTATGGGTGTGTGGAGTGGGGGGTTGAAGAGAAATTAGTTAATGAACACATACAGTTAGATAGAAGAAATAAATTCTGAGTTTGATAGAGTAGGGTGGCTAAAGTTAACAACAATGTATTGTATATTTCAAAATAGCTAGGAGAGAGGACTTGAAATGTTCCCAGTGCATAGAAATGATAAATACTCGGGGTGATGGATGCCCTAAATATGCTGACTTGATCATCACACATTCTCTGTAGGTAACAAGATATCACATGGACCCCATAAATATATACAAATATTATGTATCAATTTAAAAAACTTTGAATATCACATTCTAGGATTGTAATCCCTTTTTTTTTTGAGATGGAGTCTTGCTCTGTCACCAGGCTGGAGTGCAGTGGCTTGATCTTGTTTCACTGCAACCGCCACCTCCTGGGTTCAAGCA
The DNA here is from genome assembly GCF_024542745.1 of Macaca thibetana thibetana. Classification (NCBI taxonomy): domain Eukaryota; kingdom Metazoa; phylum Chordata; class Mammalia; order Primates; family Cercopithecidae; genus Macaca; species Macaca thibetana. The sequence goes on along the minus strand of NC_065590.1, from coordinate 74,221,922 downwards.
ATTCTTCTGCCTTTGCCTTCCGAGTAGCTGGGACTACAAGCGTGCGCCACCACACCCAGCTGATTTTTGTATTTTTAGTAGAGACGGAGTTTCACCATGTTGGCCAGGATGGTCTTGATCTCTTCACCTCATGATCTGCCTGCCTTGACCTCCTGAAGTGCGGGGATTATAGGGGTGAGCCACCATGCCCAGCCTGATGCATTCTTCACTTGTTTTATGAATGGGATAGTTCTTACTTTTACTACTATATTGTTTGTGATACTGCAGTGGACATATTTGCATATAAAATTCCCTAGATTAGGAATGACAAGACACAACAGGATGAGTATTTTTAGGGCTTAATCCTAAAATATGGCCAGTCATTTACAGAAAGTCTGTACCAGTGTACACTCCCATTGGCATGTAGGAGAGGGCTTTGTCTCACTGCACAGCTCCCCTCCATCTATTATTGAATTGACTAGAACATCCAGAAATGCATTAAGTTACAGAGGTGATGGTAGGGGTTATGGGCTGAATTTTGTTTCCCCAAAATTCTTATATAGAAGTCCTAATCCCCAGTATCTCAGACTGTGACTGTATTGGAATTAGAATCTTTAAAGAGGCAATTAAGTTAAAGTGAGGTCATTAGTGTGGGCCTTAATCCAGTATGACTGACTGATGATCTTAGAAGAAGAGGCAGTCTGGGCGCGGTGGCTCACGCCTGTAATCCCAACACTTTGGGAGGCCAAGACGGGCAGATCACGAGGTCAGGAGATCGAGATCATCCTGGCTAACATGGTGAAACCCCGTCTCTACTAAAAATACAAAATATTAGCCGGGCGTGGTGGTAGGTGCCTGTAGTCCCAGCTACTCGGGAGGCTGAGGGAGGAGAATGGCATGAACCCGGGAGGCGGAGCTTGCAGTAAACTGAGATCGCGCCACTGCACTCCAGCCTGGGTGATAGAGTGAAACTCCATCTCAAAAAAAAAAAAAAAAAAAAAAAAAAAAGACGAGGCAATTTGGACACAGAGACAGACACAGAGGGAAGACCAAGTGAAGTCACAGGGAGAAGACGGCCATCTACAAGCCAAAGCGTGAGGCCAACTCTGCTGATGCGTTGACTTTTGACTTTTAGCCTCCAGAATTGTGAAAGAATAAATCTCTGTTATTTAAGTCCCCGACTCTGTGGTACTTTGTTACGGCAGCCTAGCAAGCTAGTACAGTGGGCATTAGTGTTTTGTTCCTGATTTACAGGATGATGTCTCTGGTGGTTATACTAAATCATACTGGACCTGCATACTAGACACATATATTTAAGGACATATTATAATTTATCCTCCCAAACCTGATCTCTTATGAAACGTAAATCCTGAATCAGTGGGATCTCTTTCCGTTTTGCTGCTCTGTGGCAGATTTTAACACTAACATTTGGCCTGGTCCGTGTGTTATTTATTTCTCTCTGATTTCAGGTCTCCTGGTTAAATTCATGGTCTCAGGGAGGTCTTTCCTAACTCCCCGACCCCCATTGTGATCACCCCCCATCAGACACTCCTCTTCTCTTTCAGAAAGGCTGGTAATAGTTATAATTACTTTCCCTGTGGGGTCTCCCTGGCTGGGTTGTGAACACTAGGGGAAGGATATGATGTAAAAACATCATCACTGTTTCCAGTTCTAGCCACAGGGCGTATGACAGTGCCTGGTGCAAAATTGAGCATAGAATTGTCACTCAGTATTTTGTCGAATGAGTAAGGCATGGGTCAAACTTTGCAACGTGCCCGAGGGCACTGGGGTGGGGTAGGGGGGCTTCACACTCAAATCTCTGTGACCCAGAGCCTAGCCCCGTCTCGTACCTGCCTGCTTATCAGTAGATGAACTTGGGCAAGGATGTATGGAGTCACACTTTTTGATTTTCTGTCTTTGGCTTGGTAGTAGCTCCTCAAGGAAATAAAGCACTTCTAAGAATTCTTGGTATTCTTTATGGTCCCTTGAATATAATAACTCACAAATACTTGCCGGTTGTCCAATTAAGGCCCCCACTTTCCTCATTTTACGCCTTTATTATTATGACACGTAGCTGTATGGTGATTCTTTTTCTATACTCGTGTCTTTCCTATTGGACTCCGATCTCCTTAAGAGCAAGAAATTTGTCTCCATCTTTTATCTGCAGTTCTTGGCACAATGCAGGCATTTAAGAGGGGGCTCAATTGGATGGAAAAAGATAAGATGGATGGGATTAAAAAAATTTAAAGATTATTTAGAAATGTATTGTCTTCCTTCGAATGAACTTTAAAGATATCAGTTATAACAATATATGTGCATAATAGTTTACAGTCCCTAACATCCAAGATTTGTCAAAAATGTGTACTGGGATACATATATACTAGCATGAATGCACAAAGTAAAATTATACTATTAGAGAAGTTGCTTAAGGAATGAATGACAGTGAATTATGAAATAACATGTGTTTTAATTCACATTATCAACGCTTTAAAAGCTGGTAGTATCACTTTATAGTTCTAATTTTGAATAGCTGTTAATACTATATTCTACTCAACCTTTATGGTTCTATTACATTTTCTTCTAGGAACAAATAGCACTGCTGTGGACACCTGTATACATGTATGCCCAGTTATTTCCTTTTTTGATTATTAAAATAAATTTCTAAAAATGAGGCTACTGAAATAATTGAAACATTGTTCAACTGCTTTCTAAAAGGCTTGTACCATATTCCTTACCTCCTTTGCAGCACTTAGTACTAATATTTATATTTTCTAAAAAATTAGCCATGATGTATCTTCTCATTTTAGTATTCATTTCTTTTGAGGACTTTGTTAATTTGGACATTACCCCACAAGTTTATTTGCTAATTGCATTTCCCTTTGTCTTAATTATGTATTTCTCTTCTTTTTTTCATTTTTTGATTTTGGTCTTCCTTTGTTAAAGGCAACTTTTATTAATTTTTTTATATAATAGCATTTTCAGAAAATATTTTTTTCTGGGTTATTCCCTTTTGCTATTTTAATTACTGTTAAACGCTTATATACTCTAAACTGTAGATAGATATTTTAACATTTTCTTTTATTTTCATTGAATGCCTGTAATTAAAAAAAATCATAAGTGGCAGTAATAAGATCAGAAACAATCCAGGAAAACTGCTGGTTGTTTTGTATTACATGACTTGTGATTTAATTATGTTATATTCTGTGAGTGCTTTTACAACTATTGACGGTACTGGGAAGAGTGTGTTTGGCCCCAGCTGACCACCTATTTTAAATTGCATCACCTGATTAACAACCACTCCTGCTGAGCTTAGGTTTAGAAAACTTCAAGCTTCCAGAACACGGCTCTTGGGGAACTGGGAATTCTGGGGCTGTGTGCTTGGCATAAAGGCATTAAACTCCCGAATGAAACATGAGATTCTGTACCCAGCCTTTGTGACTTGTAGTCCATTTAATTTTTGCTGTGCTCAACTATCTGGTTGGTGAAATTGTTACTTGTAAGATTAGAAAGGCAAATAGGGTAGGAAAATAGTGTGGAAAGAATGCTTGTATGACTTGACAGTCTGACTCAGAGGGAAGAGAGAGAACAATGAAAGCAAACACCCATCGCTCGCAGGTTTCAAATAGATTTTCATAAGAATGAAAGACCTGTAAAGATTTATTAAATATATTGGTGATTGATGGGCATGGTTCACATATTTAGGAAATTGCATTATGTGGAATTCTTCATTATTCCAGAAGACTGGATAGAAAAGGCATTGGGATGTTATGCTAATTTTTTTTTTTCTCTTTAGGGATTTTGGAGGAGGCTGACCCAGAGACATTTACAATGAAACGACAGCATTTATTTGGGTTTGGTACAAGGAGCAAGCAGACAGAGTAGACTAAAATGTGTGACCTCATGCGATATTTCTTGTGATCTGATACCACTTAGTGTTATTGAATAACTTCAAAGGGCAGCTGGGAATTACTGTGAAGACACACACAGCAAAGCAATTTCTCACCTGCTGTCTCTGATCACAGAAGACACAGTTAGACTCACATTTCTCCCCAGGACACATGCGGTAGACATGCTGCAACTTGTTTGGAGAGAAAGGCAAGGGGCAGAGAGTCACACTGTTTGCACTGTGTGGGCTGAGACAAGTTTTAAATATAACTAAGGGTTACTTTTTTAGAATTAAAAGCAGTAGAAGCTGAGCTTCGGGGCATGGGTTACTTCCTAAAAATACAATCACTGAACTTTTAAAGAACTCTAGGATCAGCTTGTCAAACTGGAGTAGATACAAATGTGAAAGACATCTGAGACTCTTTAGTACTTGGCGCACAGATTGAGAATTAACTCAATTTTGACTGTTTCAGATGATGAAAATATTTTCAGAAGAGCAACCTGGTAGCCAGGATGGAGTAGGATTTTGCTGCTTAACCTGCTCACCTAGATCTTGATGTCAGTGGGCTTTCTGCAAGCCCAGTATCTGAGTTCGTCGCTGTCTTGGGGGCAGTTTTGGCCCCTTTTTTTTTTTTTTTTTTTTTTAAGAGATGGGGGTCTTGCTGTGTTTCACCAGCTGGACTCAATCTCCTAAGTGCCTTCAATAACCTCCTAAGTGTTATGTCCCTTGTAATGTTCTCTTCTCTTTGACCTTGACCAATTTGCTTCACTGTCGCTCCTCTTCAGAGTTCTTCTACAACACATTGGATCTGGCTTCTGAACCTGTTTCTAACTGTAACTATAACATAAGGTTAAATGTCGCTGCAGACTTTGTGTATTTGCAGAGTTTGCTTGAATTTAATTTTGATGGAAAAACATCTGCTTTAAAGGATTGGAGACTGCTTGATTGAGTAAATCGCAAATCAAGTCTGGAAGTGTAGGTGTTATCATGTAATGAATTAAGAGACCATCGGCCGTCTTTCCTTTATAGACGTCCTTAAATCCCAGCATCATTTGGAAAGTAGTGGCTCTGTGTTTATATCAGTCAGTCAACCAAGTTTAGGCTCCTATCCCAGGCTACAGAAAGTTCTGTGTAAGCCACTTAACTGACCTCACAGCTTATAACCTAGTTGGCAAATAGGAGAGAACTGTAAGAAGTTGACTAGTATGTGGAATGCAAATGATGACAGTGGACAAGAGCCAGATGGTACAAAGGTCGTGGTAGGGGTGGGTGGGTGGGTCTATCAGTCACTTCTCACACTGCTGTAAAGAAATGCCTGAGACGGGGCAATTTATAAAGAAAAGAGGTTTAACTGGCTCATGGTTCTGCAGGCTGTACAGGAAGCATAGCAGCTTGTGCTTCTGGGGAGGCCTCAGGAAACTTCCAATCATGGCAGGAGGCAAAGGGGGAGCAAGGCACATCACATGACCGGAGGCAGACAAAGAGAGAGGGTGGGGAGGTGCCACACACTTTTGAACAACCAGATCTCAGAATCACCCACTCACTCACTATTGCGAGAACAGCATGGATGGGATGGCGCTAACCCATTAATGAGAACTCTGCCCCATAGTCCAGTCACCTCCCACCAGGCCCCACCTCCAACTCGGGGGATTATAATTCAGCAGGAGCTTTGGTAGGACTCATACCAAACCCTATCAGTGGACATTTGGGAGAGACTTCATAGAGAAGGGTGGGAGAAGGGTCGGCTTGAAGCACTGGAGGTTTTCACTGTGCTCATTGGATTGAGGGGCATGTGTTCCTGCATAGGGCTCCCTCTGTGCGGACACAAAGAGATGGGAATCCCAGAGGATGGGTGAGCTTCTGCAGGGGTAGACCAGTGAGAAGCGAGGGTGGAAAATGATTCAAAGAGTAGCATTTTAGAAGACTAGTCTGTCTGCAAGCCTGGATTAGGATTTTGTTCCTAACCTACTACTTTTCAGACTTGGCTGTACGTTTCAGTCACCTGGGGGGTTAAAAAAGTACTGAAGCCTATAGCCCTCCCCATACTCCCAGAGGTTCTGATTTAATCTGTTTGGAATTAGGCCTGGGTTTTGGGTGTTTTAAAAGCTCCCCAGGTGATTCTAATGTGCAGCTTGAGCCTGAGAACCACCACCCAACCCACTGATAAGATCTTGATGTAAACTCCACTGAGCCTCCACTCATCGAGCTGAACCACAGCACAGTGCTGGCCAGGAAAGGGCAGGATCAACTGATGGGGGGAAAAAAAAAATTAAAAAGTACTTCTGGCTGACTGGGGGCAGTGGCTCATGCCTGCAATCCTAGCACTTTGGGAGGCTGAAGCGGGCGGATCACCTGAGGTCAGGAGTTCGAGACCTGCCTGACCAACATGGTGAAACCCTGTCTCTATTAAAAATACAAAAAATTAGCTAGGCGTGCACGCCTGTAATCCCAGCTACTTGGGAGGCTGAGGCAGGAGAATCGCTTGAGCCTGAGAGGTGGAAGTTGCAGTGAGCCGAGATTGTGCTATTGCACTCCAGCCTGGGTGACAGAGTAAGACTATGTCTCAAATAAATAAATAAATAAATAAATAAATAAATAAATAAAATAAAATAAAAATAAAAGGTACTCCTGTGACAATATTTATAATATTCCACATAGTCCAACACCTTAGTTATAATAACAGTTTTCACGTAAATGCTATGAATTTTTGCATTGGCCATGAAGTAGATGGGGGCAAATGTGTAGACTTTTGGAAACGTATGGACATGGAAAATGTGTCCAAAATTTGCAATAAAAATGGCAGGATAAAACAAACACTTTTATCATAGCCAAAAATTCAATAGCCTAAAAGCAATTATAGCATGAAAACACTAAACTTGCAAGTATAAAAATATAAGTCCTCAGAAACTTGCTGCTGGAAGGCCTCAGTTTCCAAATGCTGTATGTCAGTGATTCTCAAACCTGAGTGTGCATTGACGTCGCCTGGAGGGCAGTCACTGGTTGCTGGGCTCCAGTTTCAGGTTTAGCAGACTTGGAGAGCCCAAGGATATGTAGTTTCAAAGTTTTCCCAGGTGATACTGCTGGCCTGGATACCATACTGTGAGAACCACTGGTGCTTGCTGCCATGTAAGAACCACTACTGCATGGGTTCAAATATTGTAGGAAAAAGGTCTTGATAAACGTGATAGAAGGACATGAGTTTTGCTTTTTATGTCAGATGAGGGGCTTCTTTTGGGAGTTAGGGAATCTGTCCTCCTCCAGTACAAGCCAGCTACTCCTCATCTCCATGCTCTAGGGGGTACCTGTCTGAGTCTAGGTAGGGTAGGTAGAAGAGAAAATTGTCTTTTCGTTCTCCTAATTGTCCTTTTAAAATTTACTACAAAGGGTGGTATTATATATAGCCATAATATTATATAACATGTTCTTTATTTTTCTTCCAGTAGAAAATATTTGTAAGTTCAAAGCATTTTTTAAATCTTTTATGACTGTCTCCCCACCCCTCTTACCTGACAACATGAAAAATTTGAAGAGTTAAAAAAATTCCTAACCATCCATGTCTTCCTTAAAACAGGTTCTTGCGGCTCATTCTTGGTGGTATGTTGGAGGATGTCAGTCCTTGGCCTCCACCTAGGTGCCAGCTTTTGCATCAAACAGCCTTCCTGGTAGAAAAGACATTTGCAGTGCACCTTGGGAGGGAGGAGAAGCGGAAATCATTCTCAGATGTTAGAAAGAAACATGTTTCTAATTGAAAGCATGACGAGAGGGCACACATGAAAGTGCCTGGGTGGTGAGCTCAGGCCGAGGCACAGCTTTGAAAGCCCTGCTCAGTCCTTGCTGTGGCCACTTCTGTTCTCGTGGGTGGATCCCATTCCCATTCCTGTGACATTCCAGAAATGACCATGGCTGAGCAGGGACCCAGGACAGCATCTCAGATATAGCAACAAAGTTTGCTCAGTTGGTCAGGAAAACTCTGATACGTTAGAATCCCGAATTCTAGAAACACAGAGCTTTTGAATTAGAATTCTAGAAGCACAGTGTGGGAACAGCCTTTATTCTCATATTGTGGGGACCATTTTAGAACAAATCGCTGCTGCCCTCCTCATAACCCCCAAACACACACAAGTGCAGAGGCCAAGGTTAAGTGACTTACTCCAAGGTCACCTAGGGAACTGGCTCCATTTTTTTTTTTTTTTTGAAAGAATCCTTCCCAACTTTTTAAAAATTTCTCAGCTTGGTATTCTGACACCCAAGGGCCATTTTAGAAAAATCATTACGTGCTGTAATGAATAGGCATCATATCGTAGAAAGATGGGAAAAGTATCTTCTCTCTTTTATAGAAAATCAATAGGTTTCAAGGCTTTTAGGTCTTGGTCTTTTGGATCTTCATAACTGAGTCTCCTGTTGTTCGTTTTGCTTGTCTATTTTGTAATTGTTTTGTGAGTCTCCTGTTGTTCGTTTTGCTTGTCTATTTTGTAATTGTTTTGTGGACTGAAGCTTGTATTGAACTTTATGGGAGACTTGATAGTGTGTTCTGCCTCAGGACCAACAATTTATGTAAAAGGTGAGGTGACAGCAACAGGGCAGCATAATAAATGTATTTGAACAAATAAAGAAGGGACTGAAGGAATCATGGCCATAGGCCTATGACATTACATAGTAAAACTTAAGTCAGTAGCATCTACACTTCTTTTTCTTTTTTTCTTTTCTTTTTTTTTTTTTTTTGAGATAGAGTTTCCCTCTGTCATCCAGGCTGCAGTGCGTGACACCATCTCGGATCACTGCAACCTCTGCCCCTCGGGTTCAAGCGATTCTCCTACCTCAGCCTTCCAAGAACTGGGATTACAAGCACCCACCACCATACTTGGCTAATTTTTGTATTTTTAGTACAGATGAGGTTTCACCATTTTGACCAGGCTGGTCTCGAACTACTGACCTCAAGTGATCTGCCCAGCTCCACCTCCCAAAGTGCTAGGATTACAGGCATGAGCCACTGTGGCCAGCCAGTAGCATCTAAACTTCTAAGGGACCTTGCCTATCATAAAACCTACTTACTCTACCAATGACCCACAGCCCTGATAACTGTTTTTTAAAATTTTTTGAGACTGGGTTACATTCTGTTGCTCAGGCTGGAGTGTAGTGCCGTGATCATGGTCGCTGCAGCCTCGACCTCCTGGGCTCGGGAGCCTCCTGAGTAGCTGGGATTACAGGTGCATGCCACCATGCCCAGCTAATTATTTGTATTTTATTTTATTTTTTGGTAGAGACAGAGTCTCACTGTGTTGCCCAGGCTAATCTCAAACTCCTGGGCTCAAGCGATCCTCCCACCATGACCTCCTAAAGTGATGGACTTACAGGCGTGAGCCACTGTGCCTGGCCTGATAACTTTAAAACTCTGCTTGGTCATGAGTGTGGTGATTCAGCGTACATACGTCCTCGCAAATAGGAGATGAAGAAGTTGTTTCTTTTTGGTTGCCTTTCATTGTTAAATTAGGGATGGTGCATAGCACACTGGATTTTTATACAAACTAGCAGGTGTATTTTGGGTGACTCTCAACCTCTCTGCCCTTGGTTTTCTCGTTTTCTCATACGTCAAAGAGTTGATTGGACTAAATTTCTGACACAGTCTCTCAAAGATCTGATAGCCTATACGACATGAGGTCTGTAGGAGAGCACTTTTTGGGGTTGGGGATTGGACTGGACTTTTGTTTTTTGCCAAGTCTTGGCAAAAAATTTAGGCTTAAAAATTTTAAAATTAAATTTTAAGTTAAATGTATATTTAAATTTAAGTCACAGAGCATAACTTTAAAATAATGGCAGAGCATTTTCTTATGATTTTTCCCGGATTTTCTGATGCATTTCTGGGAAGCAGATACAGTAAAGTGGTTAAGAATGACAGCTTTGGCCGGGCGCGGTGGCTCAAGCCTGTAATCCCAGCACTTTGGGAGGCCGAGACGGGCGGATCACGAGGTCAGGAGATCGAGACCATCCTGGCTAACACAATGAAACCCCGTCTCCACTAAAAATACAAAAAAAAAATTAGCCGGGCGTGGTGGCGGCGCCTGTAGTCCCAGCTACTCGGGAGGCTGAGGCAGGAGAATGGCGGGAACCCAGGAGGCGGAGCTTGCAGTGAGCCGAGATCGCGCCACTGCACTCCAGCCTGGGCGACAGAGCGAGACTCCGCCTCAAAAAAAAAAAAAAAAAAAAAAAAAAAAAAAAAAAGAATGACAGCTTTGGAGCTGGCTCACTTGGTTTCCAATTCCAGCTCTTCTACTTAGTAATAATTATGTGACGTTTAACAAATCACTTAATCTCTGTTTCTGTTTTTTCATCTGTAAAGTAGGCACAATAAAATATCTACAAAAAACGTTGCTGGGGAATTAAATTTGTTTATATATGTTTAGAACCGTGCATGTCACATAGGAAGCCATTAATATTAGCTCTCCTCCCCCTCCTCCACCCAACCCCCCCCTTCCTGCTTATGAGTGCTCGTGTAGTTTTTTATTGGAGAACAAACAACCTGATGCTACCGTTAACCCTTTGGAAAAATTAGGAAGTCTACAGTGTTCTTCAAAGCTGTGCCTTCTGTTGTCTTTCTGCAGCTAGCTGTGTTCCACCATGTCAGAATGGAGGGATGTGTCTCCGGCCTCAACTCTGTGTGTGTAAACCAGGGACCAAAGGCAAAGCCTGTGAAACAATAGCTGCCCAGGATACCTCGTCACCAGTCTTTGGAGGGCAGAGTCCTGGGGCTGCCTCCTCCTGGGGCCCGCCTGAGCAAGCAGCAAAGCATACTTCGTCTAAGAAGGCAGACACTCTACCAAGAGTCAGCCCTGTGGCCCAGATGACTTTGACCCTCAAGCCGAAGCCTTCAGTGGGACTCCCCCAGCAGATACATTCTCAGTGAGTGTTTTGAAATTTTGTTTAGCTAAGGATCATCTTAATTACTGTCTTGGACGCATTGCTTTAAATCACTGTCCCTTTCCTGCACAATTTGCAGAAATCACTTGGATAGTAATGTCTTTCTTTCCTTTCTTAAGGCTTTACACATTAGGCTTACACATGGAGTCTCTTAAAAATATTTGATATGTGTGTTTAGCCTCTGCAGGAAAATTTACCGTAAGTACAACCCAAGGCAACCGTGAGGATTATAGGGATCAAGATTGGAAGGGAATGATAAAGATAGTTATTTGTGATAAAGTTGTTAGTTTAAAAATTCTGTTTTTGAGGGGGGAGCCGTTTTATAGAGTTTTGAAATAATTAAAAAACAAACAGTGTTATTTTTAAAGTTATCTGGAAAAGGTAAGAACTCAGCTTGCACAGAGAAACTACTCAAATGAAAGGGAGTCCTTGCAAAGAATTTCTCAACCTCAGTAGCAGGTTAAGTGTACCTTCTGTTAACACCATGTTTATCTCCCAGTTGCCATGTGGGTCCATTTTTGGTGAATGAGCTTGTTTTCTATTTATGGGAACAAGGTTTTTTTTTTTTTTTTCCTTAGTGTTAGGAAGTAAGTGCTATTCTGAACAAAATGAGAACTCAGAGAAGAAAGATTACTCCGTTCTCTGAGTTGCATTGCAAGCAGCCACTCAGCTGCACCGGCTCCTTAAACAAATGGTCTCCTCTTAATGAGCTATTCTATATGGATAATAAGATGCAGAATGTACTGCAACTATCACTTGTCATTTGTCTAGGAATGTAAAATACAGGAAGTTCCCAACTTAAGAATGGGCTTGGCGTAGCAGTTCATTTTTAAGTCACTTGCTTGGAATTTAGAATGCTTCTTCCCTCTGTAGAGACAGCTTCCACATGGTGATTAGTATCCAGTCAGCCCACAGAAGTTATTCAGTCTGTTACTATAGATGAAATTATCCTTATTTCTACTTCCCCTTCGAATAGACCACCTACTGTTTCTGCTGAGTGTGGTCTTTTTCTTTTCTCCTCCGATTCCCTCCTCAATCCTCAATCCTCTTTTTTTTTCTGTTTTTCTTCATTTTTCTGTAATTTCTCCTTGTCTCATAATACTTCAGTTCTATTGTGGTAGCTAGATTTAGGGGCTAGTTTGAAATGCTACTTTGCTATTGGAAAACACATTCTGCTGCCCTCAACGAGAAGCAAAGGTAGGTATAGCTAATACTTACTAAGTGCTTACTATATGCCAGGTACTCTTCTAAATGCTTGTTGTGTATTGTTCACTTACAATTCACAAGGACCCTATGTGGAAGGTAACGTTAAACCCATTTTACAGATGAGAAGACTGAGGTACAGAGTGGTTAAGTAATTTGTTCAAGGTCCCACAGTTAGTAAATGAAAGTATTACAATTTAAACGGAGGCAGTCAGGTTTCAGCATCCATGCCCTAAAGGAAGGAGTTGGCAAAAATTTTCTGTAAAGGGGCAGATAATAAATATTTTTAGCTTTGTGGGACATACGGTTTCTGTTGCATCTACTCAGTTCTGCCATTGTAGCACAAAAGCAGCCATAGACAGTGTACGAATTAATAAGTGTGACTGTGTTCTAATAAAACTTTATTTTATGGACATTGAAATTTGAATTGCATATAAATTTCACAGTTCATGAAGTATTATTCTTTTTTTGATTTTTTTCTCAACCATTAAAACACATAAAAATTATCCTTATGGGCAATATGAAAGCAGGCTGTGGGCTGGATTTGGCCCATGAACTGTAGTTTGCTAACTTTTTCTCTAAAGGATAGTAGTGCTTTTTTTGTGTGTGCCAGAACATGAATATAACTATGTGTTCTTGGAACGATATAAAGCTTTGATTATATCATAGCTAGACATCTTCCTTCCAGCATTGTTTTAGATCTTAAAAACAAAAAATAATTCTGTGTTGAACTATGCTGTGGCGATCAAGAGTCATATTACTGTGAATTGCAATTAGTTTTTTCTAGCATTATGGCTTACATAAACTGTAAAGTAATTTACAAGCAACATTATTCATCTTGAATATCACCATCCACTATTAGAATTTGACCCTCTATGATGTATATATATGGATTGCTAGTAAGAACCATATGTCGGTTGTCAGATAAAGGAACAGTCCATTTTTTTTCCTTCCTTTTGGTACCCGCAGTGTAATTTAGACAAGAATGTTGTGAGTCAAAGAGGAGGTTAAGGTTTCAGCTCTGACTCAGCTTTGGTAAAATAAAGTCATTAGGCAGTTTGCTTTGGAGATTTCATCTGCAGAATGAAGATGCGTTTTTACGATAGCATTGTTATAGGCATGTGTATATGGGTGTGCCTACTGGTGTGCTTTTAAGTAAAGAGAAGAGATGAGAAGAGATGGCCTTCGGTGCCATCAATCCTGATGTTAATAAACTGTATAGATTGCCCCATTATCTGGTCACTGCAGAGAAGATTAAGATGTACAAGACCCAGTCCTGCTCTTACGGAGATTTTGAAATGACAAATGAGCTATACAAAGGAAGGGACACAATTAGCCCTTTGAGTAATTTAGGTTATGACATAATCACAGTGAGTCATGTTTAATCAAATGGCCAAGAAATCACATATGATAGGTCCATTTTGGCTACTTTTGAGAAATGTTAGAATCCTTAAGTTATCTTTAAGATTGCCTTTGTTAGAGTATTTCAGGTTTTGTGTTTAACCAGTAAAGGAGATTGATTAAGCCTCCTTAAAGTATTCAACTGTATACATAAAATATGTCTAAAATGCCAAAATGTTTAGTGTTACATTCCTTGTGTGGCACGTGAAGTGCTATCATCTCGATCACTTATTCAACAAGTTTTTATGGAGCATATTTTATGTACGAGGGCACTGTTCTAGGAGCTAAGGATATATAACATTAGGCAACTAAATAAAATGCCTGCTTTCTTGGAACTTACAGTTTAGAGAGGGAGAGGCAGTTGATAAATGACATAATTAAAATACACATTAGATACTCATAATTGCTGTGGAGAAAATAAAACTGCAGTGGTAGAGAGGGCATGCTGGGCTGGTGTGAGGTGGGGAAGAGTGAGGGGTGTGGCAGCTTTAAATAGGCTGCCAAGGAAGACCCTGCTGAGAGGCATTTCAGCAAAGACCTGTGGTAAGGGCATGAACCCTGCAGATACGTGGGGGTGAGGCAGAGGCTTTGAGGCAGGAATGTGCCTGAGGTGTTTGAGGAACAGCTAGTTTGGTAAAACTGTAGTGTTAAAAGCACATATTTTAGGCAGGTGGGTATAAGATGAATTGGTTTTACCTTTGGCTGAATTGGTTTGAGGCAACGTGATTTAGAACCAAATACAAATGAAGTTCCTTAGGAAACCAAAAGAAAGAGCGGTTGTTTCCAGATTTTGAAGTGTTAGTACGGTGGAGTCTAGGGATGGCTCCTTAAAGAAGGTGTCTGTGAGAAGATGGTTGAATTCAGATACATACAACTGGAGGAGAAGGATGTATCCAGGGCAGGCAATGATGTGAGGCTAGGTAGCCTGGCATATTAGTTTTCTTTGGCTATGTAACAAATCACCCCAAAACTTAGTAGCCTAAAATAACATGCATTTATTGACTGACAGTCTGTGTCAGGAATCCAGGAGTTGCAGCCAAGCAGTCAGCAGGGGTGGCAGTCATCTGAAGGCTCGATTGGGGCTGGGGAATCCACTGCCAAGATGGCTCACTTTCATGGTTGTTGGCAGGAGGCCTTAGCCCTGGCACTGGCTGTTGGCAGAAAGCTTCACTTCCTCTGTATGCGGACCTCTCTGTAGAGCAGCCTGAGTGTCCTCACAGTGTGGCCATAAGCTTCTCCCAGAGTGAGTGATCCTAGATTAGGGAGAGCGAGAAGAAGGCCACAGTGCCTTTATGGTCTTGGTCTTAAGGATGCCACATCTTCACGTTCACCTTATTCTACTCATTGGAAGTCAGTTGCTAAGTCTAGTCCTCACTCGGAGGGAGTAGAAGTATGCTGCACTGCTTAAATGGAGAAGTATCAAGGAATTCGTGGACATATTTAAAAATGACCATATTTAGGATATGATTTAATTAGAACTTGATAAAGATGAAGATTAATGGTAATATAAGGTAATATAAAGCTCTGAAGGTTGCTTGAAAACCAAGCTACTGACTAAGATGTCAACAAAACAATTCCCAAAAGACACAAAATAGATAAAAAAGTAATAGAGGGAGGACTTGTAGCTTAAAAAGCCTTAAGAAACACAATAACCAATCACAGCACTTGGATTATGTTTCTGTCCTGATTCAAACAAACTGCTAATAAAAGAAAAAGATAGCAATGATGATTTATAGGACAAGCATGAACATGCTAACATTGATTGGAAATTTGATGATATAAAGGAACTGTTGATTTTGGGAGCTGTGATGATGGCATTATAGTTATGTTCATAAGGAGGAGAATCATGTTAAAGTATTTACAGATGAAATGATATGATGTATGAGATTTTATTCAGAATAATCCAGTGGGTTGATATATAGAGGTAATAAGATTGGTTTGAGGTGGTAATTTTGAAGCTTGATGATGGGTACATAGGGGTTTCTTACAAAATTCTTTTTATATTTGTGAAATTTTCTGTAATAAAGAGTAATAAAAAGATGAAGTTTCTTACGGTCCCGAGTGTGGTCCTGAGTCTTCAAAAACCTAATGCTATGATATCTCCAAGGATGGAAGAACTTCTGGGATATTCCTTGAAGTATGCCACCTCCTAATTGACAACAGTAACAATAAAACGTAAGCTCATTCCCTTTATTTGGAGTAAAGGGAAAAAAAAATCCCATTATAAAGCTATGCCAGTAGTTAAACACTTTGGGGAGAGAGTTCAAGCTTGCTGCAGTACTGATCGTTATTACTGCGACCTTGTCTGAACTTATTAAAGGATCCAAGGAATTGATCAGTACTCAAACGGATGATTTCCTTATACGATCTCTCAGACTGTAGGAGGGGATGTTGCTCCATATTGAACCCCCACCTCAACCCCACCAACTCTCTCCCAGCTTTCTCCTGTGCTTTCCTGTACTTACCATTGTCATGACACTTACAACACAGTCTTTCATCTCTTTGTCCACAGAGGTACACAGAAAGGCCCCAATCAATGTTTGCTTAACATATGTATATATTAAGCATTTTGCCTGGAGAAAATAAGTGTTAATAATGTCTAAATCCTTGTCTGTGGATTGTTTCACGAATGCTTTTATTGCAGGAGGTACCCTTCTCTCTTGGAATAATAGTATTTGCCTTTGAAAAGCCCTGAACATTTTGCAGAGTATTTGCATTCCTCATGGTATGTGGTCTGCCCAACAAGTCCATGAGGTAGGTGAAGGTTTTGATCCTGACTTTATGATGTGGAAAAAAAAAAAGGCAGTGAATGAAAGTTGAACAAAAGGAACTCACTCCAAGGAGCTCAGCGCATGACACCTTGGGGATGGGATGAGAACTAAAAATTTGAACCAATCAGTGATTTTATCGTGTTATACACATTTATTTAAACTTAAAAAGATGGATGTTAAATTGAAATTATATACAGAAAAGTACAAAAATCAAAAGTGTACAGTCTAGTGATGATCCCAAAGTGACATCATGTTCACGTAAGTGCCATCGACATTAAATAGAACATTTCCAGCACCACAAAGCCTCTTGTTCTTAGATTCTGCCATCTTCCTCCTCACCAGAGGGAGCTACTCTCTTAACTTCTAATGCAGAGGTCAGTTCCACCTGTGTTTGAACTGTATGCAAATAATACGGTGTGTTTTTTTCACTCAGTATTATGTCTGAGATTCATCTATGCAGTTGTGTGACTATAGCTTGCTCATTTATGTTATACCACCAGTGGTTACCGCATCATGTGAATATACCACGATTCATTATTTATTCTGCTCTTGATGGATGTTTGGATTTTTTTTTCAATTTTTGGCTCTTTTTAGCCCAGCTTGACTAAGGTATAATTGACAAATAAAATGGTATGTATTTACAGTATACATGATGTTTTAATATATATACACAGTGTAAAATGATTACCACGATCAAGCTAATTAACATATCTCTCATCTCACATAGTTACCATTTTTGGTTTGTGATAAGAACATTGAAGGTCTACTCTCTTAGCAAATTACCAGTATACAGTACAGTAGTAGTATTTATTATAGTCACCATGCTCTTTGTTAGATCTCCATAACTTACTCATCCTGCATAACTAATATTTTATACCCTTTGGCCATTTTTTGGCTCATAATACTGCTGTATAGGTATGTATATGTGAAAATTCTAGAAGAAGGCCGGGCACAGTGGCTCACACCTGTAATCCCAGCATTTTTGGAGGCCTAGGCAGGTGGATCATGAGGTCAAGAGATCAAGACCATCCTGGCCAACATGGTGAAACCCCTTCTCTACTAAAAAAAATACAAAAATTAGCTGGACATGGTGGCACGCGCATGTAGTCCCATCTACTTGAGAGGCTGAGGCAGGAGAATCGCTTGAACCTGGGAGGCGGAGGTTGCAGTGAACTGAGATTGCGCCACTGCACTCTAGTCTGGTGACACAGCAAGACTCCGTCTCAGAAAAAAAAAAAAAAAAAAAAAAAGAGAAAGAAAATTCTAGAAAACCTTTTTGAAATCGTCACCAAGCCCAACTGTATATAGCAGTGTAGTAGTTTGAGAAGGACTTCCTAATCCATGAAAACCACATAAAGTTTGATGATATCATTAGCTATTGGTCAGACCTATTTTGTTGTTTGAGAATAACAGACACATGGGGAAAATGGTGAGGTGAGGAAGCATGTTGAGGAGCTGGAAGCAAGCATTTCTTAATTTTTTCCTCCTGAGACTGACTGCGGAAGAGTAGACCATGGCATGGAGGTGGGAGAGACAAGGACAGAGTCGGGGAGGTTACTGCCTCACACTTCTGCTCACACCCCTGGGTCTGGTGGAAACTCAAAGTTTGTATCTAAAAATGGGAGGTGTCGGGATAGAGTTTGCTCCCTAATACAATTACAAGAAATCAGGATAATGTTTTGGTGCTATGTAATAATAATAGTTAATATGACCAATTATTCTGTGCCAGACACAATTCTGAGTACTTTTTGAGTGTTGTCTCATTTAATCTCCTCAAAACCATGTGAGAGGCCCAGCACGGTGGCTCACACCTATAATCCCAGCCCTTTGGGAGGCCGAGGTGGGCAGATCATGAGGTCAGGAGTTCAAGACCAGCCCGGCCAACATGGTGAAACCCCGTCTCTACTAAAAATACAAAAATTAGCCGGGCGTGGTGGCGGGTGCCTGTAATCCCAGCTGTATCCCAGGAAATCAAATCAAAAAGGCACTGAGTGGAATTAGCAAAACTTTACCTAATCATTCTGATCACCATCCCAGGCCAGTAAGTAGTTCAGCTATGGCATCCCATTCTTTATGATACTTGCAGTGAATGGTGGGACCCACTTCTTGCATATCTCTGGATGTCGTAAGGGTTTTTCATTGATCAGACCATATTTACTT
Organism: Macaca thibetana thibetana; assembly: GCF_024542745.1. Classification (NCBI taxonomy): domain Eukaryota; kingdom Metazoa; phylum Chordata; class Mammalia; order Primates; family Cercopithecidae; genus Macaca; species Macaca thibetana. The sequence continues at coordinate 74,203,607 of NC_065590.1, read as the reverse complement.
CTCTGCATCTTATGTTCTTGACCTTGCAGTGTTGAATCTTCTTGCTCCTTGCACTTAGAATGCCTGTGACGGACATAAGGCATGTCAACAAAGAAAAGGGCGACAGCAAAGTCCAGGCAGCCAGCCTCTTGGGAAAATTACTGAAGCTGGTACTATAAATCCAGTTTATGAGCTTGAAATTTCCTAGTACTCATAAGTATTCAATTAAATATTGATATGAACCTTGACACAAGTTTGGCTCAAGTGCTGGTAGAAAGCAAACAGGGACATTCAGACAAACTTTATTTTTCATTTAGAGGTCATACAGTTCTAGAGTAGTGTGAGTAATGGAGTTAGCTCTCACCAAAACACAGAAGAAATATTCAATCAATATTAGTATCTTTGAATAGAATTGATCCTGGGCACTTGCTCCTTTGAAAGTTATTATTTGTCCAGGCTTGATGGCTCACGCCTGTCATCACAGCACTTTGGGAGGCTGAGGCGGGTGGATCAGCTGAGGTCAGGAGTGCAAGACCAGCCTGGCCAACATGGTGAAACCCTGTCTCTACGAAAAATACAAAAATAAGTTGGGCGTGGTGGCGTGTGTCTGTAATCCCAGCTACTTGGGTGGCAGAAGCTGGAGAATCGCTTGAATCCCGGGAGGTGGAGGTTGCAGTGGGCTGAGATTGTGCCACTGCACTCCAGCATGGGCAACAGAGCGAGATGCCATCTCAAAAGAAAAAAAAAGAAAGTTATTATTTGAGCATAATGAAAAAGAGAACAAAAATTAGGTACAACTTTTCCCTCCAACTTTCCAGAATTTTCAACCAGTACAAACCATCAAGTTTTATAACTGCAAGTGTCTGAATGCCTGGCCCACAGTCACTCAGCAGGGCCGCAGCAGAGTCGTGACTTGAACCCAGGCTTCCTGACCTTTTGTTCCATGTTCTCTTTGCATCGTTTACATGTCATTGTCTGACTCTGCTTAACAAAATAATGGAAAAATACTTTGCGCAGTATTTTTGAAGCCCCAAATTCAAATAAAAGGCATAAAGGAGTGAAAAATTGTAGTTGTTTTATGAATTGTCAAGTAAACCACTGTTTTTTGACCAGAAATTGTTTATTTTCAAAACAATAAAGATTCGCCTAAAACGTATTCTGTTTCATGAAGGAAATGTGACAATCTTTCATTATAGTCAGTTACCAATATAGAGAGCTGTTCCCAAATCTTTAGAATTAGCTGGACTGTCTACTGTAGACACAGAATTTATTTTTTAAAAAACTCTCCTTCAAGGGCTTTTTTGACATGACTTTGATTGCTTTCAGAGCACTGCCTTTTGTTTCTTTGCCTGATGTTGGTGTTTTGCCAAGTGCTGGTATTTGGAGATTTGATGGACAGCATTCGAAGTGAGGCATCATTCTTCCTTAATTTGTTCAAAGCCTCTTTATGCAGCAGCTAATCCTTCCTAATTATATCTCTAGGAAGGATGTTCTTAACTCAGACAGGAAGATGACATAGACATTTTGAGATTAGGATGCACTTTACTCTGAAAAAAGAAATTTGAAAGGAAACACTCTCCAATTCCCATTCCTCACTCCCTGGGCACAAACAACCATTTTCCCCGTCCCATTTGTGAAGCTCTTTTCTCTCTCTCCGCTCCTCTTTCATTCCTGTGGCTCCTATTTATCTCCTGGCTAAATGAAGCTATTTTGAAGGAGTTAAAAAAATTTCAGAAAAAAACCATTTCCATGTAATGAGGCAGGCATTTCACACCTTAATTGCTTTAACGTCTTCAAAGGTGACCTGTGAGTCTAAACAGTTGGAAAACTTAGTGTCCATATTTGAAATACTTTACATAGAGTTGAAACACTTCACAGTCTCCTCGATTAATTTCTTTTTGCCATGCTGCTTTGTATTAATTTAGTGATTTTTATGTGAAAGTAAATATGTAAGTCAGTGACATTATGTTTATTAGATTATTTTCCTCTAATATTTTAAGCAGACTAAATGTGGCTTCTGTCAAATAAGTCGTTAATAAATAAATTGCTGTCTGTGAAGTCTTGGTGGCTTTGAATGGTCTTATGAAGTGTGATCTTATCACCTTATGAAATAATTTTGTGTTTCTTAGTTTTTTTAGTGAAGTTGAACATTTTCCACATTTTTATAAGTCCTTCATATTTTTTATGTGGATAATTAACATCTTCACACTTTTCTGTTACATGTGCTTATAATTTTCTTTAATTTCTAAGAGCTCTTTTCATATTAAAGATTGTTTTTATCAAATATTTAAGAATTCTCCAAGGGAAGATACTTTTATGCAAAGAATATTATTAGTACTCTGAATTTTTTTTTATCAAATTTGGAAGAAACTTCTTAAATTGGATTGTAAAATATCCCCCCTTGTCCATGAGGAGAAGAATACAATCTGTTACTCATTGATTCTGTAATTTATTTCAGAATTCTTTGGTCTTTTGAGAGGTTTATTGACTTACACCAACATAAATCTTAATATACTACTGAACCCCATCTATAACCTTCCAAGTTCTCTGCGCATTTCTAACTGGTTGCCTTATCTCTGGTTCACCATAGTGAAGGTAGAATCTCAGTCCTCCTGGCCCCCAGAACACAGATTTTCAGTAGTTGATTCATTCATTCCATCAGCAGATATTTACTGAGTGCCATCCACATACCAAGTATTGTTCTAGGTATTCTAATTGGAGGGATCAGGCTCATGTGTCTGAAAAATAGTGAATAACATAGCATAATACCTAATAAGCTGCTAAACTATGTGGTGCCTCGTATAAATTCTAATGGCGAATAAGGAAGGGTGAGATTGGCAGGGGCTGGAGGATTGGACAAAAGGAACATTGACCAGAGTTGGAAGGACTTGGAAAAGTGGAGAGTCTGGTCTTTAAATAAATAACAGGTGGACGATAGGGTGGGAATGATTCTCCTGTTGGGGAATTGATCTCTTTGCGGGGATTGAAGAATAGCAGGAAATGAGATTGGGTGGGCAGGTCCGATTATGGAAAGCCTTGACAGTCAGACAGAGGAGCTCTGTGTGGGGCTCCGAGGAATACAAAGATGGCTCTGATAGTCGCTGAAGAAGTGTCAGGCTCACCCTGGAAAGCCAGGTCAGGTGGGGTGCTAAGAGAGTATGAGGGAAGGCCTGGGAGGCTGGCTGGGCAGATGAGAGAAAGGGAGGCCTAGAGGAGCTGGCCCTGTAGAGTGCCTGTCTTTAACAGAGACTTGAGAGGAGAGGGAATCTAATTCCCTTTAAAACAGAAAGGATTCAGACTGCCAGTCAAGAAAACGATTCCTCTGGATTCAGGTTAAGGAATTCTGTGTTGTCTCATGTTATCTATCTCTCTACCTATGTTAAATGGAATGATGTGTAATCTTTAGGAACAGGAAAGTAGGGGATGTCGTTGAAGGCTTCCTGTTCCTTATTCCACTCATCCCTAGACCTCAAATTCATCAACCCATAATCAAAACCAGATTTGATTTCCTTTTGTGTTGATCAGACTAACACATCATGCTCTGTAGAATAATCAAGGTCTTTTTTCCTGTTTCAAATGTTCAAGAGTTTTCTACCTTTCTTTATCTTTGTTGGCTTTACAGCTTCGCCATAACTACTTTTTATTATCTCTACCCCTATCGATATCAACCTCTGTGTATCCTTTCTGTGTTTTTCTTGCTACACTAGGAGTGATCTACTCACCTATATTCCTCCTCCTTTAGGTGACAGACTACGTATTTGATTATCCTGTATTGGTGAACTGGAAAGGAACCTTGGGTAATCACACACAGGTGTATAATAACCAGCAGGTTGTTAGGCTCTAAATGTCTTCCTAACTGGACTGCATTCTCATTAGTTATTATTTAAAATAATATAAGGAACAGTCTGACACAAAAATTGCATATTTATTTGATACTATTAATAAATAAAGCAATTTTTGTTTCAGATTTATATTCGTTTAATTTAGCTATTTAGGTCTAAAGTTGTTAGGAAAGTTTTTGTGATTTGCTTTGTGAAGTAGTGTAGTAACATGCTACTTGATAAAAATAATAGTATTGTCTTTCACAGAATCAGAAATGCTTTTCATACCTAGTGAGGAAATGCTATGCTTCTTTTAAAAAACTTACATATGCTTATCAGCTTTTTATGTTCAGATTAATTTAGGATGTTCATAAAAAACTAGGATTTGATCAAGCTCAGCTTTATGTTCAAATTAATTTAGGATGTTCATAAAAAACAAGGATTTGATTGAACTCCATTAGGAAGTCTTTGACAAGAAACCAAAAGAAATGATTGGGACTTTAAATTTCACATGCATTTATTGAATATTTTCTGTGTGCCAGGCACTGTGATAGCAGCCAAACTAAATATTCTTTAGTTTCAATGAATAATTGATAACCGGAATGTTTTTTCCTTCTTTTTCTATCATTTCTAGTATAAGTGGGGGTTTTTTTTTTTTTTTGCATTTTTAGTAGAGAGCTACATTTTTATAGGACAAAACATGTAATACTGTCCCCTCTGTTGATATTAAGTCAAATATTTAATCTGTTCAGTCAAAGCCCAGTTCTGGTGTTAATGGGCCTGGATTCAATTAATTAAAGGATTAACTTACTATATCATTACCTGTGTGCACTAGGCACCCTTCTGAATTGCAGACAGCATGTAGGAAGATCTAACTAAGCTTTAGCCTTACAACTACAAACCGCTTCTAGGTGTTCTCAGGTGTGAACAATCAGATGCGAGTGGGTAAGAGATCAGAAACACTGACAATAATAGTGCATGAAATAATAGCTCCTATAGAATTTTAGAAGAAAGGGTTGAGCTGACTATAGTGGGGAAAAATGGGACTTTTTTTTTTATGTGTGTGATATTCCACAGAAACAGCAATCTGAAAGCTAACTGGCTGCAGCTGGATGGACTTTCTTTTGTATGGAGACGCTGCCTCTAGTGTTTAGGAAAAAATGCACACTAGAAAATAGTGCAACATTATGGTGCCATCTGCCTTGAAAATGAATTATTTTTTATTGTCTGCTTTATAGTAGTTCCCAGACAACGAAAAAACTTCAACCAGTTTTGGTGCTATTTTGCATATGGACAATTTCAGCAGGCAGAAGCCTTTAAAGTTGTATTTCAAAGGGCCTCAGGAGTTATCGATGTGATGTGATGAGACTGTTTGCCATTAAGCCTCTCAAGAGCCTACCGCCCAACCCCCTCCCTGGCTCCCTGGGGGGCGGGAGAGCAGACGGAGTCGGCCTTGCACCATTCACCCTCCTAATTGGGTTTGTGACTGGCTGTTAGGGCATCTTTCTCTCAGATGGCATTTTCTTCTTGAATTCAAAGTTTCACTTTCTCCTTAGCAGCGTTCTGTACTGTTTTTGAGGGAATGATGGCGTGGATACAAAAATCTACAGAATTAGAAGAATGAGACAAGACTTGAAGGATTGTTCTAAAAAAAAAAAAGACTAAAATGCATTTATTTCTCAGAGTTCTTTAGAATAAATTCAAATGAAAAAGAATACTGAAAACATTTTGAGAACCCATGAAAACACTTGTCGGTGTTAATATAATTAAGGTATTTAAGTTTAAATATTTAAAGCTGATCTTTGAGGCGTTTTAGCTGGGCTTCTACTTAAAATTTTGTAGTATGAATGTATATCAACTATTTATAAACTAGCTGAAGGCAGCTAAGCTATTAATTGTTTGGATTTTAAAATCTATAAAGATCAGAAAATGGGTTTTGTAGTCCATATCATCTAGAATGATGACAGGCCTGGAAGCATAGGGCAGAGCTGGCACATTTTCAAAGGAATTCTTCCCTGGTCTGGATACTATAATGAACACAACTGCATTTTGGTGGATTTATTATATACAGTACACAACATGTCTAACCGTTTGGAAGTTGGGTTTGCTCTCTGGTTAGAGGTGCACTGGTTATAGCTGATTACGTATAGGGTTTGAAATAGCATCTGGTTAAAAATTTGGGGGGCTGACATTTCCTCTCAAAGACGGGTGAAAATGAATAAATACGCAATATGGAAATATCTGTGCCGATCAATTAGTGAAAGTGTTTAAGTAAAAAAAAAGTGGACGCAATTTGAACATTTACGATTATGCCAGTGGGCAGCAGGTGGCAAGCTTTGCTTTTCAATGTTCTTCGGTTTTATTTTTATACCACAGAATGCCAAAATTTGAAGAGGGTGGTTTGAGTCCACTGGAATATGTC